>NC_092418.1:55275736-55575736 GCF_040894005.1 Engystomops pustulosus | reverse complement strand
AAACAGTGTTCGTCTTATCATTGAGGTTGTCTTGTTAGGAAAATGAGTTAGGAGACAAAATAACGGTGTTTCTACATTAAGTTAGTGTGTCTCTTTTCGATCGGAGATGAATTAGCCCCCTAGCTCATTCAGCAACAGAGATAATCACGATCTTAGCTCTTTTAGCAAGAAATGCATGGAAAACAGTGTGCGTCTTATCATTGAGGTTGTCTTGTTAGGAAAATGAGTTAGTAGACAAAATAACGGTGTTTCTACATTAAGTTAGTGTGTCTCTTTTAGATCGGAGTTGAATAGCCCGCTAGCTCATTCAGCAACAGAGATAATCACGATCTTAGTTTTTTTAGCAAGAAATGCATGGAAAACAGTGTGCGTCTTATCATTGAGGTTGTCTTGTTAGGAAAATGAGTTAGGAGACAAATTAACGGTGTTTCTACATTAAGTTAGTGTGTCTCTTTTAGATCGGAGTTGAATTAGCCCCCTTGCTCATTCAGCAACAGAGATAACCACGATCTTAGCTCTTTTAGTAAGAAATGCATGGAAAACAGTGTGCGTCTTATCATTGAGGTTGTCTTGTTAGGAAAATGAGTTAGGAGACAAAATAACGGTGTTTCTACATTAAGTTAGTGTGTCTCTTTTAGATCGGAGTTGAATTAGCCCCCTAGCTCATTCAGCAACAGAGATAATCACGATCTTAGCTCTTTTAGCAAGAAATGCATGGAAAACAGTGTGCGTCTTATCATTGAGGTTGTCTTGTTAGGAAAATGAGTTAGGAGACAAAAATAACGGTGTTTCTACATTAAGTTAGTGTGTCTCTTTTAGATCGGAGTTGAATTAGCCCCCTAGCTCATTCAGCAACAGATATAATCACGATCTTAGCTCTTTTAGCAAGAAATGCATGGAAAACAGTGTTCGTCTTATCATTGAGGTTGTCTTGTTAGGAAAATGAGGTAGGAGACAAAATAACGGTGTTTCTACATTAAGTTAGTGTGTCTCTTTTAGATCGGAGTTGAATTAGCCCCCTAGCTCATTCAGCAACAGAGATAATCACGATCTTAGCTCTTTTAGCAAGAAATGCATGGAAAACAGTGTGCGTCTTATCATTGAGGTTGTCTTGTTAGGAAAATGAGTTAGGAGACAAATTAACGGTGTTTCTACATTAAGTTAGTGTGTCTCTTTTAGATCGGAGTTGAATTAGCCCCCTTGCTCATTCAGCAACAGAGATAATCACGATCTTAGCTCTTTTAGCAAGAAATGCATGGAAAACAGTGTTCGTCTTATCATTGAGGTTGTCTTGTTAGGAAAATGAGTTAGGAGACAAAATAACGGTGTTTCTACATTAAGTTAGTGTGTCTCTTTTAGATCGGAGTTGAATAGCCCCCTAGCTCATTCAGCAACAGAGATAATCATGATCTTAGCTCTTTTAGCAAGAAATGCATGGAAAACAGTGTTCGTCTTATCATTGAGGTTGTCTTGTTAGGAAAATGAGTTAGGAGACAAAATAACGGTGTTTCTACATTAAGTTAGTGTGTTTCTTTTAGATCGGAGTTGAATTAGCCCCCTAGCTCATTCAGCAAAAGAGATAATCACGATCTTAGCTCTTTTAGCAAGAAATGCATGGAAAACAGTGTGCGTCTTATCATTGAGGTTGTCTTGTTAGGAAAATGAGTTAGGAGACAAAATAACGGTGTTTCTACATTAAGTTAGTGTGTCTCTTTTAGATCGGAGTTGAATTAGCCCCCTAGCTCATTCAGCAACAGAGATAACCACGATCTTAGCTCTTTTAGCAAGAAATGCATGGAAAACAGTGTGCGTCTTATCATTGAGGTTGTCTTGTTAGGAAAATGAGTTAGGAGACAAAATAATGGTGTTTCTACATTAAGTTAGTGTGTCTCTTTTAGATCGGAGTTGAATTAGCCCCCTAGCTCATTCAGCAACAGAGATAATCACGATCTTAGCTCTTTTAGCAAGAAATGCATGGAAAACAGTGTGCGTCTTATCATTGAGGTTGTCTTGTTAGGAAAATGAGTTAGGAGACAAATTAACGGTGTTTCTACATTAAGTTAGTGTGTCTCTTTTAGATCGGAGTTGAATTAGCCCCCTTGCTCATTCAGCAACAGAGATAATCACAATCTTAGCTCTTTTAGCAAGAAATGCATGGAAAAAGTGTGCGTCTTATCATTGAGGTTGTCTTGTTAGGAAAATGAGTGAGGAGACAAAATAACGGTGTTTCTACATTAAGTTAGTGTGTCTCTTTTAGATCGGAGTTGAATTAGCCCCTTAGCTCATTCAGCAACAGAGATAATCACGATCTTAGCTCTTTTAGCAAGAAATGCATGGAAAACAGTGTTCGTCTTATCATTGAGGTTGTCTTGTTAGGAAAATGAGTTAGGAGACAAAATAACGGTGTTTCTACATTAAGTTAGTGTGTCTCTTTTCGATCGGAGTTGAATTAGCCCCCTAGCTCATTCAGCAACAGAGATAATCACGATCTTAGCTCTTTTAGCAAGAAATGCATGGAAAACAGTGTGCGTCTTATCATTGAGGTTGTCTTGTTAGGAAAATGAGTTAGGAGACAAAATAACGTTGTTTCTACATTAAGTTAGTGTGTCTCTTTTAGATCGGAGTTGAATAGCCCGCTAGCTCATTCAGCAACAGAGATAATCACGATCTTAGCTCTTTTAGCAAGAAATGCATGGAAAACAGTGTGCGTCTTATCATTGAGGTTGTCTTGTTAGGAAATTAGGAGACAAAATAACGGTGTTTCTACATTAAGTTAGTGTGTCTCTTTTAGATCGGAGTTGAATTAGCCCCCTAGCTCATTCAGCAACAGAGATAATCACGATCTTAGCTCTTTTAGCAAGAAATGCATGGAAAACAGTGTGCGTCTTATCATTGAGGTTGTCTTGTTAGGAAAATGAGTTAGGAGACAAATTAACGGTGTTTCTACATTAAGTTAGTGTGTCTCTTTTAGATCGGAGTTGAATTAGCCCCCTAGCTCATTCAGCAACAGAGATAATCACGATCTTAACTCTTTTAGCAAGAAATGCATGGAAAACAGTGTTCGTCTTATCATTGAGGTTGTCTTGTTAGGAAAATGAGTTAGGAGACAAAATAACGGTGTTTCTACATTAAGTTAGTGTGTCTCTTTTCGATCGGAGATGAATTAGCCCCCTAGCTCATTCAGCAACAGAGATAATCACGATCTTAGCTCTTTTAGCAAGAAATGCATGGAAAACAGTGTGCGTCTTATCATTGAGGTTGTCTTGTTAGGAAAATGAGTTAGTAGACAAAATAACGGTGTTTCTACATTAAGTTAGTGTGTCTCTTTTAGATCGGAGTTGAATAGCCCGCTAGCTCATTCAGCAACAGAGATAATCACGATCTTAGCTCTTTTAGCAAGAAATGCATGGAAAACAGTGTTCGTCTTATCATTGAGGTTGTCTTGTTAGGAAAATGAGTTAGGAGACAAAATAACGGTGTTTCTACATTAAGTTAGTGTGTCTCTTTTAGATCGGAGTTGAATTAGCCCCCTAGCTCATTCAGCAACAGAGGTAATCACGATCTTAGTTTTTTTAGCAAGAAATGCATGGAAAACAGTGTGCGTCTTATCATTGAGGTTGTCTTGTTAGGAAAATGAGTTAGGAGACAAATTAACGGTGTTTCTACATTAAGTTAGTGTGTCTCTTTTAGATCGGAGTTGAATTAGCCCCCTTGCTCATTCAGCAACAGAGATAACCACGATCTTAGCTCTTTTAGTAAGAAATGCATGGAAAACAGTGTGCGTCTTATCATTGAGGTTGTCTTGTTAGGAAAATGAGTTAGGAGACAAAATAACGGTGTTTCTACATTAAGTTAGTGTGTCTCTTTTAGATCGGAGTTGAATTAGCCCCCTAGCTCATTCAGCAACAGAGATAATCACGATCTTAGCTCTTTTAGCAAGAAATGCATGGAAAACAGTGTGCGTCTTATCATTGAGGTTGTCTTGTTAGGAAAATGAGTTAGGAGACAAAAATAACGGTGTTTCTACATTAAGTTAGTGTGTCTCTTTTAGATCGGAGTTGAATTAGCCCCCTAGCTCATTCAGCAACAGAGATAATCACGATCTTAGCTCTTTTAGCAAGAAATGCATGGAAAACAGTGTTCGTCTTATCATTGAGGTTGTCTTGTTAGGAAAATGAGGTAGGAGACAAAATAACGGTGTTTCTACATTAAGTTAGTGTGTCTCTTTTAGATCGGAGTTGAATTAGCCCCCTAGCTCATTCAGCAACAGAGATAATCACGATCTTAGCTCTTTTAGCAAGAAATGCATGGAAAACAGTGTGCGTCTTATCATTGAGGTTGTCTTGTTAGGAAAATGAGTTAGGAGACAAATTAACGGTGTTTCTACATTAAGTTAGTGTGTCTCTTTTAGATCGGAGTTGAATTAGCCCCCTTGCTCATTCAGCAACAGAGATAATCACGATCTTAGCTCTTTTAGCAAGAAATGCATGGAAAACAGTGTTCGTCTTATCATTGAGGTTGTCTTGTTAGGAAAATGAGTTAGGAGACAAAATAACGGTGTTTCTACATTAAGTTAGTGTGTCTCTTTTAGATCGGAGTTGAATTAGCCCCCTAGCTCATTCAGCAACAGAGATAATCACGATCTTAGCTCTTTTAGCAAGAAATGCATGGAAAACAGTGTTCGTCTTATCATTGAGGTTGTCTTGTTAGGAAAATGAGTTAGGAGACAAAATAACGGTGTTTCTACATTAAGTTAGTGTGTCTCTTTTAGATCGGAGTTGAATAGCCCCCTAGCTCATTCAGCAACAGAGATAATCATGATCTTAGCTCTTTTAGCAAGAAATGCATGGAAAACAGTGTTCGTCTTATCATTGAGGTTGTCTTGTTAGGAAAATGAGTTAGGAGACAAAATAACGTTGTTTCTACATTAAGTTAGTGTGTCTCTTTTAGATCGGAGTTGAATTAGCCCCCTAGCTCATTCAGCAAAAGAGATAATCACGATCTTAGCTCTTTTAGCAAGAAATGCATGGAAAACAGTGTTCGTCTTATCATTGAGGTTGTCTTGTTAGGAAAATGAGTTAGGAGACAAAATAACGGTGTTTCTACATTAAGTTAGTGTGTCTCTTTTCGATCGGAGTTGAATTAGCCCCCTAGCTCATTCAGCAACAGAGATAATCACGATCTTAGCTCTTTTAGCAAGAAATGCATGGAAAACAGTGTGCGTCTTATCATTGAGGTTGTCTTGTTAGGAAAATGAGTTAGGAGACAAAATAACGTTGTTTCTACATTAAGTTAGTGTGTCTCTTTTAGATCGGAGTTGAATAGCCCGCTAGCTCATTCAGCAACAGAGATAATCACGATCTTAGCTCTTTTAGCAAGAAATGCATGGAAAACAGTGTGCGTCTTATTATTGAGGTTGTCTTGTTAGGAAAACGAGTTAGGAGACAAAATAACAGTGTTTCTACATTAAGTTAGTGTGTCTCTTTTAGATCGGAGTTGAATAGCCCCCTAGCTCATTCAGCAACAGAGATAATCACGATCTTAGCTCTTTTAGCAAGAAATGCATGGAAAACAGTGTTCGTCTTATCATTGAGGTTGTCTTGTTAGGAAAATGAGTTAGGAGACAAAATAACGGTGTTTCTACATTAAGTTAGTGTGTCTCTTTTAGATCGGAGTTGAATTAGCCCCCTAGCTCAATCAGCAAAAGAGATAATCACGATCTTAGCTCTTTTAGCAAGAAATGCATGGAAAACAGTGTTCGTCTTATCATTGAGGTTGTCTTGTTAGGAAAATGAGTTAGGAGACAAAATAACGGTGTTTCTACATTAAGTTAGTGTGTCTCTTTTAGATCGGAGTTGAATTAGCCCCCTAGCTCATTCAGCAACAGAGATAATCACGATCTTAGCTCTTTTAGCAAGAAATGCATGGAAAACAGTGTTCGTCTTATCATTGAGGTTGTCTTGTTAGGAAAATGAGTTAGGAGACAAAATAACGGTGTTTCTACATTAAGTTAGTGTGTCTCTTTTAGATTGGAGTTGAATAGCCCCCTAGCTCATTCAGCAACAGAGATAATCATGATCTTAGCTCTTTTAGCAAGAAATGCATGGAAAACAGTGTTCGTCTTATCATTGAGGTTGTCTTGTTAGGAAAATGAGTTAGGAGACAAAATAACGGTGTTTCTACATTAAGTTAGTGTGTCTCTTTTAGATCGGAGTTGAATTAGCCCCCTAGCTCATTCAGCAAAAGAGATAATCACGATCTTAGCTCTTTTAGCAAGAAATGCATGGAAAACAGTGTTCGTCTTATCATTGAGGTTGTCTTGTTAGGAAAATGAGTTAGGAGACAAAATAACGGTGTTTCTACATTAAGTTAGTGTGTCTCTTTTAGATCGGAGTTGAATTAGCCCCCTAGCTCATTCAGCAAAAGAGATAATCACGATCTTAGCTCTTTTAGCAAGAAATGCATGGAAAACAGTGTTCGTCTTATCATTGAGGTTGTCTTGTTAGGAAAATGAGTTAGGAGACAAAATAACGGTGTTTCTACATTAAGTTAGTGTGTCTCTTTTAGATCGGAGTTGAATTAGCCCCCTAGCTCATTCAGCAACAGAGATAATCACGATCTTAGCTCTTTTAGCAAGAAATGCATGGAAAACAGTGTGCGTCTTATCATTGAGGTTGTCTTGTTAGGAAAATGAGTTAGGAGAAAAAAAATAACGGTGTTTCTACATTAAGTTAGTGTGTCTCTTTTAGATCGGAGTTGAATTAGCCCCCTAGCTCATTCAGCAACAGAGATAATCACGATCTTAGCTCTTTTAGCAAGAAATGCATGGAAAACAGTGTGCGTCTTATCATTAAGGGCTGTCTTGTTAGGAAAATGAGTTAGGAGACAAAATAACGGTGTTTCTACATTAAGTTAGTGTGTCTCTTTTAGATCGGAGTTGAATTAGCCCGCTAGCTCATTCAGCAACAGAGATAATCACGATCTTAGCTCTTTTAGCAAGAAATGCATGGAAAACAGTGTTCGTCTTATCATTGAGGTTGTCTTGTTAGGAAAATGAGTTAGGAGACAAAATAACGGTGTTTCTACATTAAGTTAGTGTGTCTCTTTTAGATCGGAGTTGAATTAGCCCCCTAGCTCATTCAGCAACAGAGATAATCACGATCTTAGCTCTTTTAGCAAGAAATGCATGGAAAACAGTGTTCGTCTTATCATTGAGGTTGTCTTGTTAGGAAAATGAGTTAGGAGACAAAATAACGGTGTTTCTACATTAAGTTAGTGTGTCTCTTTTAGATCGGAGTTGAATAGCCCCCTAGCTCATTCAGCAACAGAGATAATCATGATCTTAGCTCTTTTAGCAAGAAATGCATGGAAAACAGTGTTCGTCTTATCATTGAGGTTGTCTTGTTAGGAAAATGAGTTAGGAGACAAAATAACGGTGTTTCTACATTAAGTTAGTGTGTCTCTTTTAGATCGGAGTTGAATTAGCCCCCTAGCTCATTCAGCAAAAGAGATAATCACGATCTTAGCTCTTTTAGCAAGAAATGCATGGAAAACAGTGTGCGTCTTATCATTGAGGTTGTCTTGTTAGGAAAATGAGTTAGGAGACAAAATAACGGTGTTTCTACATTAAGTTAGTGTGTCTCTTTTAGATCGGAGTTGAATTAGCCCCCTAGCTCATTCAGCAACAGAGATAACCACGATCTTAGCTCTTTTAGCAAGAAATGCATGGAAAACAGTGTGCGTCTTATCATTGAGGTTGTCTTGTTAGGAAAATGAGTTAGGAGACAAAATAATGGTGTTTCTACATTAAGTTAGTGTGTCTCTTTTAGATCGGAGTTGAATTAGCCCCCTAGCTCATTCAGCAACAGAGATAATCACGATCTTAGCTCTTTTAGCAAGAAATGCATGGAAAACAGTGTGCGTCTTATCATTGAGGTTGTCTTGTTAGGAAAATGAGTTAGGAGACAAATTAACGGTGTTTCTACATTAAGTTAGTGTGTCTCTTTTAGATCGGAGTTGAATTAGCCCCCTTGCTCATTCAGCAACAGAGATAATCACAATCTTAGCTCTTTTAGCAAGAAATGCATGGAAAAAGTGTGCGTCTTATCATTGAGGTTGTCTTGTTAGGAAAATGAGTGAGGAGACAAAATAACGGTGTTTCTACATTAAGTTAGTGTGTCTCTTTTAGATCGGAGTTGAATTAGCCCCTTAGCTCATTCAGCAACAGAGATAATCACGATCTTAGCTCTTTTAGCAAGAAATGCATGGAAAACAGTGTTCGTCTTATCATTGAGGTTGTCTTGTTAGGAAAATGAGTTAGGAGACAAAATAACGGTGTTTCTACATTAAGTTAGTGTGTCTCTTTTCGATCGGAGTTGAATTAGCCCCCTAGCTCATTCAGCAACAGAGATAATCACGATCTTAGCTCTTTTAGCAAGAAATGCATGGAAAACAGTGTGCGTCTTATCATTGAGGTTGTCTTGTTAGGAAAATGAGTTAGGAGACAAAATAACGTTGTTTCTACATTAAGTTAGTGTGTCTCTTTTAGATCGGAGTTGAATAGCCCGCTAGCTCATTCAGCAACAGAGATAATCACGATCTTAGCTCTTTTAGCAAGAAATGCATGGAAAACAGTGTGCGTCTTATCATTGAGGTTGTCTTGTTAGGAAATTAGGAGACAAAATAACGGTGTTTCTACATTAAGTTAGTGTGTCTCTTTTAGATCGGAGTTGAATTAGCCCCCCATATCATTCAGCAACAGAGATAATCACGATCTTAGCTCTTTTAGCAAGAAATGCATGGAAAACAGTGTGCGTCTTATCATTGAGGTTGTCTTGTTAGGAAAATGAGTTAGGAGACAAATTAACGGTGTTTCTACATTAAGTTAGTGTGTCTCTTTTAGATCGGAGTTGAATTAGCCCCCTAGCTCATTCAGCAACAGAGATAATCACGATCTTAGCTCTTTTAGCAAGAAATGCATGGAAAACAGTGTTCGTCTTATCATTGAGGTTGTCTTGTTAGGAAAATGAGTTAGGAGACAAAATAACGGTGTTTCTACATTAAGTTAGTGTGTCTCTTTTCGATCGGAGATGAATTAGCCCCCTAGCTCATTCAGCAACAGAGATAATCACGATCTTAGCTCTTTTAGCAAGAAATGCATGGAAAACAGTGTGCGTCTTATCATTGAGGTTGTCTTGTTAGGAAAATGAGTTAGTAGACAAAATAACGGTGTTTCTACATTAAGTTAGTGTGTCTCTTTTAGATCGGAGTTGAATAGCCCGCTAGCTCATTCAGCAACAGAGATAATCACGATCTTAGCTCTTTTAGCAAGAAATGCATGGAAAACAGTGTTCGTCTTATCATTGAGGTTGTCTTGTTAGGAAAATGAGTTAGGAGACAAAATAACGGTGTTTCTACATTAAGTTAGTGTGTCTCTTTTAGATCGGAGTTGAATTAGCCCCCTAGCTCATTCAGCAACAGAGATAATCACGATCTTAGTTTTTTTAGCAAGAAATGCATGGAAAACAGTGTGCGTCTTATCATTGAGGTTGTCTTGTTAGGAAAATGAGTTAGGAGACAAATTAACGGTGTTTCTACATTAAGTTAGTGTGTCTCTTTTAGATCGGAGTTGAATTAGCCCCCTTGCTCATTCAGCAACAGAGATAATCACGATCTTAGCTCTTTTAGCAAGAAATGCATGGAAAACAGTGTGCGTCTTATCATTGAGGTTGTCTTGTTAGGAAAATGAGTTAGTAGACAAAATAACGGTGTTTCTACATTAAGTTAGTGTGTCTCTTTTAGATCGGAGTTGAATAGCCCGCTAGCTCATTCAGCAACAGAGATAATCACGATCTTAGCTCTTTTAGCAAGAAATGCATGGAAAACAGTGTTCGTCTTATCATTGAGGTTGTCTTGTTAGGAAAATGAGTTAGGAGACAAAATAACGGTGTTTCTACATTAAGTTAGTGTGTCTCTTTTAGATCGGAGTTGAATTAGCCCCCTAGCTCATTCAGCAACAGAGATAATCACGATCTTAGTTTTTTTAGCAAGAAATGCATGGAAAACAGTGTGCGTCTTATCATTGAGGTTGTCTTGTTAGGAAAATGAGTTAGGAGACAAATTAACGGTGTTTCTACATTAAGTTAGTGTGTCTCTTTTAGATCGGAGTTGAATTAGCCCCCTTGCTCATTCAGCAACAGAGATAACCACGATCATAGCTCTTTTAGTAAGAAATGCATGGAAAACAGTGTGCGTCTTATCATTGAGGTTGTCTTGTTAGGAAAATGAGTTAGGAGACAAAATAACGGTGTTTCTACATTAAGTTAGTGTGTCTCTTTTAGATCGGAGTTGAATTAGCCCCCTAGCTCATTCAGCAACAGAGATAATCACGATCTTAGCTCTTTTAGCAAGAAATGCATGGAAAACAGTGTTCGTCTTATCATTGAGGTTGTCTTGTTAGGAAAATGAGTTAGGAGACAAAATAACGGTGTTTCTACATTAAGTTAGTGTGTCTCTTTTCGATCGGAGTTGAATTAGCCCCCTAGCTCATTCAGCAACAGAGATAATCACGATCTTAGCTCTTTTAGCAAGAAATGCATTGAAAACAGTGTGCGTCTTATCATTGAGGTTGTCTTGTTAGGAAAATGAGTTAGGAGACAAAATAACGTTGTTTCTACATTAAGTTAGTGTGTCTCTTTTAGATCGGAGTTGAATAGCCCGCTAGCTCATTCAGCAACAGAGATAATCACGATCTTAGCTCTTTTAGCAAGAAATGCATGGAAAACAGTGTGCGTCTTATCATTGAGGTTGTCTTGTTAGGAAATTAGGAGACAAAATAACGGTGTTTCTACATTAAGTTAGTGTGTCTCTTTTAGATCGGAGTTGAATTAGCCCCCTAGCTCATTCAGCAACAGAGATAATCACGATCTTAGCTCTTTTAGCAAGAAATGCATGGAAAACAGTGTGCGTCTTATCATTGAGGTTGTCTTGTTAGGAAAATGAGTTAGGAGACAAAATAACGTTGTTTCTACATTAAGTTAGTGTGTCTCTTTTAGATCGGAGTTGAATAGCCCGCTAGCTCATTCAGCAACAGAGATAATCACGATCTTAGCTCTTTTAGCAAGAAATGCATGGAAAACAGTGTGCGTCTTATCATTGAGGTTGTCTTGTTAGGAAATTAGGAGACAAAATAACGGTGTTTCTACATTAAGTTAGTGTGTCTCTTTTAGATCGGAGTTGAATTAGCCCCCTAGCTCATTCAGCAACAGAGATAATCACGATCTTAGCTCTTTTAGCAAGAAATGCATGGAAAACAGTGTGCGTCTTATCATTGAGGTTGTCTTGTTAGGAAAATGAGTTAGGAGACAAAATAACGTTGTTTCTACATTAAGTTAGTGTGTCTCTTTTAGATCGGAGTTGAATAGCCCGCTAGCTCATTCAGCAACAGAGATAATCACGATCTTAGCTCTTTTAGCAAGAAATGCATGGAAAACAGTGTGCGTCTTATCATTGAGGTTGTCTTGTTAGGAAATTAGGAGACAAAATAACGGTGTTTCTACATTAAGTTAGTGTGTCTCTTTTAGATCGGAGTTGAATTAGCCCCCTAGCTCATTCAGCAACAGAGATAATCACGATCTTAGCTCTTTTAGCAAGAAATGCATGGAAAACAGTGTGCGTCTTATCATTGAGGTTGTCTTGTTAGGAAAATGAGTTAGGAGACAAATTAACGGTGTTTCTACATTAAGTTAGTGTGTCTCTTTTAGATCGGAGTTGAATTAGCCCCCTAGCTCATTCAGCAACAGAGATAATCACGATCTTAGCTCTTTTAGCAAGAAATGCATGGAAAACAGTGTTCGTCTTATCATTGAGGTTGTCTTGTTAGGAAAATGAGTTAGGAGACAAAATAACGGTGTTTCTACATTAAGTTAGTGTGTCTCTTTTCGATCGGAGATGAATTAGCCCCCTAGCTCATTCAGCAACAGAGATAATCACGATCTTAGCTCTTTTAGCAAGAAATGCATGGAAAACAGTGTGCGTCTTATCATTGAGGTTGTCTTGTTAGGAAAATGAGTTAGTAGACAAAATAACGGTGTTTCTACATTAAGTTAGTGTGTCTCTTTTAGATCGGAGTTGAATAGCCCGCTAGCTCATTCAGCAACAGAGATAATCACGATCTTAGCTCTTTTAGCAAGAAATGCATGGAAAACAGTGTTCGTCTTATCATTGAGGTTGTCTTGTTAGGAAAATGAGTTAGGAGACAAAATAACGGTGTTTCTACATTAAGTTAGTGTGTCTCTTTTAGATCGGAGTTGAATTAGCCCCCTAGCTCATTCAGCAACAGAGATAATCACGATCTTAGTTTTTTTAGCAAGAAATGCATGGAAAACAGTGTGCGTCTTATCATTGAGGTTGTCTTGTTAGGAAAATGAGTTAGGAGACAAATTAACGGTGTTTCTACATTAAGTTAGTGTGTCTCTTTTAGATCGGAGTTGAATTAGCCCCCTTGCTCATTCAGCAACAGAGATAATCACGATCTTAGCTCTTTTAGCAAGAAATGCATGGAAAACAGTGTGCGTCTTATCATTGAGGTTGTCTTGTTAGGAAAATGAGTTAGTAGACAAAATAACGGTGTTTCTACATTAAGTTAGTGTGTCTCTTTTAGATCGGAGTTGAATAGCCCGCTAGCTCATTCAGCAACAGAGATAATCACGATCTTAGCTCTTTTAGCAAGAAATGCATGGAAAACAGTGTTCGTCTTATCATTGAGGTTGTCTTGTTAGGAAAATGAGTTAGGAGACAAAATAACGGTGTTTCTACATTAAGTTAGTGTGTCTCTTTTAGATCGGAGTTGAATTAGCCCCCTAGCTCATTCAGCAACAGAGATAATCACGATCTTAGTTTTTTTAGCAAGAAATGCATGGAAAACAGTGTGCGTCTTATCATTGAGGTTGTCTTGTTAGGAAAATGAGTTAGGAGACAAATTAACGGTGTTTCTACATTAAGTTAGTGTGTCTCTTTTAGATCGGAGTTGAATTAGCCCCCTTGCTCATTCAGCAACAGAGATAACCACGATCTTAGCTCTTTTAGTAAGAAATGCATGGAAAACAGTGTGCGTCTTATCATTGAGGTTGTCTTGTTAGGAAAATGAGTTAGGAGACAAAATAACGGTGTTTCTACATTAAGTTAGTGTGTCTCTTTTAGATCGGAGTTGAATTAGCCCCCTAGCTCATTCAGCAACAGAGATAATCACGATCTTAGCTCTTTTAGCAAGAAATGCATGGAAAACAGTGTGCGTCTTATCATTGAGGTTGTCTTGTTAGGAAAATGAGTTAGGAGACAAAAATAACGGTGTTTCTACATTAAGTTAGTGTGTCTCTTTTAGATCGGAGTTGAATTAGCCCCCTAGCTCATTCAGCAACAGAGATAATCACGATCTTAGCTCTTTTAGCAAGAAATGCATGGAAAACAGTGTTCGTCTTATCATTGAGGTTGTCTTGTTAGGAAAATGAGGTAGGAGACAAAATAACGGTGTTTCTACATTAAGTTAGTGTGTCTCTTTTAGATCGGAGTTGAATTAGCCCCCTAGCTCATTCAGCAACAGAGATAATCACGATCTTAGCTCTTTTAGCAAGAAATGCATGGAAAACAGTGTGCGTCTTATCATTGAGGTTGTCTTGTTAGGAAAATGAGTTAGGAGACAAATTAACGGTGTTTCTACATTAAGTTAGTGTGTCTCTTTTAGATCGGAGTTGAATTAGCCCCCTTGCTCATTCAGCAACAGAGATAATCACGATCTTAGCTCTTTTAGCAAGAAATGCATGGAAAACAGTGTTCGTCTTATCATTGAGGTTGTCTTGTTAGGAAAATGAGTTAGGAGACAAAATAACGGTGTTTCTACATTAAGTTAGTGTGTCTCTTTTAGATCGGAGTTGAATTAGCCCCCTAGCTCATTCAGCAACAGAGATAATCACGATCTTAGCTCTTTTAGCAAGAAATGCATGGAAAACAGTGTTCGTCTTATCATTGAGGTTGTCTTGTTAGGAAAACGAGTTAGGAGACAAAATAACGGTGTTTCTACATTAAGTTAGTGTGTCTCTTTTAGATCGGAGTTGAATAGCCCCCTAGCTCATTCAGCAACAGAGATGATCATGATCTTAGCTCTTTTAGCAAGAAATGCATGGAAAACAGTGTTCGTCTTATCATTGAGGTTGTCTTGTTAGGAAAATGAGTTAGGAGACAAAATAACGGTGTTTCTACATTAAGTTAGTGTGTCTCTTTTAGATCGGAGTTGAATTAGCCCCCTAGCTCATTCAGCAAAAGAGATAATCACGATCTTAGCTCTTTTAGCAAGAAATGCATGGAAAACAGTGTTCGTCTTATCATTGAGGTTGTCTTGTTAGGAAAATGAGTTAGGAGACAAAATAACGGTGTTTCTACATTAAGTTAGTGTGTCTCTTTTCGATCGGAGTTGAATTAGCCCCCTAGCTCATTCAGCAACAGAGATAATCACGATCTTAGCTCTTTTAGCAAGAAATGCATGGAAAACAGTGTGCGTCTTATCATTGAGGTTGTCTTGTTAGGAAAATGAGTTAGGAGACAAAATAACGTTGTTTCTACATTAAGTTAGTGTGTCTCTTTTAGATCGGAGTTGAATAGCCCGCTAGCTCATTCAGCAACAGAGATAATCACGATCTTAGCTCTTTTAGCAAGAAATGCATGGAAAACAGTGTGCGTCTTATTATTGAGGTTGTCTTGTTAGGAAAACGAGTTAGGAGACAAAATAACAGTGTTTCTACATTAAGTTAGTGTGTCTCTTTTAGATCGGAGTTGAATAGCCCCCTAGCTCATTCAGCAACAGAGATAATCACGATCTTAGCTCTTTTAGCAAGAAATGCATGGAAAACAGTGTTCGTCTTATCATTGAGGTTTACTTGTTAGGAAAATGAGTTAGGAGACAAAATAACGGTGTTTCTACATTAAGTTAGTGTGTCTCTTTTAGATCGGAGTTGAATTAGCCCCCTAGCTCATTCAGCAAAAGAGATAATCACGATCTTAGCTCTTTTAGCAAGAAATGCATGGAAAACAGTGTTCGTCTTATCATTGAGGTTGTCTTGTTAGGAAAATGAGTTAGGAGACAAAATAACGGTGTTTCTACATTAAGTTAGTGTGTCTCTTTTAGATCGGAGTTGAATTAGCCCCCTAGCTCATTCAGCAACAGAGATAATCACGATCTTAGCTCTTTTAGCAAGAAATGCATGGAAAACAGTGTTCGTCTTATCATTGAGGTTGTCTTGTTAGGAAAATGAGTTAGGAGACAAAATAACGGTGTTTCTACATTAAGTTAGTGTGTCTCTTTTAGATTGGAGTTGAATAGCCCCCTAGCTCATTCAGCAACAGAGATAATCATGATCTTAGCTCTTTTAGCAAGAAATGCATGGAAAACAGTGTTCGTCTTATCATTGAGGTTGTCTTGTTAGGAAAATGAGTTAGGAGACAAAATAACGGTGTTTCTACATTAAGTTAGTGTGTCTCTTTTAGATCGGAGTTGAATTAGCCCCCTAGCTCATTCAGCAAAAGAGATAATCACGATCTTAGCTCTTTTAGCAAGAAATGCATGGAAAACAGTGTTCGTCTTATCATTGAGGTTGTCTTGTTAGGAAAATGAGTTAGGAGACAAAATAACGGTGTTTCTACATTAAGTTAGTGTGTCTCTTTTAGATCGGAGTTGAATTAGCCCCCTAGCTCATTCAGCAACAGAGATAATCACGATCTTAGCTCTTTTAGCAAGAAATGCATGGAAAACAGTGTTCGTCTTATCATTGAGGTTGTCTTGTTAGGAAAATGAGTTAGGAGACAAAATAACGGTGTTTCTACATTAAGTTAGTGTGTCTCTTTTAGATCGGAGTTGAATAGCCCCCTAGCTCATTCAGCAACAGAGATAATCATGATCTTAGCTCTTTTAGCAAGAAATGCATGGAAAACAGTGTTCGTCTTATCATTGAGGTTGTCTTGTTAGGAAAATGAGTTAGGAGACAAAATAACGGTGTTTCTACATTAAGTTAGTGTGTCTCTTTTAGATCGGAGTTGAATTAGCCCCCTAGCTCATTCAGCAAAAGAGATAATCACGATCTTAGCTCTTTTAGCAAGAAATGCATGGAAAACAGTGTTCGTCTTATCATTGAGGTTGTCTTGTTAGGAAAATGAGTTAGGAGACAAAATAACGGTGTTTCTACATTAAGTTAGTGTGTCTCTTTTAGATCGGAGTTGAATTAGCCCCCTAGCTCATTCAGCAACAGAGATAATCACGATCTTAGCTCTTTTAGCAAGAAATGCATGGAAAACAGTGTTCGTCTTATAATTGAGGTTGTCTTGTTAGGAAAATGAGTTAGGAGACAAAATAACGGTGTTTCTACATTAAGTTAGTGTGTCTCTTTTAGATCGGAGTTGAATTAGCCCCCTAGCTCATTCAGCAAAAGAGATAATCACGATCTTAGCTCTTTTAGCAAGAAATGCATGGAAAACAGTGTTCGTCTTATCATTGAGGTTGTCTTGTTAGGAAAATGAGTTAGGAGACAAAATAACGGTGTTTCTACATTAAGTTAGTGTGTCTCTTTTCGATCGGAGTTGAATTAGCCCCCTAGCTCATTCAGCAACAGAGATAATCACGATCTTAGCTCTTTTAGCAAGAAATGCATGGAAAACAGTGTGCGTCTTATCATTGAGGTTGTCTTGTTAGGAAAATGAGTTAGGAGACAAAATAACGGTGTTTCTACATTAAGTTAGTGTGTCTCTTTTAGATCGGAGTTGAATTAGCCCCCTAGCTCATTCAGCAACAGAGATAATCACGATCTTAGCTCTTTTAGCAAGAAATGCATGGAAAACAGTGTTCGTCTTATCATTGAGGTTGTCTTGTTAGGAAAATGAGGTAGGAGACAAAATAACGGTGTTTCTACATTAAGTTAGTGTGTCTCTTTTAGATCGGAGTTGAATTAGCCCCCTAGCTCATTCAGCAACAGAGATAATCACGATCTTAGCTCTTTTAGCAAGAAATGCATGGAAAACGGTGTGCGTCTTATCATTGAGGTTGTCTTGTTAGGAAAATGAGTTAGGAGACAAATTAACGGTGTTTCTACATTAAGTTAGTGTGTCTCTTTTAGATCGGAGTTGAATTAGCCCCCTTGCTCATTCAGCAACAGAGATAATCACGATCTTAGCTCTTTTAGCAAGAAATGCATGGAAAACAGTGTGCGTCTTATCATTGAGTTTGTCTTGTTAGGAAAATGAGTTAGGAGACAAAATAACAGTGTTTCTACATTAAGTTAGTGTGTCTCTTTTAGATCGGAGTTGAATTAGCCCCCTAGCTCATTCAGCAACAGAGATAATCACGATCTTAGCTCTTTTAGCAAGAAATGCATGGAAAACAGTGTTCGTCTTATCATTGAGGTTGTCTTGTTAGGAAAATGAGTTAGGAGACAAAATAACGGTGTTTCTACATTAAGTTAGTGTGTCTCTTTTAGATCGGAGTTGAATTAGCCCCCTAGCTCATTCAGCAACAGAGATAATCACGATCTTAGCTCTTTTAGCAAGAAATGCATGGAAAACAGTGTTCGTCTTATCATTGAGGTTGTCTTGTTAGGAAAATGAGTTAGGAGACAAAATAACGGTGTTTCTACATTGAGTTAGTGTGTCTCTTTTAGATCGGAGTTGAATAGCCCCCTAGCTCATTCAGCAACAGAGATAATCATGATCTTAGCTCTTTTAGCAAGAAATGCATGGAAAACAGTGTTCGTCTTATCATTGAGGTTGTCTTGTTAGGAAAATGAGTTAGGAGACAAAATAACGGTGTTTCTACATTAAGTTAGTGTGTCTCTTTTAGATCGGAGTTGAATTAGCCCCCTAGCTCATTCAGCAAAAGAGATAATCACGATCTTAGCCCTTTTAGCAAGAAATGCATGGAAAACAGTGTTCGTCTTATCATTGAGGTTGTCTTGTTAGGAAAATGAGTTAGGAGACAAAATAACGGTGTTTCTACATTAAGTTAGTGTGTCTCTTTTAGATCGGAGTTGAATTAGCCCCCTAGCTCATTCAGCAACAGAGATAATCACGATCTTAGCTCTTTTAGCAAGAAATGCATGGAAAACAGTGTTCGTCTTATCATTGAGGTTGTCTTGTTAGGAAAATGAGTTAGGAGACAAAATAACGGTGTTTCTACATTAAGTTAGTGTGTCTCTTTTAGATCGGAGTTGAATAGCCCCCTAGCTCATTCAGCAACAGAGATAATCATGATCTTAGCTCTTTTAGCAAGAAATGCATGGAAAACAGTGTTCGTCTTATCATTGAGGTTGTCTTGTTAGGAAAATGAGTTAGGAGACAAAATAACGGTGTTTCTACATTAAGTTAGTGTGTCTCTTTTAGATCGGAGTTGAATTAGCCCCCTAGCTCATTCAGCAACAGAGATAATCACGATCTTAGCTCTTTTAGCAAGAAATGCATGGAAAACAGTGTGCGTCTTATCATTGAGGTTGTCTTGTTAGGAAAATGAGTTAGGAGAAAAAAAATAACGGTGTTTCTACATTAAGTTAGTGTGTCTCTTTTAGATCGGAGTTGAATTAGCCCCCTAGCTCATTCAGCAACAGAGATAATCACGATCTTAGCTCTTTTAGCAAGAAATGCATGGAAAACAGTGTGCGTCTTATCATTAAGGGCTGTCTTGTTAGGAAAATGAGTTAGGAGACAAAATAACGGTGTTTCTACATTAAGTTAGTGTGTCTCTTTTAGATCGGAGTTGAATTAGCCCCCTAGCTCATTCAGCAAAAGAGATAATCACGATCTTAGCTCTTTTAGCAAGAAATGCATGGAAAACAGTGTTCGTCTTATCATTGAGGTTGTCTTGTTAGGAAAATGAGTTAGGAGACAAAATAACGGTGTTTCTACATTAAGTTAGTGTGTCTCTTTTAGATCGGAGTTGAATTAGCCCCCTAGCTCATTCAGCAACAGAGATAATCACGATCTTAGCTCTTTTAGCAAGAAATGCATGGAAAACAGTGTGCGTCTTATCATTGAGGTTGTCTTGTTAGGAAAATGAGTTAGGAGAAAAAAAATAACGGTGTTTCTACATTAAGTTAGTGTGTCTCTTTTAGATCGGAGTTGAATTAGCCCCCTAGCTCATTCAGCAACAGAGATAATCACGATCTTAGCTCTTTTAGCAAGAAATGCATGGAAAACAGTGTGCGTCTTATCATTAAGGGCTGTCTTGTTAGGAAAATGAGTTAGGAGACAAAATAACGGTGTTTCTACATTAAGTTAGTGTGTCTCTTTTAGATCGGAGTTGAATTAGCCCGCTAGCTCATTCAGCAACAGAGATAATCACGATCTTAGCTCTTTTAGCAAGAAATGCATGGAAAACAGTGTTCGTCTTATCATTGAGGTTGTCTTGTTAGGAAAATGAGTTAGGAGAAAAAAAATAACGGTGTTTCTACATTAAGTTAGTGTGTCTCTTTTAGATCGGAGTTGAATTAGCCCCCTAGCTCATTCAGCAACAGAGATAATCACGATCTTAGCTCTTTTAGCAAGAAATGCATAGAAAACAGTGTACGTCTTATCATTGAGGTTGTCTTGTTAGGAAAATGAGTTAGGAGACAAATTAACGGTGTTTCTACATTAAGTTAGTGTGTCTCTTTTAGATCGGAGTTGAATTAGCCCCCTAGCTCATTCAGCAACAGAGATAATCACGATCTTAGCTCTTTTAGCAAGAAATGCATGGAAAACAGTGTGCGTCTTATCATTGAGGTTGTCTTGTTAGGAAAATGAGTTAGGAGACAAAATAACGGTGTTTCTACATTAAGTTAGTGTGTCTCTTTTAGATCGGAGTTGAATTAGCCCCCTAGCTCATTCAGCAACAGAGATAATCACGATCTTAGCTCTTTTAGCAAGAAATGCATGGAAAACAGTGTGCGTCTTATCATTGAGGTTGTCTTGTTAGGAAAATGAGTTAGGAGAAAAAAAATAACGGTGTTTCTACATTAAGTTAGTGTGTCTCTTTTAGATCGGAGTTGAATTAGCCCCCTAGCTCATTCAGCAACAGAGATAATCACGATCTTAGCTCTTTTAGCAAGAAATGCATGGAAAACAGTGTGCGTCTTATCATTAAGGGCTGTCTTGTTAGGAAAATGAGTTAGGAGACAAAATAACGGTGTTTCTACATTAAGTTAGTGTGTCTCTTTTAGATCGGAGTTGAATTAGCCCGCTAGCTCATTCAGCAACAGAGATAATCACGATCTTAGCTCTTTTAGCAAGAAATGCATGGAAAACAGTGTTCGTCTTATCATTGAGGTTGTCTTGTTAGGAAAATGAGTTAGGAGAAAAAAAATAACGGTGTTTCTACATTAAGTTAGTGTGTCTCTTTTAGATCGGAGTTGAATTAGCCCCCTAGCTCATTCAGCAACAGAGATAATCACGATCTTAGCTCTTTTAGCAAGAAATGCATGGAAAACAGTGTACGTCTTATCATTGAGGTTGTCTTGTTAGGAAAATGAGTTAGGAGACAAATTAACGGTGTTTCTACATTAAGTTAGTGTGTCTCTTTTAGATCGGAGTTGAATTAGCCCCCTAGCTCATTCAGCAACAGAGATAATCACGATCTTAGCTCTTTTAGCAAGAAATGCATGGAAAACAGTGTGCGTCTTATCATTGAGGTTGTCTTGTTAGGAAAATGAGTTAGGAGACAAAATAACGGTGTTTCTACATTAAGTTAGTGTGTCTCTTTTAGATCGGAGTTGAATTAGCCCCCTAGCTCATTCAGCAACAGAGATAATCACGATCTTAGCTCTTTTAGCAAGAAATGCATGGAAAACAGTGTTCGTCTTATCATTGAGGTTGTCTTGTTAGGAAAATGAGTTAGGAGACAAAATAACGGTGTTTCTACATTAAGTTAGTATGTCTCTTTTAGATCGGAGTTGAATAGCCCCCTAGCTCATTCAGCAACAGAGATAATCATGATCTTAGCTCTTTTAGCAAGAAATGCATGGAAAACAGTGTTCGTCTTATCATTGAGGTTGTCTTGTTAGGAAAATGAGTTAGGAGACAAAATAACGGTGTTTCTACATTAAGTTAGTGTGTCTCTTTTAGATCGGAGTTGAATTAGCCCCCTAGCTCATTCAGCAAAAGAGATAATCACGATCTTAGCTCTTTTAGCAAGAAATGCATGGAAAACAGTGTTCGTCTTATCATTGAGGTTGTCTTGTTAGGAAAATGAGTTAGGAGACAAAATAACGGTGTTTCTACATTAAGTTAGTGTGTCTCTTTTAGATCGGAGTTGAATTAGCCCCCTAGCTCATTCAGCAACAGAGATAATCACGATCTTAGCTCTTTTAGCAAGAAATGCATGGAAAACAGTGTGCGTCTTATCATTGAGGTTGTCTTGTTAGGAAAATGAGTTAGGAGAAAAAAAATAACGGTGTTTCTACATTAAGTTAGTGTGTCTCTTTTAGATCGGAGTTGAATTAGCCCCCTAGCTCATTCAGCAACAGAGATAATCACGATCTTAGCTCTTTTAGCAAGAAATGCATGGAAAACAGTGTGCGTCTTATCATTAAGGGCTGTCTTGTTAGGAAAATGAGTTAGGAGACAAAATAACGGTGTTTCTACATTAAGTTAGTGTGTCTCTTTTAGATCGGAGTTGAATTAGCCCGCTAGCTCATTCAGCAACAGAGATAATCACGATCTTAGCTCTTTTAGCAAGAAATGCATGGAAAACAGTGTTCGTCTTATCATTGAGGTTGTCTTGTTAGGAAAATGAGTTAGGAGAAAAAAAATAACGGTGTTTCTACATTAAGTTAGTGTGTCTCTTTTAGATCGGAGTTGAATTAGCCCCCTAGCTCATTCAGCAACAGAGATAATCACGATCTTAGCTCTTTTAGCAAGAAATGCATGGAAAACAGTGTACGTCTTATCATTGAGGTTGTCTTGTTAGGAAAATGAGTTAGGAGACAAATTAACGGTGTTTCTACATTAAGTTAGTGTGTCTCTTTTAGATCGGAGTTGAATTAGCCCCCTAGCTCATTCAGCAAAAGAGATAATCACGATCTTAGCTCTTTTAGCAAGAAATGCATGGAAAACAGTGTTCGTCTTATCATTGAGGTTGTCTTGTTAGGAAAATGAGTTAGGAGACAAAATAACGGTGTTTCTACATTAAGTTAGTGTGTCTCTTTTAGATCGGAGTTGAATTAGCCCCCTAGCTCATTCAGCAACAGAGATAATCACGATCTTAGCTCTTTTAGCAAGAAATGCATGGAAAACAGTGTGCGTCTTATCATTGAGGTTGTCTTGTTAGGAAAATGAGTTAGGAGAAAAAAAATAACGGTGTTTCTACATTAAGTTAGTGTGTCTCTTTTAGATCGGAGTTGAATTAGCCCCCTAGCTCATTCAGCAACAGAGATAATCACGATCTTAGCTCTTTTAGCAAGAAATGCATGGAAAACAGTGTGCGTCTTATCATTAAGGGCTGTCTTGTTAGGAAAATGAGTTAGGAGACAAAATAACGGTGTTTCTACATTAAGTTAGTGTGTCTCTTTTAGATCGGAGTTGAATTAGCCCGCTAGCTCATTCAGCAACAGAGATAATCACGATCTTAGCTCTTTTAGCAAGAAATGCATGGAAAACAGTGTTCGTCTTATCATTGAGGTTGTCTTGTTAGGAAAATGAGTTAGGAGAAAAAAAATAACGGTGTTTCTACATTAAGTTAGTGTGTCTCTTTTAGATCGGAGTTGAATTAGCCCCCTAGCTCATTCAGCAACAGAGATAATCACGATCTTAGCTCTTTTAGCAAGAAATGCATGGAAAACAGTGTGCGTCTTATCATTGAGGTTGTCTTGTTAGGAAAATGAGTTAGGAGACAAAATAACGGTGTTTCTACATTAAGTTAGTGTGTCTCTTTTAGATCGGAGTTGAATTAGCCCCCTAGCTCATTCAGCAACAGAGATAATCACGATCTTAGCTCTTTTAGCAAGAAATGCATGGAAAACAGTGTGCGTCTTATCATTGAGGTTGTCTTGTTAGGAAAATGAGTTAGGAGACAAATTAACGGTGTTTCTACATTAAGTTAGTGTGTCTCTTTTAGATCGGAGTTGAATTAGCCCCCTTGCTCATTCAGCAACAGAGATAATCACGATCTTAGCTCTTTTAGCAAGAAATGCATGGAAAACAGTGTGCGTCTTATCATTGAGTTTGTCTTGTTAGGAAAATGAGTTAGGAGACAAAATAACGGTGTTTCTACATTAAGTTAGTGTGTCTCTTTTAGATCGGAGTTGAATTAGCCCCCTAGCTCATTCAGCAACAGAGATAATCACGATCTTAGCTCTTTTAGCAAGAAATGCATGGAAAACAGTGTTCGTCTTATCATTGAGGTTGTCTTGTTAGGAAAATGAGTTAGGAGACAAAATAACGGTGTTTCTACATTAAGTTAGTGTGTCTCTTTTAGATCGGAGTTGAATTAGCCCCCTAGCTCATTCAGCAAAAGAGATAATCACGATCTTAGCTCTTTTAGCAAGAAATGCATGGAAAACAGTGTTCGTCTTATCATTGAGGTTGTCTTGTTAGGAAAATGAGTTAGGAGACAAAATAACGGTGTTTCTACATTAAGTTAGTGTGTCTCTTTTAGATCGGAGTTGAATTAGCCCCCTAGCTCATTCAGCAACAGAGATAATCACGATCTTAGCTCTTTTAGCAAGAAATGCATGGAAAACAGTGTTCGTCTTATCATTGAGGTTGTCTTGTTAGGAAAATGAGTTAGGAGACAAAATAACGGTGTTTCTACATTAAGTTAGTGTGTCTCTTTTAGATCGGAGTTGAATTAGCCCCCTAGCTCATTCAGCAACAGAGATAATCACGATCTTAGCTCTTTTAGCAAGAAATGCATGGAAAACAGTGTACGTCTTATCATTGAGGTTGTCTTGTTAGGAAAATGAGTTAGGAGACAAATTAACGGTGTTTCTACATTAAGTTAGTGTGTCTCTTTTAGATCGGAGTTGAATTAGCCCCCTAGCTCATTCAGCAACAGAGATAATCACGATCTTAGCTCTTTTAGCAAGAAATGCATGGAAAACAGTGTGCGTCTTATCATTGAGGTTGTCTTGTTAGGAAAATGAGTTAGGAGACAAAATAACGGTGTTTCTACATTAAGTTAGTGTGTCTCTTTTAGATCGGAGTTGAATTAGCCCCCTAGCTCATTCAGCAACAGAGATAATCACGATCTTAGCTCTTTTAGCAAGAAATGCATGGAAAACAGTGTGCGTCTTATCATTGAGGTTGTCTTGTTAGGAAAATGAGTTAGGAGACAAATTAACGGTGTTTCTACATTAAGTTAGTGTGTCTCTTTTAGATCGGAGTTGAATTAGCCCCCTTGCTCATTCAGCAACAGAGATAATCACGATCTTAGCTCTTTTAGCAAGAAATGCATGGAAAACAGTGTGCGTCTTATCATTGAGTTTGTCTTGTTAGGAAAATGAGTTAGGAGACAAAATAACGGTGTTTCTACATTAAGTTAGTGTGTCTCTTTTAGATCGGAGTTGAATTAGCCCCCTAGCTCATTCAGCAACAGAGATAATCACGATCTTAGCTCTTTTAGCAAGAAATGCATGGAAAACAGTGTTCGTCTTATCATTGAGGTTGTCTTGTTAGGAAAATGAGTTAGGAGACAAAATAACGGTGTTTCTACATTAAGTTAGTGTGTCTCTTTTAGATCGGAGTTGAATTAGCCCCCTAGCTCATTCAGCAAAAGAGATAATCACGATCTTAGCTCTTTTAGCAAGAAATGCATGGAAAACAGTGTTCGTCTTATCATTGAGGTTGTCTTGTTAGGAAAATGAGTTAGGAGACAAAATAACGGTGTTTCTACATTAAGTTAGTGTGTCTCTTTTAGATCGGAGTTGAATTAGCCCCCTAGCTCATTCAGCAACAGAGATAATCACGATCTTAGCTCTTTTAGCAAGAAATGCATGGAAAACAGTGTTCGTCTTATCATTGAGGTTGTCTTGTTAGGAAAATGAGTTAGGAGACAAAATAACGGTGTTTCTACATTAAGTTAGTATGTCTCTTTTAGATCGGAGTTGAATAGCCCCCTAGCTCATTCAGCAACAGAGATAATCATGATCTTAGCTCTTTTAGCAAGAAATGCATGGAAAACAGTGTTCGTCTTATCATTGAGGTTGTCTTGTTAGGAAAATGAGTTAGGAGACAAAATAACGGTGTTTCTACATTAAGTTAGTGTGTCTCTTTTAGATCGGAGTTGAATTAGCCCCCTAGCTCATTCAGCAAAAGAGATAATCACGATCTTAGCTCTTTTAGCAAGAAATGCATGGAAAACAGTGTTCGTCTTATCATTGAGGTTGTCTTGTTAGGAAAATGAGTTAGGAGACAAAATAACGGTGTTTCTACATTAAGTTAGTGTGTCTCTTTTAGATCGGAGTTGAATTAGCCCCCTAGCTCATTCAGCAACAGAGATAATCACGATCTTAGCTCTTTTAGCAAGAAATGCATGGAAAACAGTGTGCGTCTTATCATTGAGGTTGTCTTGTTAGGAAAATGAGTTAGGAGAAAAAAAATAACGGTGTTTCTACATTAAGTTAGTGTGTCTCTTTTAGATCGGAGTTGAATTAGCCCCCTAGCTCATTCAGCAACAGAGATAATCACGATCTTAGCTCTTTTAGCAAGAAATGCATGGAAAACAGTGTGCGTCTTATCATTAAGGGCTGTCTTGTTAGGAAAATGAGTTAGGAGACAAAATAACGGTGTTTCTACATTAAGTTAGTGTGTCTCTTTTAGATCGGAGTTGAATTAGCCCGCTAGCTCATTCAGCAACAGAGATAATCACGATCTTAGCTCTTTTAGCAAGAAATGCATGGAAAACAGTGTTCGTCTTATCATTGAGGTTGTCTTGTTAGGAAAATGAGTTAGGAGAAAAAAAATAACGGTGTTTCTACATTAAGTTAGTGTGTCTCTTTTAGATCGGAGTTGAATTAGCCCCCTAGCTCATTCAGCAACAGAGATAATCACGATCTTAGCTCTTTTAGCAAGAAATGCATGGAAAACAGTGTACGTCTTATCATTGAGGTTGTCTTGTTAGTAAAATGAGTTAGGAGATAAATTAACGGTGTTTCTACATTAAGTTAGTGTGTCTCTTTTAGATCGGAGTTGAATTAGCCCCCTAGCTCATTCAGCAAAAGAGATAATCACGATCTTAGCTCTTTTAGCAAGAAATGCATGGAAAACAGTGTTCGTCTTATCATTGAGGTTGTCTTGTTAGGAAAATGAGTTAGGAGACAAAATAACGGTGTTTCTACATTAAGTTAGTGTGTCTCTTTTAGATCGGAGTTGAATTAGCCCCCTAGCTCATTCAGCAACAGAGATAATCACGATCTTAGCTCTTTTAGCAAGAAATGCATGGAAAACAGTGTGCGTCTTATCATTGAGGTTGTCTTGTTAGGAAAATGAGTTAGGAGAAAAAAAATAACGGTGTTTCTACATTAAGTTAGTGTGTCTCTTTTAGATCGGAGTTGAATTAGCCCCCTAGCTCATTCAGCAACAGAGATAATCACGATCTTAGCTCTTTTAGCAAGAAATGCATGGAAAACAGTGTGCGTCTTATCATTGAGGTTGTCTTGTTAGGAAAATGAGTTAGGAGACAAAATAACGGTGTTTCTACATTAAGTTAGTGTGTCTCTTTTAGATCGGAGTTGAATTAGCCCCCTAGCTCATTCAGCAACAGAGATAATCACGATCTTAGCTCTTTTAGCAAGAAATGCATGGAAAACAGTGTGCGTCTTATCATTAAGGGCTGTCTTGTTAGGAAAATGAGTTAG
Organism: Engystomops pustulosus; assembly: GCF_040894005.1. Classification (NCBI taxonomy): domain Eukaryota; kingdom Metazoa; phylum Chordata; class Amphibia; order Anura; family Leptodactylidae; genus Engystomops; species Engystomops pustulosus. Next base: position 55,548,881 of record NC_092418.1, on the reverse strand, counting down.
GAGACAAAATAACGGTGTTTCTACATTAAGTTAGTGTGTCTCTTTTAGATCGGAGTTGAATTAGCCCGCTAGCTCATTCAGCAACAGAGATAATCACGATCTTAGCTCTTTTAGCAAGAAATGCATGGAAAACAGTGTTCGTCTTATCATTGAGGTTGTCTTGTTAGGAAAATGAGTTAGGAGAAAAAAAATAACGGTGTTTCTACATTAAGTTAGTGTGTCTCTTTTAGATCGGAGTTGAATTAGCCCCCTAGCTCATTCAGCAACAGAGATAATCACGATCTTAGCTCTTTTAGCAAGAAATGCATGGAAAACAGTGTACGTCTTATCATTGAGGTTGTCTTGTTAGGAAAATGAGTTAGGAGACAAATTAACGGTGTTTCTACATTAAGTTAGTGTGTCTCTTTTAGATCGGAGTTGAATTAGCCCCCTAGCTCATTCAGCAACAGAGATAATCACGATCTTAGCTCTTTTAGCAAGAAATGCATGGAAAACAGTGTGCGTCTTATCATTGAGGTTGTCTTGTTAGGAAAATGAGTTAGGAGACAAATTAACGGTGTTTCTACATTAAGTTAGTGTGTCTCTTTTAGATCGGAGTTGAATTAGCCCCCTTGCTCATTCAGCAACAGAGATAATCACGATCTTAGCTCTTTTAGCAAGAAATGCATGGAAAACAGTGTGCGTCTTATCATTGAGTTTGTCTTGTTAGGAAAATGAGTTAGGAGACAAAATAACGGTGTTTCTACATTAAGTTAGTGTGTCTCTTTTAGATCGGAGTTGAATTAGCCCCCTAGCTCATTCAGCAACAGAGATAATCACGATCTTAGCTCTTTTAGCAAGAAATGCATGGAAAACAGTGTTCGTCTTATCATTGAGGTTGTCTTGTTAGGAAAATGAGTTAGGAGACAAAATAACGGTGTTTCTACATTAAGTTAGTGTGTCTCTTTTAGATCGGAGTTGAATTAGCCCCCTAGCTCATTCAGCAAAAGAGATAATCACGATCTTAGCTCTTTTAGCAAGAAATGCATGGAAAACAGTGTTCGTCTTATCATTGAGGTTGTCTTGTTAGGAAAATGAGTTAGGAGACAAAATAACGGTGTTTCTACATTAAGTTAGTGTGTCTCTTTTAGATCGGAGTTGAATTAGCCCCCTAGCTCATTCAGCAACAGAGATAATCACGATCTTAGCTCTTTTAGCAAGAAATGCATGGAAAACAGTGTTCGTCTTATCATTGAGGTTGTCTTGTTAGGAAAATGAGTTAGGAGACAAAATAACGGTGTTTCTACATTAAGTTAGTATGTCTCTTTTAGATCGGAGTTGAATAGCCCCCTAGCTCATTCAGCAACAGAGATAATCATGATCTTAGCTCTTTTAGCAAGAAATGCATGGAAAACAGTGTTCGTCTTATCATTGAGGTTGTCTTGTTAGGAAAATGAGTTAGGAGACAAAATAACGGTGTTTCTACATTAAGTTAGTGTGTCTCTTTTAGATCGGAGTTGAATTAGCCCCCTAGCTCATTCAGCAAAAGAGATAATCACGATCTTAGCTCTTTTAGCAAGAAATGCATGGAAAACAGTGTTCGTCTTATCATTGAGGTTGTCTTGTTAGGAAAATGAGTTAGGAGACAAAATAACGGTGTTTCTACATTAAGTTAGTGTGTCTCTTTTAGATCGGAGTTGAATTAGCCCCCTAGCTCATTCAGCAACAGAGATAATCACGATCTTAGCTCTTTTAGCAAGAAATGCATGGAAAACAGTGTGCGTCTTATCATTGAGGTTGTCTTGTTAGGAAAATGAGTTAGGAGAAAAAACATAACGGTGTTTCTACATTAAGTTAGTGTGTCTCTTTTAGATCGGAGTTGAATTAGCCCCCTAGCTCATTCAGCAACAGAGATAATCACGATCTTAGCTCTTTTAGCAAGAAATGCATGGAAAACAGTGTGCGTCTTATCATTAAGGGCTGTCTTGTTAGGAAAATGAGTTAGGAGACAAAATAACGGTGTTTCTACATTAAGTTAGTGTGTCTCTTTTAGATCGGAGTTGAATTAGCCCGCTAGCTCATTCAGCAACAGAGATAATCACGATCTTAGCTCTTTTAGCAAGAAATGCATGGAAAACAGTGTTCGTCTTATAATTGAGGTTGTCTTGTTAGGAAAATGAGTTAGGAGAAAAAAAATAACGGTGTTTCTACATTAAGTTAGTGTGTCTCTTTTAGATCGGAGTTGAATTAGCCCCCTAGCTCATTCAGCAACAGAGATAATCACGATCTTAGCTCTTTTAGCAAGAAATGCATGGAAAACAGTGTACGTCTTATCATTGAGGTTGTCTTGTTAGGAAAATGAGTTAGGAGACAAATTAACGGTGTTTCTACATTAAGTTAGTGTGTCTCTTTTAGATCGGAGTTGAATTAGCCCCCTAGCTCATTCAGCAACAGAGATAATCACGATCTTAGCTCTTTTAGCAAGAAATGCATGGAAAACAGTGTGTGTCTTATCATTGAGGTTGTCTTGTTAGGAAAATGAGTTAGGAGACAAAATAACGGTGTTTCTACATTAAGTTAGTGTGTCTCTTTTAGATCGGAGTTGAATTAGCCCCCTAGCTCATTCAGCAACAGAGATAATCACGATCTTAGCTCTTTTAGCAAGAAATGCATGGAAAACAGTGTGCGTCTTATCATTGAGGTTGTCTTGTTAGGAAAATGAGTTAGGAGAAAAAAAATAAAGGTGTTTCTACATTAAGTTAGTGTGTCTCTTTTAGATCGGAGTTGAATTAGCCCCCTAGCTCATTCAGCAACAGAGATAATCACGATCTTAGCTCTTTTAGCAAGAAATGCATGGAAAACAGTGTGCGTCTTATCATTAAGGGCTGTCTTGTTAGGAAAATGAGTTAGGAGACAAAATAACGGTGTTTCTACATTAAGTTAGTGTGTCTCTTTTAGATCGGAGTTGAATTAGCCCGCTAGCTCATTCAGCAACAGAGATAATCACGATCTTAGCTCTTTTAGCAAGAAATGCATGGAAAACAGTGTTCGTCTTATCATTGAGGTTGTCTTGTTAGGAAAATGAGTTAGGAGAAAAAAAATAACGGTGTTTCTACATTAAGTTAGTGTGTCTCTTTTAGATCGGAGTTGAATTAGCCCCCTAGCTCATTCAGCAACAGAGATAATCACGATCTTAGCTCTTTTAGCAAGAAATGCATGGAAAACAGTGTACGTCTTATCATTGAGGTTGTCTTGTTAGGAAAATGAGTTAGGAGACAAATTAACGGTGTTTCTACATTAAGTTAGTGTGTCTCTTTTAGATCGGAGTTGAATTAGCCCCCTAGCTCATTCAGCAACAGAGATAATCACGATCTTAGCTCTTTTAGCAAGAAATGCATGGAAAACAGTGTGTGTCTTATCATTGAGGTTGTCTTGTTAGGAAAATGAGTTAGGAGACAAAATAACGGTGTTTCTACATTAAGTTAGTGTGTCTCTTTTAGATCGGAGTTGAATTAGCCCGCTAGCTCATTCAGCAACAGAGATAATCACGATCTTAGCTCTTTTAGCAAGAAATGCATGGAAAACAGTGTTCGTCTTATCATTGAGGTTGTCTTGTTAGTAAAATGAGTTAGGAGAAAAAACAATAACGGTGTTTCTACATTAAGTTAGTGTGTCTCTTTTAGATCGGAGTTGAATTAGCCCCCTAGCTCATTCAGCAACAGAGATAATCACGATCTTAGCTCTTTTAGCAAGAAATGCATGGAAAACAGTGTGCGTCTTATCATTGAGGTTGTCTTGTTAGGAAAATGAGTTAGGAGACAAATTAACGGTGTTTCTACATTAAGTTAGTGTGTCTCTTTTAGATCGGAGTTGAATTAGCCCCCTAGCTCATTCAGCAACAGAGATAATCACGATCTTAGCTCTTTTAGCAAGAAATGCATGGAAAACAGTGTGCGTCTTATCATTGAGGTTGTCTTGTTAGGAAAATGAGTTAGGAGACAAATTAACGGTGTTTCTACATTAAGTTAGTGTGTCTCTTTTAGATCGGAGTTGAATTAGCCCGCTAGCTCATTCAGCAACAGAGATAATCACGATCTTAGCTCTTTTAGCAAGAAATGCATGGAAAACAGTGTTCGTCTTATCATTGAGGTTGTCTTGTTAGGAAAATGAGTTAGGAGACAAAATAACGGTGTTTCTACATTAAGATAGTGTGTCTCTTTTAGGTCGGAGTTGAATTAGCTCCCTAGCTCATTCAGCAACAGAGATAATCACGATCTTAGCTCTTTTAGCAAGAAATGCATGGAAAACAGTGTGCGTCTTATTATTGAGGTTGTCTTGTTAGGAAAACGAGTTAGGAGACAAAATAACAGTGTTTCTACATTAAGTTAGTGTGTCTCTTTTAGATCGGAGTTGAATAGCCCCCTAGCTCATTCAGCAACAGAGATAATCACGATCTTAGCTCTTTTAGCAAGAAATGCATGGAAAACAGTGTTCGTCTTATCATTGAGGTTGTCTTGTTAGGAAAATGAGTTAGGAGACAAAATAACGGTGTTTCTACATTAAGTTAGTGTGTCTCTTTTAGATCGGAGTTGAATTAGCCCCCTAGCACATTCAGCAAAAGAGATAATCACGATCTTAGCTCTTTTAGCAAGAAATGCATGGAAAACAGTGTGCGTCTTATCATTGAGGTTGTCTTGTTAGGAAAATGAGTTAGGAGACAAAATAACGGTGTTTCTACATTAAGTTAGTGTGTCTCTTTTAGATCGGAGTTGAATAGCCCGCTAGCTCATTCAGCAACAGAGATAATCACGATCTTAGCTCTTTTAGCAAGAAATGCATGGAAAACAGTGTTCGTCTTATCATTAAGGTTGTCTTGTTAGGAAAATGAGTTAGGAGACAAAATAACGGTGTTTCTACATTAAGTTAGTGTGTCTCTTTTAGATCGGAGTTGAATAGCCCCCTAGCTCATTCAGCAACAGAGATAATCACGATCTTAGCTCTTTTAGCAAGAAATGCATGGAAAACAGTGTGCGTCTTATCATTGAGGTTGTCTTGTTAGGAAAATGAGTTAGGAGACAAATTAACGGTGTTTCTACATTAAGTTAGTGTGTCTCTTTTAGATCGGAGTTGAATTAGCCCCCTTGCTCATTCAGCAACAGAGATAACCACGATCTTAGCTCTTTTAGCAAGAAATGCATGGAAAACAGTGTGCGTCTTATCATTGAGGTTGTCTTGTTAGGAAAATGAGTTAGGAGACAAAATAACGGTGTTTCTACATTAAGTTAGTGTGTCTCTTTTAGATCGGAGTTGAATAGCCCCCTAGCTCATTCAGCAACAGAGATAATCACGATCTTAGCTCTTTTAGCAAGAAATGCATGGAAAACAGTGTGCGTCTTATCATTGAGGTTGTCTTGTTAGGAAAATGAGTTAGGAGACAAATTAACGGTGTTTCTACATTAAGTTAGTGTGTCTCTTTTAGATCGGAGTTGAATTAGCCCCCTTGCTCATTCAGCAACAGAGATAACCACGATCTTAGCTCTTTTTGCAAGAAATGCATGGAAAACAGTGTGCGTCTTATCATTGAGGTTGTCTTGTTAGGAAAATGAGTTAGGAGACAAAATAATGGTGTTTCTACATTAAGTTAGTGTGTCTCTTTTAGATCGGAGTTGAATTAGCCCCCTAGCTCATTCAGCAACAGAGATAATCACGATCTTAGCTCTTTTAGCAAGAAATGCATGGAAAACAGTGTACGTCTTATCATTGAGGTTGTCTTGTTAGGAAAATGAGTTAGGAGACAAATTAACGGTGTTTCTACATTAAGTTAGTGTGTCTCTTTTAGATCGGAGTTGAATTAGCCCCCTAGCTCATTCAGCAACAGAGATAATCACGATCTTAGCTCTATTAGCAAGAAATGCATGGAAAACAGTGTGCGTCTTATCATTGAGGTTGTCTTGTTAGGAAAATGAGTTAGGAGACAAAATAATTGTGATTCTACATTAAGTTAGTGTGTCTCTTTTAGATCGGAGTTGAATTAGCCCCCTAGCTCATTCAGCAACAGAGATAATCACGATCTTAGCTCTTTTAGCAAGAAATGCATGGAAAACAGTGTGCGTCTTATCATTGAGGTTGTCTTGTTAGGAAAATGAGTTAGGAGAAAAAAAATAACGGTGTTTCTACATTAAGTTAGTGTGTCTCTTTTAGATCGGAGTTGAATTAGCCCCCTAGCTCATTCAGCAACAGAGATAATCACGATCTTAGCTCTTTTAGCAAGAAATGCATGGAAAACAGTGTGCGTCTTATCATTAAGGGCTGTCTTGTTAGGAAAATGAGTTAGGAGACAAAATAACGGTGTTTCTACATTAAGTTAGTGTGTCTCTTTTAGATCGGAGTTGAATTAGCCCGCTAGCTCATTCAGCAACAGAGATAATCACGATCTTAGCTCTTTTAGCTAGAAATGCATGGAAAACAGTGTTCGTCTTATAATTGAGGTTGTCTTGTTAGGAAAATGAGTTAGGAGAAAAAAAATAACGGTGTTTCTACATTAAGTTAGTGTGTCTCTTTTAGATCGGAGTTGAATTAGCCCCCTAGCTCATTCAGCAACAGAGATAATCACGATCTTAGCTCTTTTAGCAAGAAATGCATGGAAAACAGTGTACGTCTTATCATTGAGGTTGTCTTGTTAGGAAAATGAGTTAGGAGACAAATTAACGGTGTTTCTACATTAAGTTAGTGTGTCTCTTTTAGATCGGAGTTGAATTAGCCCCCTAGCTCATTCAGCAACAGAGATAATCACGATCTTAGCTCTTTTAGCAAGAAATGCATGGAAAACAGTGTGTGTCTTATCATTGAGGTTGTCTTGTTAGGAAAATGAGTTAGGAGACAAAATAACGGTGTTTCTACATTAAGTTAGTGTGTCTCTTTTAGATCGGAGTTGAATTAGCCCCCTAGCTCATTCAGCAACAGAGATAATCACGATCTTAGCTCTTTTAGCAAGAAATGCATGGAAAACAGTGTGCGTCTTATCATTGAGGTTGTCTTGTTAGGAAAATGAGTTAGGAGAAAAAAAATAACGGTGTTTCTACATTAAGTTAGTGTGTCTCTTTTAGATCGGAGTTGAATTAGCCCCCTAGCTCATTCAGCAACAGAGATAATCACGATCTTAGCTCTTTTAGCAAGAAATGCATGGAAAACAGTGTGCGTCTTATCATTAAGGGCTGTCTTGTTAGGAAAATGAGTTAGGAGACAAAATAACGGTGTTTCTACATTAAGTTAGTGTGTCTCTTTTAGATCGGAGTTGAATTAGCCCGCTAGCTCATTCAGCAACAGAGATAATCACGATCTTAGCTCTTTTAGCAAGAAATGCATGGAAAACAGTGTTCGTCTTATCATTGAGGTTGTCTTGTTAGGAAAATGAGTTAGGAGAAAAAAAATAACGGTGTTTCTACATTAAGTTAGTGTGTCTCTTTTAGATCGGAGTTGAATTAGCCCCCTAGCTCATTCAGCAACAGAGATAATCACGATCTTAGCTCTTTTAGCAAGAAATGCATGGAAAACAGTGTACGTCTTATCATTGAGGTTGTCTTGTTAGGAAAATGAGTTAGGAGACAAATTAACGGTGTTTCTACATTAAGTTAGTGTGTCTCTTTTAGATCGGAGTTGAATTAGCCCCCTAGCTCATTCAGCAACAGAGATAATCACGATCTTAGCTCTTTTAGCAAGAAATGCATGGAAAACAGTGTGTGTCTTATCATTGAGGTTGTCTTGTTAGGAAAATGAGTTAGGAGACAAAATAACGGTGTTTCTACATTAAGTTAGTGTGTCTCTTTTAGATCGGAGTTGAATTAGCCCGCTAGCTCATTCAGCAACAGAGATAATCACGATCTTAGCTCTTTTAGCAAGAAATGCATGGAAAACAGTGTTCGTCTTATCATTGAGGTTGTCTTGTTAGTAAAATGAGTTAGGAGAAAAAAAATAACGGTGTTTCTACATTAAGTTAGTGTGTCTCTTTTAGATCGGAGTTGAATTAGCCCCCTAGCTCATTCAGCAACAGAGATAATCACGATCTTAGCTCTTTTAGCAAGAAATGCATGGAAAACAGTGTGCGTCTTATCATTGAGGTTGTCTTGTTAGGAAAATGAGTTAGGAGACAAATTAACGGTGTTTCTACATTAAGTTAGTGTGTCTCTTTTAGATCGGAGTTGAATTAGCCCCCTAGCTCATTCAGCAACAGAGATAATCACGATCTTAGCTCTTTTAGCAAGAAATGCATGGAAAACAGTGTGCGTCTTATCATTGAGGTTGTCTTGTTAGGAAAATGAGTTAGGAGACAAATTAACGGTGTTTCTACATTAAGTTAGTGTGTCTCTTTTAGATCGGAGTTGAATTAGCCCGCTAGCTCATTCAGCAACAGAGATAATCACGATCTTAGCTCTTTTAGCAAGAAATGCATGGAAAACAGTGTTCGTCTTATCATTGAGGTTGTCTTGTTAGGAAAATGAGTTAGGAGACAAAATAACGGTGTTTCTACATTAAGATAGTGTGTCTCTTTTAGGTCGGAGTTGAATTAGCCCCCTAGCTCATTCAGCAACAGAGATAATCACGATCTTAGCTCTTTTAGCAAGAAATGCATGGAAAACAGTGTGCGTCTTATTATTGAGGTTGTCTTGTTAGGAAAACGAGTTAGGAGACAAAATAACAGTGTTTCTACATTAAGTTAGTGTGTCTCTTTTAGATCGGAGTTGAATAGCCCCCTAGCTCATTCAGCAACAGAGATAATCACGATCTTAGCTCTTTTAGCAAGAAATGCATGGAAAACAGTGTTCGTCTTATCATTGAGGTTGTCTTGTTAGGAAAATGAGTTAGGAGACAAAATAACGGTGTTTCTACATTAAGTTAGTGTGTCTCTTTTAGATCGGAGTTGAATTAGCCCCCTAGCACATTCAGCAAAAGAGATAATCACGATCTTAGCTCTTTTAGCAAGAAATGCATGGAAAACAGTGTGCGTCTTATCATTGAGGTTGTCTTGTTAGGAAAATGAGTTAGGAGACAAAATAACGGTGTTTCTACATTAAGTTAGTGTGTCTCTTTTAGATCGGAGTTGAATAGCCCGCTAGCTCATTCAGCAACAGAGATAATCACGATCTTAGCTCTTTTAGCAAGAAATGCATGGAAAACAGTGTTCGTCTTATCATTAAGGTTGTCTTGTTAGGAAAATGAGTTAGGAGACAAAATAACGGTGTTTCTACATTAAGTTAGTGTGTCTCTTTTAGATCGGAGTTGAATAGCCCCCTAGCTCATTCAGCAACAGAGATAATCACGATCTTAGCTCTTTTAGCAAGAAATGCATGGAAAACAGTGTGCGTCTTATCATTGAGGTTGTCTTGTTAGGAAAATGAGTTAGGAGACAAATTAACGGTGTTTCTACATTAAGTTAGTGTGTCTCTTTTAGATCGGAGTTGAATTAGCCCCCTTGCTCATTCAGCAACAGAGATAACCACGATCTTAGCTCTTTTAGCAAGAAATGCATGGAAAACAGTGTGCGTCTTATCATTGAGGTTGTCTTGTTAGGAAAATGAGTTAGGAGACAAAATAATGGTGTTTCTACATTAAGTTAGTGTGTCTCTTTTAGATCGGAGTTGAATTAGCCCCCTAGCTCATTCAGCAACAGAGATAATCACGATCTTAGCTCTTTTAGCAAGAAATGCATGGAAAACAGTGTGCGTCTTATCATTGAGGTTGTCTTGTTAGGAAAATGAGTTAGGAGACAAATTAACGGTGTTTCTACATTAAGTTAGTGTGTCTCTTTTAGATCGGAGTTGAATTAGCCCCCTTGCTCATTCAGCAACAGAGATAATCACAATCTTAGCTCTTTTAGCAAGAAATGCATGGAAAAAGTGTGCGTCTTATCATTGAGGTTGTCTTGTTAGGAAAATGAGTGAGGAGACAAAATAACGGTGTTTCTACATTAAGTTAGTGTGTCTCTTTTAGATCGGAGTTGAATTAGCCCCTTAGCTCATTCAGCAACAGAGATAATCACGATCTTAGCTCTTTTAGCAAGAAATGCATGGAAAACAGTGTTCGTCTTATCATTAAGGTTGTCTTGTTAGGCCAATGAGTTAGGAGACAAAATAACGGTGTTTCTACATTAAGTTAGTGTGTCTCTTTTAGATCGGAGTTGAATAGCCCCCTAGCTCATTCAGCAACAGAGATAATCACGATCTTAGCTCTTTTAGCAAGAAATGCATGGAAAACAGTGTGCGTCTTATCATTGAGGTTGTCTTGTTAGGAAAATGAGTTAGGAGACAAATTAACGGTGTTTCTACATTAAGTTAGTGTGTCTCTTTTAGATCGGAGTTGAATTAGCCCCCTTGCTCATTCAGCAACAGAGATAACCACGATCTTAGCTCTTTTAGCAAGAAATGCATGGAAAACAGTGTGCGTCTTATCATTGAGGTTGTCTTGTTAGGAAAATGAGTTAGGAGACAAAATAATGGTGTTTCTACATTAAGTTAGTGTGTCTCTTTTAGATCGGAGTTGAATTAGCCCCCTAGCTCATTCAGCAACAGAGATAATCACGATCTTAGCTCTTTTAGCAAGAAATGCATGGAAAACAGTGTGCGTCTTATCATTGAGGTTGTCTTGTTAGGAAAATGAGTTAGGAGACAAATTAACGGTGTTTCTACATTAAGTTAGTGTGTCTCTTTTAGATCGGAGTTGAATTAGCCCCCTAGCTCATTCAGCAACAGAGATAATCACGATCTTAGCTCTTTTAGCAAGAAATGCATGGAAAACAGTGTTCGTCTTATCATTGAGGTTGTCTTGTTAGGAAAATGAGTTAGGAGACAAAATAACGGTGTTTCTACATTAAGTTAGTGTGTCTCTTTTCGATCGGAGTTGAATTAGCCCCCTAGCTCATTCAGCAACAGAGATAATCACGATCTTAGCTCTTTTAGCAAGAAATGCATGGAAAACAGTGTGCGTCTTATCATTGAGGTTGTCTTGTTAGGAAAATGAGTTAGGAGACAAAATAACGTTGTTTCTACATTAAGTTAGTGTGTCTCTTTTAGATCGGAGTTGAATAGCCCGCTAATTCATTCAGCAACAGAGATAATCACGATCTTAGCTCTTTTAGCAAGAAATGCATGGAAAACAGTGTTCGTCTTATCATTGAGGTTGTCTTGTTAGGAAAATGAGTTAGGAGACAAAATAACGGTGTTTCTACATTAAGTTAGTGTGTCTCTTTTAGATCGGAGTTGAATTAGCCCCCTAGCTCATTCAGCAACAGAGATAATCACGATCTTAGCTCTTTTAGCAAGAAATGCATGGAAAACAGTGTTCGTCTTATTATTGAGGTTGTCTTGTTAGGAAAATGAGTTAGGAGACAAAATAACGGTGTTTCTACATTAAGTTAGTGTGTCTCTTTTCGATCGGAGTTGAATTAGCCCCCTAGCTCATTCAGCAACAGAGATAATCACGATCTTAGCTCTTTTAGCAAGAAATGCATGGAAAACAGTGTGCGTCTTATCATTGAGGTTGTCTTGTTAGGAAAATGAGTTAGGAGACAAAATAACGTTGTTTCTACATTAAGTTAGTGTGTCTCTTTTAGATCGGAGTTGAATAGCCCGCTAGCTCATTCAGCAACAGAGATAATCACGATCTTAGCTCTTTTAGCAAGAAATGCATGGAAAACAGTGTTCGTCTTATCATTGAGGTTGTCTTGTTAGGAAAATGAGTTAGGAGACAAAATAACGGTGTTTCTACATTAAGTTAGTGTGTCTCTTTTAGATCGGAGCTGAATTAGCCCCCTAGCTCATTCAGCAACAGAGATAATCACGATCTTAGCTCTTTTAGCAAGAAATGCATGGAAAACAGTGTTCGTCTTATTATTGAGGTTGTCTTGTTAGGAAAACGAGTTAGGAGACAAAATAACAGTGTTTCTACATTAAGCTAGTGTGTCTCTTTTAGATCGGAGTTGAATAGCCCCCTAGCTCATTCAGCAACAGAGATAATCACGATCTTAGCTCTTTTAGCAAGAAATGCATGGAAAACAGTGTTCGTCTTATCATTGAGGTTGTCTTGTTAGGAAAATGAGTTAGGAGACAAAATAACGGTGTTTCTACATTAAGTTAGTGTGTCTCTTTTAGATCGGAGTTGAATAGCCCCCTAGCTCATTCAGCAACAGAGATAATCACGATCTTAGCTCTTTTAGCAAGAAATGCATGGAAAACAGTGTTCGTCTTATCATTGAGGTTTATTGTTAGGAAAATGAGTGAGGAGACAAAATAACGGTGTTTCTACATTAAGTTAGTGTGTCTCTTTTAGATCGGAGTTGAATTAGCCCCCTAGCTCATTCAGCAACAGAGATAATCACGATCTTAGCTCTTTTAGCAAGAAATGCATGGAAAACAGTGTTCGTCTTATCATTGAGGTTGTCTTGTTAGGAAAATGAGTTAGGAGACAAAATAACGGTGTTTCTACATTAAGTTAGTGTGTCTCTTTTCGATCGGAGATGAATTAGCCCCCTAGCTCATTCAGCAACAGAGATAATCACGATCTTAGCTCTTTTAGCAAGAAATGCTTGGAAAACAGTGTGCGTCTTATCATTGAGGTTGTCTTGTTAGGAAAATGAGTTAGGAGACAAAATAACGGTGTTTCTACATTAAGTTAGTGTGTCTCTTTTAGATCGGAGTTGAATAGCCCGCTAGCTCATTCAGCAACAGAGATAATCACGATCTTAGCTCTTTTAGCAAGAAATGCATGGAAAACAGTGTTCGTCTTATCATTGAGGTTGTCTTGTTAGGAAAATGAGTTAGGAGACAAAATAACGGTGTTTCTACATTAAGTTAGTGTGTCTCTTTTAGATCGGAGTTGAATTAGCCCCCTAGCTCATTCAGCAACAGAGATAATCACGATCTTAGCTCTTTTAGCAAGAAATGCATGGAAAACAGTGTGCGTCTTATTATTGAGGTTGTCTTGTTAGGAAAACGAGTTAGGAGACAAAATAACAGTGTTTCTACATTAAGTTAGTGTGTCTCTTTTAGATCGGAGTTGAATAGCCCCCTAGCTCATTCAGCAACAGAGATAATCACGATCTTAGCTCTTTTAGCAAGAAATGCATGGAAAACAGTGTTCGTCTTATCATTGAGGTTGTCTTGTTAGGAAAATGAGTTAGGAGACAAAATAACGGTGTTTCTACATTAAGTTAGTGTGTCTCTTTTAGATCGGAGTTGAATATCCCGCTAGCTCATTCAGCAACAGAGATAATCACGATCTTAGTTTTTTTAGCAAGAAATGCATGGAAAACAGTGTTCGTCTTATCATTGAGGTTGTCTTGTTAGGAAAATGAGTTAGGAGACAAAATAACGGTGTTTCTACATTAAGTTAGTGTGTCTCTTTTAGATCGGAGTTGAATTAGCCCCCTAGCTCATTCAGCAACAGAGATAATCATGATCTTAGCTCTTTTAGCAAGAAATGCATGGAAAACAGTGTGCGTCTTATCATTGAGGTTGTCTTGTTAGGAAAATGAGTTAGGAGACAAATTAACGGTGTTTCTACATTAAGTTAGTGTGTCTCTTTTAGATCGGAGTTGAATTAGCCCCCTAGCTCATTCAGCAACAGAGATAATCACGATCTTAGCTCTTTTAGTAAGAAATGCATGGAAAACAGTGTGCGTCTTATCATTGAGGTTGTCTTGTTAGGAAAATGAGTTAGGAGACAAAATAACGGTGTTTCTACATTAAGTTAGTGTGTCTCTTTTAGATCGGAGTTGAATTAGCCGCCTAGCTCATTCAGCAACAGAGATAATCACGATCTTAGCTCTTTTAGCAAGAAATGCATGGAAAACAGTGTGCGTCTTATCATTGAGGTTGTCTTGTTAGGAAAATGAGTTAGGAGACAAAATAACGGTGTTTCTACATTAAGTTAGTGTGTCTCTTTTAGATCGGAGTTGAATTAGCCCCCTAGCTCATTCAGCAACAGAGATAATCACGATCTTAGCTCTTTTATCAAGAAATGCATGGAAAACAGTGTGCGTCTTATCATTGGAGTTGTCTTGTTAGGAAAATGAGTTAGGAGACAATTTAACGGTGTGTCTACATTAAGTTAGTGTGTCTCTTTTAGATCGGAATTGAATTAGCCCCCTAGCTCATTCAGCAACAGAGATAATCACGATCTTAGCTCTTTTAGCAAGAAATGCATGGAAAACAGTGTGCGTCTTATCATTGAGGTTGTCTTGTTAGGAAAATGAGTTAGGAGACAAAATAACGCAGTTTCTACATTAAGTTAGTGTGTCTCTTTTAGATCAGAGTTGAATAGCCCCCTAGCTCATTCAGCAATAGAGATAATCACGATCTTAGCTCTTTTAGCAAGAAATGCATGGAAAACAGTGTTCGTCTTATCATTGAGGTTGTCTTGTTAGGAAAATGAGTTAGGAGACAAAATAACGGTGTTTCTACATTAAGTTAGTGTGTCTCTTTTAGATCGGAGTTGAATTAGCCCCCTTGCTCATTCAGCAACAGAGATAATCACGATCTTAGCTCTTTTAGCAAGAAATGCATGGAAAACAGTGTGCGTCTTATCATTGAGGTTGTCTTGTTAGGAAAATGAGTTAGGAGACAAAATAACGGTGTTTCTACATTAAGTTAGTGTGTCTCTTTTAGATCGGAGTTGAATTAGCCCCCTAGCTCATTCAGCAACAGAGATAATCACCATCTTAGCTCTTTTAGCAAGAAATGCATGGAAAACAGTGTGCATCTTATCATTGAGGTTGTCTTGTTAGGAAAATGAGTAAGGAGACAAAATAACGGTGTTTCTACATTAAGTTAGTGTGTCTCTTTTAGATCGGAGTTGAATTAGCCCCCTAGCTCATTCAGCAACAGAGATAATCACGATCTTAGCTCTATTACCAAGAAATGCATGGAAAACAGTGTGCGTCTTATCATTGAGGTTGTCTTGTTAGGAAAATGAGTTAGGAGACAAAATAAATGTGTTTCTACATTAAGTTAGTGTGTCTCTTTAGATCGGAGTTAAATAGCCCCCTAGCTCATTCAGCAACAGAGATAATCACGATCTTAGCTCTTTTAGCAAGAAATGCATGGAAAACAGTGTGCGTCTTATCATTGAGGTTGTCTTGTTAGGAAAATGAGTTAGGAGACAAATTAACGGTGTTTCTACATTAAGTTAGTGTGTCTCTTTTAGATCGGAGTTGAATTAGCCCCCTAGCTCATTCAGCAACAGAGATAATCACGATCTTAGCTCTTTTAGCAAGAAATGCATGGAAAACAGTGTGCGTCTTATCATTGAGGTTGTCTTGTTAGGAAAATGAGTTAGGAGACAAAATAACGGTGTTTCTACATTAAGTCAGTGTGTCTCTTTTAGATCGGAGTTGAATTAGCCCCCTAGCTCATTCAGCAACAGAGATAATCACGATCTTAGCTCTTTTAGCAAGAAATGCATGGAAAACAGTGTGCGTCTTATCATTGAGGTTGTCTTGTTAGGAAAATGAGTTAGGAGACAAATTAACGGTGTTTCTACATTAAGTTAGTGTGTCTCTTTTAGATCGGAGTTGAATTAGCCGCCTAGCTCATTCAGCAACAGAGATAATCACGATCTTAGCTCTTTTAGCAAGAAATGCATGGAAAACAGTGTGCGTCTTATCATTGAGGTTGTCTTGTTAGGAAAATGAGTTAGGAGACAAAATAACGGTGTTTCTACATTAAGTCAGTGTGTCTCTTTTAGATCGGAGTTGAATTAGCCCCCTAGCTCATTCAGCAACAGAGATAATCACGATCTTAGCTCTTTTAGCAAGAAATGCATGGAAAACAGTGTGCGTCTTATCATTGAGGTTGTCTTGTTAGGAAAATGAGTTAGGAGACAAAATAACAGTGTTTCTACATTAAGTTAGTGTGTCTCTTTTAGATCGGAGTTGAATTAGCCCCCTAGCTCATTCAGCAACAGAGATAATCACGATCTTAGCTCTTTTATCAAGAAATGCATGGAAAACAGTGTGCGTCTTATCATTGGAGTTGTCTTGTTAGGAAAATGAGTTAGGAGACAATTTAACGGTGTTTCTACATTAAGTTAGTGTGTCTCTTTTAGATCGGAATTGAATTAGCCCCCTAGCTCATTCAGCAACAGAGATAATCACGATCTTAGCTCTTTTAGCAAGAAATGCATCGAAAACAGTGTGCGTCTTATCATTCAGGTTGTCTTGTTAGGAAAACGAGTTAGGAGACAAAATAACGCAGTTTCTACATTAAGTTAGTGTGTCTCTTTTAGATCAGAGTTGAATAGCCCCCTAGCTCATTCAGCAACAGAGATAATCACGATCTTAGCTCTTTTATCAAGAAATGCATGGAAAACAGTGTGCGTCTTATCATTGGAGTTGTCTTGTTAGGAAAATGAGTTAGGAGACAATTTAACGGTGTTTCTACATTAAGTTAGTGTGTCTCTTTTAGATCGGAATTGAATTAGCCCCCTAGCTCATTCAGCAACAGAGATAATCATGATCTTAGCTCTTTTAGCAAGAAATGCATGGAAAACAGTGTGCGTCTTATCATTGAGGTTGTCTTGTTAGGAAAATGAGTTAGGAGACAAAATAACGCAGTTTCTACATTAAGTTAGTGTGTCTCTTTTAGATCAGAGTTGAATAGCCCCCTAGCTCATTCAGCAATAGAGATAATCACGATCTTAGCTCTTTTAGCAAGAAATGCATGGAAAACAGTGTTCGTCTTATCATTGAGGTTGTCTTGTTAGGAAAATGAGTTAGGAGACAAAATAACGGTGTTTCTACATTGAGTTAGTGTGTCTCTTTAGATCGGAGTTAAATAGCGCCCTAGCTCATTCAGCAACAGAGATAATCACGATCTTAGCTCTTTTAGCAAGAAATGCATGGAAAACAGTGTTCGTCTTATCATTGAGGTTGTCTTGTTAGGAAAATGAGTTAGGAGACAAAATAACGGTGTTTCTACATTAAGTTAGTGTGTCTCTTTTAGATCGGAGTTGAATTAGCCCTCTAGCTCATTCAGCAACAGAGATAATCACGATCTTAGCTCTTTTAGCAAGAAATGCATGGAAAACAGTGTGCGTCTTTTTATTGAGGTTGTCTTGTTAGGAAAATGAGTTAGGAGACAAAATAACGGTGTTTCTACATTAAGTTAGTGTGTCTCTTTTAGATCGGAGTTGAATTAGCCCCCTAGCTCATTCAGCAACAGAGATAATCATGATCTTAGCTCTTTTAGCAAGAAATGCATGGAAAACAGTGTGCGTCTTATCATTGAGGTTGTCTTGTTAGGAAAATGAGTTAGGAGACAAATTAACGGTGTTTCTACATTAAGTTAGTGTGTCTCTTTTAGATCGGAGTTGAATTAGCCCCCTAGCTCATTCAGCAACAGAGATAATCACGATCTTAGCTCTTTTAGTAAGAAATGCATGGAAAACAGTGTGCGTCTTATCACTGAGGTTGTCTTGTTAGGAAAATGAGTTAGGAGACAAAATAACGGTGTTTCTACATTAAGTTAGTGTGTCTCTTTTAGATCGGAGTTGAATTAGCCACCTAGCTCATTCAGCAACAGAGTTAATCACGATCTTAGCTCTTTTAGCAAGAAATGCATGGAAAACAGTGTGCGTCTTATCATTGAGGTTGTCTTGTTAGGAAAATGAGTTAGGAGACAAAATAACGGTGTTTCTACATTAAGTTAGTGTGTCTCTTTTAGATCGGAGTTGAATTAGCCCCCTAGCTCATTCAGCAACAGAGATAATCACGATCTTAGCTCTTTTATCAAGAAATGCATGGAAAACAGTGTGCGTCTTATCATTGAAGTTGTCTTGTTAGGAAAATGAGTTAGGAGACAATTTAACGGTGTTTCTACATTAAGTTAGTGTGTCTCTTTTAGATCGGAATTGAATTAGCCCCCTAGCTCATTCAGCAACAGAGATAATCACGATCTTAGCTCTTTTAGCAAGAAATGCATGGAAAACAGTGTGCGTCTTATCATTGAGGTTGTCTTGTTAGGAAAATGAGTTAGGAGACAAAATAACGCAGTTTCTACATTAAGTTAGTGTGTCTCTTTTAGATCAGAGTTGAATAGCCCCCTAGCTCATTCAGCAATAGAGATAATCACGATCTTAGCTCTTTTAGCAAGAAATGCATGGAAAACAGTGTTCGTCTTATCATTGAGGTTGTCTTGTTAGGAAAATGAGTTAGGAGACAAAATAACGGTGTTTCTACATTAAGTTAGTGTGTCTCTTTTAGATCGGAGTTGAATTAGCCCCCTAGCTCATTCAGCAACAGAGATAATCACGATCTTAGCTCTTTTAGCAAGAAATGCATGGAAAACAGTGTGCGTCTTTTTATTGAGGTTGTCTTGTTAGGAAAATGAGTTAGGAGACAAAATAACGGTGTTTCTACATTAAGTTAGTGTGTCTCTTTTAGATCGCAGTTGAATTAGCCCCCTAGCTCATTCAGCAACAGAGATAATCATGATCTTAGCTCTTTTAGCAAGAAATGCATGGAAAACAGTGTTCGTCTTATCATTGAGGTTGTCTTGTTAGGAAAATGAGTTAGGAGACAAATTAACGGTGTTTCTACATTAAGTTAGTGTGTCTCTTTTAGATCGGAGTTGAATTAGCCCCCTAGCTCATTCAGCAACAGAGATAATCACGATCTTAGCTCTTTTAGCAAGAAATGCATGGAAAACAGTGTGCGTCTTTTTATTGAGGTTGTCTTGTTAGGAAAATGAGTTAGGAGACAAAATAACGGTGTTTCTACATTAAGTTAGTGTGTCTCTTTTAGATCGGAGTTGAATTAGCCGCCTAGCTCATTCAGCAACAGAGATAATCACGATCTTAGCTCTTTTAGCAAGAAATGCATGGAAAACAGTGTGCGTCTTATCATTGAGGTTGTCTTGTTAGGAAAATGAGTTAGGAGACAAAATAACGGTGTTTCTACATTAAGTTAGTGTGTCTCTTTTAGATCGGAGTTGAATTAGCCCCCTAGCTCATTCAGCAACAGAGATAATCACGATCTTAGCTCTTTTAGCAAGAAATGCATGGAAAACAGTGTGCGTCTTTTTATTGAGGTTGTCTTGTTAGGAAAATGAGTTAGGAGACAAAATAACGGTGTTTCTACATTAAGTTAGTGTGTCTCTTTTAGATCGGAGTTGAATTAGCCGCCTAGCTCATTCAGCAACAGAGATAATCACGATCTTAGCTCTTTTAGCAAGAAATGCATGGAAAACAGTGTGCGTCTTATCATTGAGGTTGTCTTGTTAGGAAAATGAGTTAGGAGACAAAATAACGCAGTTTCTACATTAAGTTAGTGTGTCTCTTTTAGATCAGAGTTGAATAGCCCCCTAGCTCATTCAGCAATAGAGATAATCACGATCTTAGCTCTTTTAGCAAGAAATGCATGGAAAACAGTGTTCGTCTTATCATTGAGGTTGTCTTGTTAGGAAAATGAGTTAGGAGACAAAATAACGGTGTTTCTACATTAAGTTAGTGTGTCTCTTTTAGATCGGAGTTGAATTAGCCCCCTTGCTCATTCAGCAACAGAGATAATCACGATCTTAGCTCTTTTAGCAAGAAATGCATGGAAAACAGTGTGCGTCTTATCATTGAGGTTGTCTTGTTAGGAAAATGAGTTAGGAGACAAAATAACGGTGTTTCTACATTAAGTTAGTGTGTCTCTTTTAGATCGGAGTTGAATTAGCCCCCTAGCTCATTCAGCAACAGAGATAATCACGATCTTAGCTCTATTACCAAGAAATGCATGGAAAACAGTGTGCGTCTTATCATTGAGGTTGTCTTGTTAGGAAAATGAGTTAGGAGACAAAATAAATGTGTTTCTACATTAAGTTAGTGTGTCTCTTTAGATCGGAGTTAAATAGCCCCCTAGCTCATTCAGCAACAGAGATAATCACGATCTTAGCTCTTTTAGCAAGAAATGCATGGAAAACAGTGTGCGTCTTATCATTGAGGTTGTCTTGTTAGGAAAATGAGTTAGGAGACAAAATAACGGTGTTTCTACATTAAGTTAGTGTGTCTCTTTTAGATCGGAGTTGAATTAGCCCCCTAGCTCATTCAGCAACAGAGATAATCACGATCTTAGCTCTATTACCAAGAAATGCATGGAAAACAGTGTGCGTCTTATCATTGAGGTTGTCTTGTTAGGAAAATGAGTTAGGAGACAAAATAAATGTGTTTCTACATTAAGTTAGTGTGTCTCTTTAGATCGGAGTTAAATAGCCCCCTAGCTCATTCAGCAACAGAGATAATCACGATCTTAGCTCTTTTAGCAAGAAATGCATGGAAAACAGTGTGCGTCTTATCATTGAGGTTGTCTTGTTAGGAAAATGAGTTAGGAGACAAATTAACGGTGTTTCTACATTAAGTTAGTGTGTCTCTTTTAGATCGGAGTTGAATTAGCCCCCTAGCTCATTCAGCAACAGAGATAATCACGATCTTAGCTCTTTTAGCAAGAAATGCATGGAAAACAGTGTGCGTCTTATCATTGAGGTTGTCTTGTTAGGAAAATGAGTTAGGAGACAAAATAACGGTGTTTCTACATTAAGTCAGTGTGTCTCTTTTAGATCGGTGTTGAATTAGCCCCCTAGCTCATTCAGCAACAGAGATAATCACGATCTTAGCTCTTTTAGCAAGAAATGCATGGAAAACAGTGTGCGTCTTATCATTGAGGTTGTCTTGTTAGGAAAATGAGTTAGGAGACAAAATAACAGTGTTTCTACATTAAGTTAGTGTGTCTCTTTTAGATCGGAGTTGAATTAGCCCCCTAGCTCATTCAGCAACAGAGATAATCACGATCTTAGCTCTTTTATCAAGAAATGCATGGAAAACAGTGTGCGTCTTATCATTGGAGTTGTCTTGTTAGGAAAATGAGTTAGGAGACAATTTAACGGTGTTTCTACATTAAGTTAGTGTGTCTCTTTTAGATCGGAATTGAATTAGCCCCCTAGCTCATTCAGCAACAGAGATAATCACGATCTTAGCTCTTTTAGCAAGAAATGCATGGAAAACAGTGTGCGTCTTATCATTCAGGTTGTCTTGTTAGGAAAATGAGTTAGGAGACAAAATAACGCAGTTTCTACATTAAGTTAGTGTGTCTCTTTTAGATCAGAGTTGAATAGCCCCCTAGCTCATTCAGCAATAGAGATAATCACGATCTTAGCTCTTTTAGCAAGAAATGCATGGAAAACAGTGTTCGTCTTATCATTGAGGTTGTCTTGTTAGGAAAATGAGTTAGGAGACAAAATAACGGTGTTTCTACATTGAGTTAGTGTGTCTCTTTAGATCGGAGTTAAATAGCGCCCTAGCTCATTCAGCAACAGAGATAATCACGATCTTAGCTCTTTTAGCAAGAAATGCATGGAAAACAGTGTTCGTCTTATCATTGAGGTTGTCTTGTTAGGAAAATGAGTTAGGAGACAAAATAACGGTGTTTCTACATTAAGTTAGTGTGTCTCTTTTAGATCGGAGTTGATTTAGCCCCATAGCTCATTCAGCAACAGAGATAATCACGATCTTAGCTCTTTTAGCAAGAAATGCATGGAAAACAGTGTGCGTCTTATCATTGAGGTTGTCTTGTTAGGAAAATGAGTTAGGAGACAAAATAACGGTGTTTCTACATTAAGTTAGTGTGTCTCTTTTAGATCGGAGTTGAATTAGCCCCCTAGCTCATTCAGCAACAGAGATCATCACGATCTTAGCTCTTTTAGCAAGAAATGCATGGAAAACAGTGTGCGTCTTATCATTAAGGTTGTCTTGTTAGGAAAATGAGTTAGGAGACAAATTAACGGTGTTTCTACATTAAGTTAGTGTGTCTCTTTTAGATCGGACTTGAATTAGCCCCCTAGCTCATTCAGCAACAGAGATAATCACGATCTTAGCTCTATTAGCAAGAAATGCATGGAAAACAGTGTGCGTCTTATCATTGAGGTTGTCTAGTTAGGAAAATGAGTTAGGAGACAAAATAATTGTGTTTCTACATTAAGTTAGTGTGTCTCTTTAGATCGGAGTTAAATAGCCCCATAGCTCATTCAGCAACAGAGATAATCACGATCTTAGCTCTTTTAGCAAGAAATGCGTGGAAAACAGTGTGCGTCTTATCTTTGAGGTTGTCTTGTTAGGAAAATGAGTTAGGAGACAAAGTAACGGTGTTCCTACATTAAGTTAGTGAGTCTCTCTTAGATTAGAGTTGAATAGCCTCCTAGCTCATTCAGCAACAGAGATAATCACGATCTTAGCTCTTTTAGCAAGAAATACATGGAAAACAGTGTTCGTCTTATCATTGAGGTTGTCTTGTTAGGAATATGAGTTAGGAGACAAAATAACGGTGTTTCTACATTAAGTTAGTGTATCTCTTTTAGATCGGATTTGAATAGCCCCCTAGCTCATTCAGCAATAAAAATAATCACTATCTTAGCTCTTTTAGCAAGAAATGCATGGAAAACAGTGTTCGTCTTATAATTGAGGTTGTCTTGTTGTGAAAATGAGTTAGGAGACAAAATAACGGTGTTTCTACATTAAGTTAGTGTGTCTCTTTTAGATCGGAGTTGAATAGCCCCCTAGCTCATTCAGCAACAGAGATAATAACGATCTTAGCTCTTTTAGCAAGAAATGCATGGAAAACAGTGTTCGTCTTATCATTGAGGTTGTCTTGTTAGGAAAATGAGTTAGGAGACAAAATAACGGTGTTTCTACATTAAGTTAGTGTGTCTCTTTTAGATCGGAGTTGAATAGCCCCCTAGCTCATTCAGCAACAGAGATAATCACGATCTTAGCTCTTTTAGCAAGAAATGCATGGAAAACAGTGTTCGTCTTATCATTGAGGTTGTCTTGTTAGGAAAATGAGTTAGGAGACAAAATAACGGTGTTTCTACATTAAGTTAGTGTGTCTCTTTTAGATCGGAGTTGAATTAGCCCCCTAGCTCATTCAGCAAAAGAGATAATCACGATCTTAGCTCTTTTAGCAAGAAATGCATGGAAAACAGTGTTCGTCTTATCATTGAGGTTGTCTTGTTAGAAAATGAGTTAGGAGACAAAGTAACGGTGTTTCTACATTAAGTTAGTGTGTCTCTTTTAGATCGGAGTTGAATTAGCCCCCTTGCTCATTCAGCAACAGAGATAATCTCGATCTTAGCTCTTTTAGCAAGAAATGCATGGAAAACAGTGTGCGTCTTATCATTGAGGTTGTCTTGTTAGGAAAAGGAGTTAGGAGACAAAATAACGGTGTTTCTACATTAAGTTAGTGTGTCTCTTTTAGATCGGAGTTGAATTAGCCCCCTAGCTCATTCAGCAACAGAGATAATCACGATCTTAGCTTTTTTAGCAAGAAATGCATGGAAAACAGTGTGCGTCTTATCATTGAGGTTGTCTTGTTAGGAAAATGAGTTAGGAGACAAAATAACGGTGTTTCTACATTAAGTTAGTGTGTCTCTTTTAGATCGGAGTTGAATTAGCCCCCTAGCTCATTCAGCAACAGAGATAATCACGATCTTAGCTCTTTTAGCAAGAAATGCATGGAAAACAGTGTGCGTCTTATCATTGAGGTTGTCTTGTTAGGAAAATGAGTTAGGAGACAAATTAACGGTGTTTCTACATTAAGTTAGTGTGTCTCTTTTAGATCGGAGTTGAATTAGCCCCCTAGCTCATTCAGCAACAGAGATAATCACGATCTTAGCTCTATTAGCAAGAAATGCATGGAAAACAGTGTGCGTCTTATCATTGAGGTTGTCTTGTTAGGAAAATGGGTTAGGAGACAAAATAATTGTGTTTCTACATTAAATTAGTGTGTCTCTTTAGATCGGAGTTAAATAGCCCCATAGCTCATTCAGTAACAGAGATAATCACGATCTTAGCTCTTTTAGCAAGAAATGCGTGGAAAACAGTGTGCGTCTTATCTTTGAGGTTGTCTTGTTAGGAAAATGAGTTAGGAGACAAAGTAACGGTGTTCCTACATGAAGTTAGGGAGTCTCTCTTAGATTAGAGTTGAATAGCCTCCTAGCTCATTCAGCAACAGAGATAATCACGATCTTAGCTCTTTTAGCAAGAAATACATGGAAAACAGTGTTCGTCTTATCATTGAGGTTGTCTTGTTAGGAAAATGAGTTAGGAGACAAAATAACGGTGTTTCTACATTAAGTTAGTGTGTCTCTTTTAGATCGGAGTTGAATTAGCCCCCTAGCTCATTCAGCAACAGAGATAATCACGATCTTAGCTCTTTTAGCAAGAAATGCATGGAAAACAGTGTGCGTCTTATCATTGAGGTTGTCTTGTTAGGAAAATGAGTTAGGAGACAAATTAACGGTGTTTCTACATTAAGTTAGTGTGTCTCTTTTAGATCGGAGTTGAATTAGCCCCCTTGCTCATTCAGCAACAGAGATAATCACAATCTTAGCTCTTTTAGCAAGAAATGCATGGAAAAAGTGTGCGTCTTATCATTGAGGTTGTCTTGTTAGGAAAATAAGTGAGGAGACAAAATAACGGTGTTTCTACATTAAGTTAGTGTGTCTCTTTTAGATCGGAGTTGAATTAGCCCCTTAGCTCATTCAGCAACAGAGATAATCACGATCTTAGCTCTTTTAGCAAGAAATGCATGGAAAACAGTGTTCGTCTTATCATTAAGGTTGTCTTGTTAGGCCAATGAGTTAGGAGACAAAATAACGGTGTTTCTACATTAAGTTAGTGTGTCTCTTTTAGATCGGAGTTGAATAGCCCCCTAGCTCATTCAGCAACAGAGATAATCACGATCTTAGCTCTTTTAGCAAGAAATGCATGGAAAACAGTGTGCGTCTTATCATTGAGGTTGTCTTGTTAGGAAAATGAGTTAGGAGACAAATTAACGGTGTTTCTACATTAAGTTAGTGTGTCTCTTTTAGATCGGAGTTGAATTAGCCCCCTTGCTCATTCAGCAACAGAGATAACCACGATCTTAGCTCTTTTAGCAAGAAATGCATGGAAAACAGTGTGCGTCTTATCATTGAGGTTGTCTTGTTAGGAAAATGAGTTAGGAGACAAAATAATGGTGTTTCTACATTAAGTTAGTGTGTCTCTTTTAGATCGGAGTTGAATTAGCCCCCTAGCTCATTCAGCAACAGAGATAATCACGATCTTAGCTCTTTTAGCAAGAAATGCATGGAAAACAGTGTGCGTCTTATCATTGAGGTTGTCTTGTTAGGAAAATGAGTTAGGAGACAAATTAACGGTGTTTCTACATTAAGTTAGTGTGTCTCTTTTAGATCGGAGTTGAATTAGCCCCCTAGCTCATTCAGCAACAGAGATAATCACGATCTTAGCTCTTTTAGCAAGAAATGCATGGAAAACAGTGTTCGTCTTATCATTGAGGTTGTCTTGTTAGGAAAATGAGTTAGGAGACAAAATAACGGTGTTTCTACATTAAGTTAGTGTGTCTCTTTTCGATCGGAGTTGAATTAGCCCCCTAGCTCATTCAGCAACAGAGATAATCACGATCTTAGCTCTTTTAGCAAGAAATGCATGGAAAACAGTGTGCGTCTTATCATTGAGGTTGTCTTGTTAGGAAAATGAGTTAGGAGACAAAATAACGTTGTTTCTACATTAAGTTAGTGTGTCTCTTTTAGATCGGAGTTGAATAGCCCGCTAATTCATTCAGCAACAGAGATAATCACGATCTTAGCTCTTTTAGCAAGAAATGCATGGAAAACAGTGTTCGTCTTATCATTGAGGTTGTCTTGTTAGGAAAATGAGTTAGGAGACAAAATAACGGTGTTACTACATTAAGTTAGTGTGTCTCTTTTAGATCGGAGTTGAATTAGCCCCCTAGCTCATTCAGCAACAGAGATAATCACGATCTTAGCTCTTTTAGCAAGAAATGCATGGAAAACAGTGTTCGTCTTATTATTGAGGTTGTCTTGTTAGGAAAATGAGTTAGGAGACAAAATAACGGTGTTTCTACATTAAGTTAGTGTGTCTCTTTTCGATCGGAGTTGAATTAGCCCCCTAGCTCATTCAGCAACAGAGATAATCACGATCTTAGCTCTTTTAGCAAGAAATGCATGGAAAACAGTGTGCGTCTTATCATTGAGGTTGTCTTGTTAGGAAAATGAGTTAGGAGACAAAATAACGTTGTTTCTACATTAAGTTAGTGTGTCTCTTTTAGATCGGAGTTGAATAGCCCGCTAGCTCATTCAGCAACAGAGATAATCACGATCTTAGCTCTTTTAGCAAGAAATGCATGGAAAACAGTGTTCGTCTTATCATTGAGGTTGTCTTGTTAGGAAAATGAGTTAGGAGACAAAATAACGGTGTTTCTACATTAAGTTAGTGTGTCTCTTTTAGATCGGAGCTGAATTAGCCCCCTAGCTCATTCAGCAACAGAGATAATCACGATCTTAGCTCTTTTAGCAAGAAATGCATGGAAAACAGTGTTCGTCTTATTATTGAGGTTGTCTTGTTAGGAAAACGAGTTAGGAGACAAAATAACAGTGTTTCTACATTAAGCTAGTGTGTCTCTTTTAGATCGGAGTTGAATAGCCCCCTAGCTCATTCAGCAACAGAGATAATCACGATCTTAGCTCTTTTAGCAAGAAATGCATGGAAAACAGTGTTCGTCTTATCATTGAGGTTGTCTTGTTAGGAAAATGAGTTAGGAGACAAAATAACGGTGTTTCTACATTAAGTTAGTGTGTCTCTTTTAGATCGGAGTTGAATAGCCCCCTAGCTCATTCAGCAACAGAGATAATCACGATCTTAGCTCTTTTAGCAAGAAATGCATGGAAAACAGTGTTCGTCTTATCATTGAGGTTTATTGTTAGGAAAATGAGTGAGGAGACAAAATAACGGTGTTTCTACATTAAGTTAGTGTGTCTCTTTTAGATCGGAGTTGAATTAGCCCCCTAGCTCATTCAGCAACAGAGATAATCACGATCTTAGCTCTTTTAGCAAGAAATGCATGGAAAACAGTGTTCGTCTTATCATTGAGGTTGTCTTGTTAGGAAAATGAGTTAGGAGACAAAATAACGGTGTTTCTACATTAAGTTAGTGTGTCTCTTTTCGATCGGAGATGAATTAGCCCCCTAGCTCATTCAGCAACAGAGATAATCACGATCTTAGCTCTTTTAGCAAGAAATGCATGGAAAACAGTGTGCGTCTTATCATTGAGGTTGTCTTGTTAGGAAAATGAGTTAGGAGACAAAATAACGGTGTTTCTACATTAAGTTAGTGTGTCTCTTTTAGATCGGAGTTGAATAGCCCGCTAGCTCATTCAGCAACAGAGATAATCACGATCTTAGCTCTTTTAGCAAGAAATGCATGGAAAACAGTGTTCGTCTTATCATTGAGGTTGTCTTGTTAGGAAAATGAGTTAGGAGACAAAATAACGGTGTTTCTACATTAAGTTAGTGTGTCTCTTTTAGATCGGAGTTGAATTAGCCCCCTAGCTCATTCAGCAACAGAGATAATCACGATCTTAGCTCTTTTAGCAAGAAATGCATGGAAAACAGTGTGCGTCTTATTATTGAGGTTGTCTTGTTAGGAAAACGAGTTAGGAGACAAAATAACAGTGTTTCTACATTAAGTTAGTGTGTCTCTTTTAGATCGGAGTTGAATAGCCCCCTAGCTCATTCAGCAACAGAGATAATCACGATCTTAGCTCTTTTAGCAAGAAATGCATGGAAAACAGTGTTCGTCTTATCATTGAGGTTGTCTTGTTAGGAAAATGAGTTAGGAGACAAAATAACGGTGTTTCTACATTAAGTTAGTGTGTCTCTTTTAGATCGGAGTTGAATATCCCGCTAGCTCATTCAGCAACAGAGATAATCACGATCTTAGTTTTTTTAGCAAGAAATGCATGGAAAACAGTGTTCGTCTTATCATTGAGGTTGTCTTGTTAGGAAAATGAGTTAGGAGACAAAATAACGGTGTTTCTACATTAAGTTAGTGTGTCTCTTTTAGATCGGAGTTGAATTAGCCCCCTAGCTCATTCAGCAACAGAGATAATCATGATCTTAGCTCTTTTAGCAAGAAATGCATGGAAAACAGTGTGCGTCTTATCATTGAGGTTGTCTTGTTAGGAAAATGAGTTAGGAGACAAATTAACGGTGTTTCTACATTAAGTTAGTGTGTCTCTTTTAGATCGGAGTTGAATTAGCCCCCTAGCTCATTCAGCAACAGAGATAATCACGATCTTAGCTCTTTTAGTAAGAAATGCATGGAAAACAGTGTGCGTCTTATCATTGAGGTTGTCTTGTTAGGAAAATGAGTTAGGAGACAAAATAACGGTGTTTCTACATTAAGTTAGTGTGTCTCTTTTAGATCGGAGTTGAATTAGCCGCCTAGCTCATTCAGCAACAGAGATAATCACGATCTTAGCTCTTTTAGCAAGAAATGCATGGAAAACAGTGTGCGTCTTATCATTGAGGTTGTCTTGTTAGGAAAATGAGTTAGGAGACAAAATAACGGTGTTTCTACATTAAGTTAGTGTGTCTCTTTTAGATCGGAGTTGAATTAGCCCCCTAGCTCATTCAGCAACAGAGATAATCACGATCTTAGCTCTTTTATCAAGAAATGCATGGAAAACAGTGTGCGTCTTATCATTGGAGTTGTCTTGTTAGGAAAATGAGTTAGGAGACAATTTAACGGTGTGTCTACATTAAGTTAGTGTGTCTCTTTTAGATCGGAATTGAATTAGCCCCCTAGCTCATTCAGCAACAGAGATAATCACGATCTTAGCTCTTTTAGCAAGAAATGCATGGAAAACAGTGTGCGTCTTATCATTGAGGTTGTCTTGTTAGGAAAATGAGTTAGGAGACAAAATAACGCAGTTTCTACATTAAGTTAGTGTGTCTCTTTTAGATCAGAGTTGAATAGCCCCCTAGCTCATTCAGCAATAGAGATAATCACGATCTTAGCTCTTTTAGCAAGAAATGCATGGAAAACAGTGTTCGTCTTATCATTGAGGTTGTCTTGTTAGGAAAATGAGTTAGGAGACAAAATAACGGTGTTTCTACATTAAGTTAGTGTGTCTCTTTTAGATCGGAGTTGAATTAGCCCCCTTGCTCATTCAGCAACAGAGATAATCACGATCTTAGCTCTTTTAGCAAGAAATGCATGGAAAACAGTGTGCGTCTTATCATTGAGGTTGTCTTGTTAGGAAAATGAGTTAGGAGACAAAATAACGGTGTTTCTACATTAAGTTAGTGTGTCTCTTTTAGATCGGAGTTGAATTAGCCCCCTAGCTCATTCAGCAACAGAGATAATCACCATCTTAGCTCTTTTAGCAAGAAATGCATGGAAAACAGTGTGCATCTTATCATTGAGGTTGTCTTGTTAGGAAAATGAGTAAGGAGACAAAATAACGGTGTTTCTACATTAAGTTAGTGTGTCTCTTTTAGATCGGAGTTGAATTAGCCCCCTAGCTCATTCAGCAACAGAGATAATCACGATCTTAGCTCTATTACCAAGAAATGCATGGAAAACAGTGTGCGTCTTATCATTGAGGTTGTCTTGTTAGGAAAATGAGTTAGGAGACAAAATAAATGTGTTTCTACATTAAGTTAGTGTGTCTCTTTAGATCGGAGTTAAATAGCCCCCTAGCTCATTCAGCAACAGAGATAATCACGATCTTAGCTCTTTTAGCAAGAAATGCATGGAAAACAGTGTGCGTCTTATCATTGAGGTTGTCTTGTTAGGAAAATGAGTTAGGAGACAAATTAACGGTGTTTCTACATTAAGTTAGTGTGTCTCTTTTAGATCGGAGTTGAATTAGCCCCCTAGCTCATTCAGCAACAGAGATAATCACGATCTTAGCTCTTTTAGCAAGAAATGCATGGAAAACAGTGTGCGTCTTATCATTGAGGTTGTCTTGTTAGGAAAATGAGTTAGGAGACAAAATAACGGTGTTTCTACATTAAGTCAGTGTGTCTCTTTTAGATCGGAGTTGAATTAGCCCCCTAGCTCATTCAGCAACAGAGATAATCACGATCTTAGCTCTTTTAGCAAGAAATGCATGGAAAACAGTGTGCGTCTTATCATTGAGGTTGTCTTGTTAGGAAAATGAGTTAGGAGACAAATTAACGGTGTTTCTACATTAAGTTAGTGTGTCTCTTTTAGATCGGAGTTGAATTAGCCGCCTAGCTCATTCAGCAACAGAGATAATCACGATCTTAGCTCTTTTAGCAAGAAATGCATGGAAAACAGTGTGCGTCTTATCATTGAGGTTGTCTTGTTAGGAAAATGAGTTAGGAGACAAAATAACGGTGTTTCTACATTAAGTCAGTGTGTCTCTTTTAGATCGGAGTTGAATTAGCCCCCTAGCTCATTCAGCAACAGAGATAATCACGATCTTAGCTCTTTTAGCAAGAAATGCATGGAAAACAGTGTGCGTCTTATCATTGAGGTTGTCTTGTTAGGAAAATGAGTTAGGAGACAAAATAACAGTGTTTCTACATTAAGTTAGTGTGTCTCTTTTAGATCGGAGTTGAATTAGCCCCCTAGCTCATTCAGCAACAGAGATAATCACGATCTTAGCTCTTTTATCAAGAAATGCATGGAAAACAGTGTGCGTCTTATCATTGGAGTTGTCTTGTTAGGAAAATGAGTTAGGAGACAATTTAACGGTGTTTCTACATTAAGTTAGTGTGTCTCTTTTAGATCGGAATTGAATTAGCCCCCTAGCTCATTCAGCAACAGAGATAATCACGATCTTAGCTCTTTTAGCAAGAAATGCATCGAAAACAGTGTGCGTCTTATCATTCAGGTTGTCTTGTTAGGAAAACGAGTTAGGAGACAAAATAACGCAGTTTCTACATTAAGTTAGTGTGTCTCTTTTAGATCAGAGTTGAATAGCCCCCTAGCTCATTCAGCAACAGAGATAATCACGATCTTAGCTCTTTTATCAAGAAATGCATGGAAAACAGTGTGCGTCTTATCATTGGAGTTGTCTTGTTAGGAAAATGAGTTAGGAGACAATTTAACGGTGTTTCTACATTAAGTTAGTGTGTCTCTTTTAGATCGGAATTGAATTAGCCCCCTAGCTCATTCAGCAACAGAGATAATCATGATCTTAGCTCTTTTAGCAAGAAATGCATGGAAAACAGTGTGCGTCTTATCATTGAGGTTGTCTTGTTAGGAAAATGAGTTAGGAGACAAAATAACGCAGTTTCTACATTAAGTTAGTGTGTCTCTTTTAGATCAGAGTTGAATAGCCCCCTAGCTCATTCAGCAATAGAGATAATCACGATCTTAGCTCTTTTAGCAAGAAATGCATGGAAAACAGTGTTCGTCTTATCATTGAGGTTGTCTTGTTAGGAAAATGAGTTAGGAGACAAAATAACGGTGTTTCTACATTGAGTTAGTGTGTCTCTTTAGATCGGAGTTAAATAGCGCCCTAGCTCATTCAGCAACAGAGATAATCACGATCTTAGCTCTTTTAGCAAGAAATGCATGGAAAACAGTGTTCGTCTTATCATTGAGGTTGTCTTGTTAGGAAAATGAGTTAGGAGACAAAATAACGGTGTTTCTACATTAAGTTAGTGTGTCTCTTTTAGATCGGAGTTGAATTAGCCCTCTAGCTCATTCAGCAACAGAGATAATCACGATCTTAGCTCTTTTAGCAAGAAATGCATGGAAAACAGTGTGCGTCTTTTTATTGAGGTTGTCTTGTTAGGAAAATGAGTTAGGAGACAAAATAACGGTGTTTCTACATTAAGTTAGTGTGTCTCTTTTAGATCGGAGTTGAATTAGCCCCCTAGCTCATTCAGCAACAGAGATAATCATGATCTTAGCTCTTTTAGCAAGAAATGCATGGAAAACAGTGTGCGTCTTATCATTGAGGTTGTCTTGTTAGGAAAATGAGTTAGGAGACAAATTAACGGTGTTTCTACATTAAGTTAGTGTGTCTCTTTTAGATCGGAGTTGAATTAGCCCCCTAGCTCATTCAGCAACAGAGATAATCACGATCTTAGCTCTTTTAGTAAGAAATGCATGGAAAACAGTGTGCGTCTTATCACTGAGGTTGTCTTGTTAGGAAAATGAGTTAGGAGACAAAATAACGGTGTTTCTACATTAAGTTAGTGTGTCTCTTTTAGATCGGAGTTGAATTAGCCACCTAGCTCATTCAGCAACAGAGTTAATCACGATCTTAGCTCTTTTAGCAAGAAATGCATGGAAAACAGTGTGCGTCTTATCATTGAGGTTGTCTTGTTAGGAAAATGAGTTAGGAGACAAAATAACGGTGTTTCTACATTAAGTTAGTGTGTCTCTTTTAGATCGGAGTTGAATTAGCCCCCTAGCTCATTCAGCAACAGAGATAATCACGATCTTAGCTCTTTTATCAAGAAATGCATGGAAAACAGTGTGCGTCTTATCATTGAAGTTGTCTTGTTAGGAAAATGAGTTAGGAGACAATTTAACGGTGTTTCTACATTAAGTTAGTGTGTCTCTTTTAGATCGGAATTGAATTAGCCCCCTAGCTCATTCAGCAACAGAGATAATCACGATCTTAGCTCTTTTAGCAAGAAATGCATGGAAAACAGTGTGCGTCTTATCATTGAGGTTGTCTTGTTAGGAAAATGAGTTAGGAGACAAAATAACGCAGTTTCTACATTAAGTTAGTGTGTCTCTTTTAGATCAGAGTTGAATAGCCCCCTAGCTCATTCAGCAATAGAGATAATCACGATCTTAGCTCTTTTAGCAAGAAATGCATGGAAAACAGTGTTCGTCTTATCATTGAGGTTGTCTTGTTAGGAAAATGAGTTAGGAGACAAAATAACGGTGTTTCTACATTAAGTTAGTGTGTCTCTTTTAGATCGGAGTTGAATTAGCCCCCTAGCTCATTCAGCAACAGAGATAATCACGATCTTAGCTCTTTTAGCAAGAAATGCATGGAAAACAGTGTGCGTCTTTTTATTGAGGTTGTCTTGTTAGGAAAATGAGTTAGGAGACAAAATAACGGTGTTTCTACATTAAGTTAGTGTGTCTCTTTTAGATCGCAGTTGAATTAGCCCCCTAGCTCATTCAGCAACAGAGATAATCATGATCTTAGCTCTTTTAGCAAGAAATGCATGGAAAACAGTGTTCGTCTTATCATTGAGGTTGTCTTGTTAGGAAAATGAGTTAGGAGACAAATTAACGGTGTTTCTACATTAAGTTAGTGTGTCTCTTTTAGATCGGAGTTGAATTAGCCCCCTAGCTCATTCAGCAACAGAGATAATCACGATCTTAGCTCTTTTAGCAAGAAATGCATGGAAAACAGTGTGCGTCTTTTTATTGAGGTTGTCTTGTTAGGAAAATGAGTTAGGAGACAAAATAACGGTGTTTCTACATTAAGTTAGTGTGTCTCTTTTAGATCGGAGTTGAATTAGCCGCCTAGCTCATTCAGCAACAGAGATAATCACGATCTTAGCTCTTTTAGCAAGAAATGCATGGAAAACAGTGTGCGTCTTATCATTGAGGTTGTCTTGTTAGGAAAATGAGTTAGGAGACAAAATAACGGTGTTTCTACATTAAGTTAGTGTGTCTCTTTTAGATCGGAGTTGAATTAGCCCCCTAGCTCATTCAGCAACAGAGATAATCACGATCTTAGCTCTTTTAGCAAGAAATGCATGGAAAACAGTGTGCGTCTTTTTATTGAGGTTGTCTTGTTAGGAAAATGAGTTAGGAGACAAAATAACGGTGTTTCTACATTAAGTTAGTGTGTCTCTTTTAGATCGGAGTTGAATTAGCCGCCTAGCTCATTCAGCAACAGAGATAATCACGATCTTAGCTCTTTTAGCAAGAAATGCATGGAAAACAGTGTGCGTCTTATCATTGAGGTTGTCTTGTTAGGAAAATGAGTTAGGAGACAAAATAACGCAGTTTCTACATTAAGTTAGTGTGTCTCTTTTAGATCAGAGTTGAATAGCCCCCTAGCTCATTCAGCAATAGAGATAATCACGATCTTAGCTCTTTTAGCAAGAAATGCATGGAAAACAGTGTTCGTCTTATCATTGAGGTTGTCTTGTTAGGAAAATGAGTTAGGAGACAAAATAACGGTGTTTCTACATTAAGTTAGTGTGTCTCTTTTAGATCGGAGTTGAATTAGCCCCCTTGCTCATTCAGCAACAGAGATAATCACGATCTTAGCTCTTTTAGCAAGAAATGCATGGAAAACAGTGTGCGTCTTATCATTGAGGTTGTCTTGTTAGGAAAATGAGTTAGGAGACAAAATAACGGTGTTTCTACATTAAGTTAGTGTGTCTCTTTTAGATCGGAGTTGAATTAGCCCCCTAGCTCATTCAGCAACAGAGATAATCACGATCTTAGCTCTATTACCAAGAAATGCATGGAAAACAGTGTGCGTCTTATCATTGAGGTTGTCTTGTTAGGAAAATGAGTTAGGAGACAAAATAAATGTGTTTCTACATTAAGTTAGTGTGTCTCTTTAGATCGGAGTTAAATAGCCCCCTAGCTCATTCAGCAACAGAGATAATCACGATCTTAGCTCTTTTAGCAAGAAATGCATGGAAAACAGTGTGCGTCTTATCATTGAGGTTGTCTTGTTAGGAAAATGAGTTAGGAGACAAAATAACGGTGTTTCTACATTAAGTTAGTGTGTCTCTTTTAGATCGGAGTTGAATTAGCCCCCTAGCTCATTCAGCAACAGAGATAATCACGATCTTAGCTCTATTACCAAGAAATGCATGGAAAACAGTGTGCGTCTTATCATTGAGGTTGTCTTGTTAGGAAAATGAGTTAGGAGACAAAATAAATGTGTTTCTACATTAAGTTAGTGTGTCTCTTTAGATCGGAGTTAAATAGCCCCCTAGCTCATTCAGCAACAGAGATAATCACGATCTTAGCTCTTTTAGCAAGAAATGCATGGAAAACAGTGTGCGTCTTATCATTGAGGTTGTCTTGTTAGGAAAATGAGTTAGGAGACAAATTAACGGTGTTTCTACATTAAGTTAGTGTGTCTCTTTTAGATCGGAGTTGAATTAGCCCCCTAGCTCATTCAGCAACAGAGATAATCACGATCTTAGCTCTTTTAGCAAGAAATGCATGGAAAACAGTGTGCGTCTTATCATTGAGGTTGTCTTGTTAGGAAAATGAGTTAGGAGACAAAATAACGGTGTTTCTACATTAAGTCAGTGTGTCTCTTTTAGATCGGTGTTGAATTAGCCCCCTAGCTCATTCAGCAACAGAGATAATCACGATCTTAGCTCTTTTAGCAAGAAATGCATGGAAAACAGTGTGCGTCTTATCATTGAGGTTGTCTTGTTAGGAAAATGAGTTAGGAGACAAAATAACAGTGTTTCTACATTAAGTTAGTGTGTCTCTTTTAGATCGGAGTTGAATTAGCCCCCTAGCTCATTCAGCAACAGAGATAATCACGATCTTAGCTCTTTTATCAAGAAATGCATGGAAAACAGTGTGCGTCTTATCATTGGAGTTGTCTTGTTAGGAAAATGAGTTAGGAGACAATTTAACGGTGTTTCTACATTAAGTTAGTGTGTCTCTTTTAGATCGGAATTGAATTAGCCCCCTAGCTCATTCAGCAACAGAGATAATCACGATCTTAGCTCTTTTAGCAAGAAATGCATGGAAAACAGTGTGCGTCTTATCATTCAGGTTGTCTTGTTAGGAAAATGAGTTAGGAGACAAAATAACGCAGTTTCTACATTAAGTTAGTGTGTCTCTTTTAGATCAGAGTTGAATAGCCCCCTAGCTCATTCAGCAATAGAGATAATCACGATCTTAGCTCTTTTAGCAAGAAATGCATGGAAAACAGTGTTCGTCTTATCATTGAGGTTGTCTTGTTAGGAAAATGAGTTAGGAGACAAAATAACGGTGTTTCTACATTGAGTTAGTGTGTCTCTTTAGATCGGAGTTAAATAGCGCCCTAGCTCATTCAGCAACAGAGATAATCACGATCTTAGCTCTTTTAGCAAGAAATGCATGGAAAACAGTGTTCGTCTTATCATTGAGGTTGTCTTGTTAGGAAAATGAGTTAGGAGACAAAATAACGGTGTTTCTACATTAAGTTAGTGTGTCTCTTTTAGATCGGAGTTGATTTAGCCCCATAGCTCATTCAGCAACAGAGATAATCACGATCTTAGCTCTTTTAGCAAGAAATGCATGGAAAACAGTGTGCGTCTTATCATTGAGGTTGTCTTGTTAGGAAAATGAGTTAGGAGACAAAATAACGGTGTTTCTACATTAAGTTAGTGTGTCTCTTTTAGATCGGAGTTGAATTAGCCCCCTAGCTCATTCAGCAACAGAGATCATCACGATCTTAGCTCTTTTAGCAAGAAATGCATGGAAAACAGTGTGCGTCTTATCATTAAGGTTGTCTTGTTAGGAAAATGAGTTAGGAGACAAATTAACGGTGTTTCTACATTAAGTTAGTGTGTCTCTTTTAGATCGGACTTGAATTAGCCCCCTAGCTCATTCAGCAACAGAGATAATCACGATCTTAGCTCTATTAGCAAGAAATGCATGGAAAACAGTGTGCGTCTTATCATTGAGGTTGTCTAGTTAGGAAAATGAGTTAGGAGACAAAATAATTGTGTTTCTACATTAAGTTAGTGTGTCTCTTTAGATCGGAGTTAAATAGCCCCATAGCTCATTCAGCAACAGAGATAATCACGATCTTAGCTCTTTTAGCAAGAAATGCGTGGAAAACAGTGTGCGTCTTATCTTTGAGGTTGTCTTGTTAGGAAAATGAGTTAGGAGACAAAGTAACGGTGTTCCTACATTAAGTTAGTGAGTCTCTCTTAGATTAGAGTTGAATAGCCTCCTAGCTCATTCAGCAACAGAGATAATCACGATCTTAGCTCTTTTAGCAAGAAATACATGGAAAACAGTGTTCGTCTTATCATTGAGGTTGTCTTGTTAGGAATATGAGTTAGGAGACAAAATAACGGTGTTTCTACATTAAGTTAGTGTATCTCTTTTAGATCGGATTTGAATAGCCCCCTAGCTCATTCAGCAATAAAAATAATCACTATCTTAGCTCTTTTAGCAAGAAATGCATGGAAAACAGTGTTCGTCTTATAATTGAGGTTGTCTTGTTGTGAAAATGAGTTAGGAGACAAAATAACGGTGTTTCTACATTAAGTTAGTGTGTCTCTTTTAGATCGGAGTTGAATAGCCCCCTAGCTCATTCAGCAACAGAGATAATAACGATCTTAGCTCTTTTAGCAAGAAATGCATGGAAAACAGTGTTCGTCTTATCATTGAGGTTGTCTTGTTAGGAAAATGAGTTAGGAGACAAAATAACGGTGTTTCTACATTAAGTTAGTGTGTCTCTTTTAGATCGGAGTTGAATAGCCCCCTAGCTCATTCAGCAACAGAGATAATCACGATCTTAGCTCTTTTAGCAAGAAATGCATGGAAAACAGTGTTCGTCTTATCATTGAGGTTGTCTTGTTAGGAAAATGAGTTAGGAGACAAAATAACGGTGTTTCTACATTAAGTTAGTGTGTCTCTTTTAGATCGGAGTTGAATTAGCCCCCTAGCTCATTCAGCAAAAGAGATAATCACGATCTTAGCTCTTTTAGCAAGAAATGCATGGAAAACAGTGTTCGTCTTATCATTGAGGTTGTCTTGTTAGAAAATGAGTTAGGAGACAAAGTAACGGTGTTTCTACATTAAGTTAGTGTGTCTCTTTTAGATCGGAGTTGAATTAGCCCCCTTGCTCATTCAGCAACAGAGATAATCTCGATCTTAGCTCTTTTAGCAAGAAATGCATGGAAAACAGTGTGCGTCTTATCATTGAGGTTGTCTTGTTAGGAAAAGGAGTTAGGAGACAAAATAACGGTGTTTCTACATTAAGTTAGTGTGTCTCTTTTAGATCGGAGTTGAATTAGCCCCCTAGCTCATTCAGCAACAGAGATAATCACGATCTTAGCTTTTTTAGCAAGAAATGCATGGAAAACAGTGTGCGTCTTATCATTGAGGTTGTCTTGTTAGGAAAATGAGTTAGGAGACAAAATAACGGTGTTTCTACATTAAGTTAGTGTGTCTCTTTTAGATCGGAGTTGAATTAGCCCCCTAGCTCATTCAGCAACAGAGATAATCACGATCTTAGCTCTTTTAGCAAGAAATGCATGGAAAACAGTGTGCGTCTTATCATTGAGGTTGTCTTGTTAGGAAAATGAGTTAGGAGACAAATTAACGGTGTTTCTACATTAAGTTAGTGTGTCTCTTTTAGATCGGAGTTGAATTAGCCCCCTAGCTCATTCAGCAACAGAGATAATCACGATCTTAGCTCTATTAGCAAGAAATGCATGGAAAACAGTGTGCGTCTTATCATTGAGGTTGTCTTGTTAGGAAAATGGGTTAGGAGACAAAATAATTGTGTTTCTACATTAAATTAGTGTGTCTCTTTAGATCGGAGTTAAATAGCCCCATAGCTCATTCAGTAACAGAGATAATCACGATCTTAGCTCTTTTAGCAAGAAATGCGTGGAAAACAGTGTGCGTCTTATCTTTGAGGTTGTCTTGTTAGGAAAATGAGTTAGGAGACAAAGTAACGGTGTTCCTACATGAAGTTAGGGAGTCTCTCTTAGATTAGAGTTGAATAGCCTCCTAGCTCATTCAGCAACAGAGATAATCACGATCTTAGCTCTTTTAGCAAGAAATACATGGAAAACAGTGTTCGTCTTATCATTGAGGTTGTCTTGTTAGGAAAATGAGTTAGGAGACAAAATAACGGTGTTTCTACATTAAGTTAGTGTATCTGTTTTAGATCGGATTTGAATAGCCCCCTAGCTCATTCAGCAATAAAAATAATCACTATCTTAGCTCTTTTAGCAAGAAATGCATGGAAAACAGTGTTCGTCTTATAATTGAGGTTGTCTTGTTGTGAAAATGAGTTAGGAGACAAAATAACGGTGTTTCTACATTAAGTTAGTGTGTCTCTTTTAGATCGGAGTTGAATAGCCCCCTAGCTCATTCAGCAACAGAGATAATCACGATCTTAGCTCTTTTAGCAAGAAATGCATGGAAAACAGTGTTCGTCTTATCATTGAGGTTGTCTTGTTAGGAAAATGAGTTAGGAGACAAAATAACGGTGTTTCTACATTAAGTTAGTGTGTCTCTTTTAGATCGGAGTTAAATAGCGCCCTAGCTCATTCAGCAACAGAGATAATCACGATCTTAGCTCTTTTAGCAAGAAATGCATGGAAAACAGTGTTCGTCTTATCATTGAGGTTGTCTTGTTAGGAAAATGAGTTAGGAGACAAAATAACGGTGTTTCTACATTAAGTTAGTGTGTCTCTTTTAGATCGGAGTTGAATTAGCCCCATAGCTCATTCAGCAACAGAGATAATCACGATCTTAGCTCTTTTATCAAGAAATGCATGGAAAACAGTGTGCGTCTTATCATTGAGTTTGTCTTGTTAGGAAAATGAGTTAGGAGACAAAATAACGGTGTTTCTACATTAAGTTAGTGTGTCTCTTTTAGATCGGAGTTGAATTAGCCCCCTAGCTCATTCAGCAACAGAGATAATCACGATCTTAGCTCTATTACCAAGAAATGCATGGAAAACAGTGTGCGTCTTATCATTGAGGTTGTCTTGTTAGGAAAATGAGTTAGGAGACAAAATAAATGTGTTTCTACATTAAGTTAGTGTGTCTCTTTAGATCGGAGTTAAATAGCCCCCTAGCTCATTCAGCAACAGAGATAATCACGATCTTAGCTCTTTTAGCAAGAAATGCATGGAAAACAGTGTGTGTCTTATCATTGAGGTTGTCTTGTTAGGAAAATGAGTTAGGAGACAAATTAACGGTGTTTCTACATTAAGTTAGTGTGTCTCTTTTAGATCGGAGTTGAATTAGCCCCCTAGCTCATTCAGCAACAGAGATAATCACGATCTTAGCTCTTTTAGCAAGAAATGCATGGAAAACAGTGTGCGTCTTATCATTGAGGTTGTCTTGTTAGGAAAATGAGTTAGGAGACAAAATAACGGTGTTTCTACATTAAGTTAGTGTGTCTCTTTTAGATCGGAGTTGAATTAGCCCCCTAGCTCATTCAGCAACAGAGATAATGACGATCTTAGCTCTTTTAGCAAGAAATGCATGGAAAACAGTGTGCGTCTTATCATTGAGGTTGTCTTGTTAGGAAAATGAGTTAGGAGACAAAATAACAGTGTTTCTACATTAAGTTAGTGTGTCTCATTTAGATCGGAGTTGAATTAGCCCCCTAGCTCATTCAGCAACAGAGATAATCACGATCTTAGCTCTTTTATCAAGAAATGCATGGAAAACAGTGTGCGTCTTATCATTGGAGTTGTATTGTTAGGAAAATGAGTTAGGAGACAATTTAACGGTGTTTCTACATTAAGTTAGTGTGTCTCTTTTAGATCGGAATTGAATTAGCCCCCTAGCTCATTCAGCAACAGAGATAATCACGATCTTAGCTCTTTTAGCAAGAAATGCATGGAAAACAGTGTGCGTCTTATCATTCAGGTTGTCTTGTTAGGAAAATGAGTTAGGAGACAAAATAACGCAGTTTCTACATTAAGTTAGTGTGTCTCTTTTAGATCAGAGTTAAATAGCCCCCTAGCTCATTCAGCAATAGAGATAATCACGATCTTAGCTCTTTTAGCAAGAAATGCATGGAAAACAGTGTTCGTCTTATCATTGAGGTTGTCTTGTTAGGAAAATGAGTTAGGAGACAAAATAACGGTGTTTCTACATTGAGTTAGTGTGTCTCTTTAGATCGGAGTTAAATAGCGCCCTAGCTCATTCAGCAACAGAGATAATCACGATCTTAGCTCTTTAAGCAAGAAATGCATGGAAAACAGTGTTCGTCTTATCATTGAGGTTGTCTTGTTAGGAAAATGAGTTAGGAGACAAAATAACGGTGTTTCTACATTAAGTTAGTGTGTCTCTTTTAGATCGGAGTTGAATTAGCCCTCTAGCTCATTCAGCAACAGAGATAATCACGATCTTAGCTCTTTTAGCAAGAAATGCATGGAAAACAGTGTGCGTCTTTTTATTGAGGTTGTCTTGTTAGGAAAATGAGTTAGGAGACAAATTAACGGTGTTTCTACATTAAGTTAGTGTGTCTCTTTTAGATCTGAGTTGAATTAGCCCCCTAGCTCATTCAGCAACAGAGATAATCACGATCTTAGCTCTTTTAGCAAGAAATGCATGGAAAACAGTGTGCGTCTTATCATTGAGGTTGTCTTGTTAGGAAAATGAGTTAGGAGACAAAATAACGGTGTTTCTACATTAAGTTAGTGTGTCTCTTTTAGATCGGAGTTGAATTAGCCGCCTAGCTCATTCAGCAACAGAGATAATCACGATCTTAGCTCTTTTAGCAAGAAATGCATGGAAAACAGTGTGCGTCTTATCATTGAGGTTGTCTTGTTAGGAAAATGAGTTAGGAGACAAAATAACGGTGTTTCTACATTAAGTTAGTGTGTCTCTTTTAGATCGGAGTTGAATTAGCCCCCTAGCTCATTCAGCAACAGAGATAATCACGATCTTAGCTCTTTTATCAAGAAATGCATGGAAAACAGTGTGCGTCTTATCATTGGAGTTGTCTTGTTAGGAAAATGAGTTAGGAGACAATTTAACGGTGTTTCTACATTAAGTTAGTGTGTCTCTTTTAGATCGGAATTGAATTAGCCCCCTAGCTCATTCAGCAACAGAGATAATCACGATCTTAGCTCTTTTAGCAAGAAATGCATGGAAAACAGTGTGCGTCTTATCATTGAGGTTGTCTTGTTAGGAAAATGAGTTAGGAGACAAAATAACGCAGTTTCTACATTAAGTTAGTGTGTCTCTTTTAGATCAGAGTTGAATAGCCCCCTAGCTCATTCAGCAATAGAGATAATCACGATCTTAGCTCTTTTAGCAAGAAATGCATGGAAAACAGTGTGCGTCTTATCATTGAGGTTGTCTTGTTAGGAAAATGAGTTAGGAGACAAAATAACGGTGTTTCTACATTAAGTTAGTGTGTCTCTTTTAGATCGGAGTTGAATTAGCCCCCTAGCTCATTCAGCAACAGAGATAATCACGATCTTAGCTCTTTTAGCAAGAAATGCATGGAAAACAGTGTGCGTCTTATCATTGAGGTTGTCTTGTTAGGAAAATGAGTTAGGAGACAAATTAACGGTGTTTCTACATTAAGTTAGTGTGTCTCTTTTAGATCGGAGTTGAATTAGCCCCCTAGCTCATTCAGCAACAGAGATAATCACGATCTTAGCTCTTTTAGCAAGAAATGCATGGAAAACAGTGTGCGTCTTTTTATTGAGGTTGTCTTGTTAGGAAAATGAGTTAGGAGACAAAATAACGGTGTTTCTACATTAAGTTAGTGTGTCTCTTTTAGATCGGAGTTGAATTAGCCCCCTAGCTCATTCAGCAACAGAGATAATCATGATCTTAGCTCTTTTAGCAAGAAATGCATGGAAAACAGTGTGCGTCTTATCATTGAGGTTGTCTTGTTAGGAAAATGAGTTAGGAGACAAATTAACGGTGTTTCTACATTAAGTTAGTGTGTCTCTTTTAGATCGGAGTTGAATTAGCCCCCTAGCTCATTCAGCAACAGAGATAATCACGATCTTAGCTCTTTTAGTAAGAAATGCATGGAAAACAGTGTGCGTCTTATCATTGAGGTTGTCTTGTTAGGAAAATGAGTTAGGAGACAAAATAACGGTGTTTCTACATTAAGTTAGTGTGTCTCTTTTAGATCGGAGTTGAATTAGCCGCCTAGCTCATTCAGCAACAGAGATAATCACGATCTTAGCTCTTTTAGCAAGAAATGCATGGAAAACAGTGTGCGTCTTATCATTGAGGTTGTCTTGTTAGGAAAATGAGTTAGGAGACAAAATAACGGTGTTTCTACATTAAGTTAGTGTGTCTCTTTTAGATCGGAGTTGAATTAGCCCCCTAGCTCATTCAGCAACAGAGATAATCACGATCTTAGCTCTTTTATCAAGAAATGCATGGAAAACAGTGTGCGTCTTATCATTGGAGTTGTCTTGTTAGGAAAATGAGTTAGGAGACAATTTAACGGTGTGTCTACATTAAGTTAGTGTGTCTCTTTTAGATCGGAATTGAATTAGCCCCCTAGCTCATTCAGCAACAGAGATAATCACGATCTTAGCTCTTTTAGCAAGAAATGCATGGAAAACAGTGTGCGTCTTATCATTGAGGTTGTCTTGTTAGGAAAATGAGTTAGGAGACAAAATAACGCAGTTTCTACATTAAGTTAGTGTGTCTCTTTTAGATCAGAGTTGAATAGCCCCCTAGCTCATTCAGCAATAGAGATAATCACGATCTTAGCTCTTTTAGCAAGAAATGCATGGAAAACAGTGTTCGTCTTATCATTGAGGTTGTCTTGTTAGGAAAATGAGTTAGGAGACAAAATAACGGTGTTTCTACATTAAGTTAGTGTGTCTCTTTTAGATCGGAGTTGAATTAGCCCCCTTGCTCATTCAGCAACAGAGATAATCACGATCTTAGCTCTTTTAGGAAGAAATGCATGGAAAACAGTGTGCGTCTTATCATTGAGGTTGTCTTGTTAGGAAAATGAGTTAGGAGACAAAATAACGGTGTTTCTACATTAAGTTAGTGTGTCTCTTTTAGATCGGAGTTGAATTAGCCCCCTAGCTCATTCAGCAACAGAGATAATCACAATCTTAGCTCTTTTAGCAAGAAATGCATGGAAAACAGTGTGCGTCTTATCATTGAGGTTGTCTTGTTAGGAAAATGAGTTAGGAGACAAAATAACGGTGTTTCTACATTAAGTTAGTGTGTCTCTTTTAGATCGGAGTTGAATTAGCCCCCTAGCTCATTCAGCAACAGAGATAATCACGATCTTAGCTCTATTACCAAGAAATGCATGGAAAACAGTGTGCGTCTTATCATTGAGGTTGTCTTGTTAGGAAAATGAGTTAGGAGACAAAATAAATGTGTTTCTACATTAAGTTAGTGTGTCTCTTTAGATCGGAGTTAAATAGCCCCCTAGCTCATTCAGCAACAGAGATAATCACGATCTTAGCTCTTTTAGCAAGAAATGCATGGAAAACAGTGT
Source organism: Engystomops pustulosus (assembly GCF_040894005.1). Classification (NCBI taxonomy): domain Eukaryota; kingdom Metazoa; phylum Chordata; class Amphibia; order Anura; family Leptodactylidae; genus Engystomops; species Engystomops pustulosus. Next base: position 55,504,888 of record NC_092418.1, on the reverse strand, counting down.
GCGTCTTATCATTGAGGTTGTCTTGTTAGGAAAATGAGTTAGGAGACAAATTAACGGTGTTTCTACATTAAGTTAGTGTGTCTCTTTTAGATCGGAGTTGAATTAGCCCCCTAGCTCATTCAGCAACAGAGATAATCACAATCTTAGCTCTTTTAGCAAGAAATGCATGGAAAACAGTGTGCGTCTTATCATTGAGGTTGTCTTGTTAGGAAAATGAGTTAGGAGACAAAATAACGGTGTTTCTACACTAAGTTAGTGTGTCTCTTTTAGATCGGAGTTGAATTAGCCCCCTAGCTCATTCAGCAACAGAGATAATCACGATCTTAGCTCTATTACCAAGAAATGCATGGAAAACAGTGTGCGTCTTATCATTGAGGTTGTCTTGTTAGGAAAATGAGTTAGGAGACAAAATAAATGTGTTTCTACATTAAGTTAGTGTGTCTCTTTAGATCGGAGTTAAATAGCCCCCTAGCTCATTCAGCAACAGAGATAATCACGATCTTAGCTCTTTTAGCAAGAAATGCATGGAAAACAGTGTGCGTCTTATCATTGAGGTTGTCTTGTTAGGAAAATGAGTTAGGAGACAAATTAACGGTGTTTCTACATTAAGTTAGTGTGTCTCTTTTAGATCGGAGTTGAATTAGCCCCCTAGCTCATTCAGCAACAGAGATAATCACGATCTTTGCTCTTTTAGCAAGAAATGCATGGAAAACAGTGTGCGTCTTATCATTGAGGTTGTCTTGTTAGGAAAATGAGTTAGGAGACAAAATAACGGTGTTTCTACATTAAGTTAGTGTGTCTCTTTTAGATCGGAGTTGAATTAGCCCCCTAGCTCATTCAGCAACAGAGATAATCACGATCTTAGCTCTTTTAGCAAGAAATGCATGGAAAACAGTGTGCGTCTTATCATTGAGGTTGTCTTGTTAGGAAAATGAGTTAGGAGACAAAATAACAGTGTTTCTACATTAAGTTAGTGTGTCTCTTTTAGATCGGAGTTGAATTAGCCCCCTAGCTCATTCAGCAACAGAGATAATCACGATCTTAGCTCTTTTATCAAGAAATGCATGGAAAACAGTGTGCGTCTTATCATTGGAGTTGTCTTGTTAGGAAAATGAGTTAGGAGACAATTTAACGGTGTTTCTACATTAAGTTAGTGTGTCTCTTTTAGATCGGAATTGAATTAGCCCCCTAGCTCATTCAGCAACAGAGATAATCACGATCTTAGCTCTTTTAGCAAGAGATGCATCGAAAACAGTGTGCGTCTTATCATTCAGGTTGTCTTGTTAGGAAAATGAGTTAGGAGACAAAATAACGCAGTTTCTACATTAAGTTAGTGTGTCTCTTTTAGATCAGAGTTGAATAGCCCCCTAGCTCATTCAGCAATAGAGATAATCACGATCTTAGCTCTTTTAGCAAGAAATGCATGGAAAACAGTGTTCGTCTTATCATTGAGGTTGTCTTGTTAGGAAAATGAGTTAGGAGACAAAATAACGGTGTTTCTACATTGAGTTAGTGTGTCTCTTTAGATCGGAGTTAAATAGCGCCCTAGCTCATTCAGCAACAGAGATAATCACGATCTTAGCTCTTTTAGCAAGAAATGCATGGAAAACAGTGTTCGTCTTATCATTGAGGTTGTCTTGTTAGGAAAATGAGTTAGGAGACAAAATAACGGTGTTTCTACATTAAGTTAGTGTGTCTCTTTTAGATCGGAGTTGAATTAGCCCCCTAGCTCATTCAGCAACAGAGATAATCACGATCTTAGCTCTTTTAGCAAGAAATGCATGGAAAACAGTGTGCGTCTTATCATTGAGGTTGTCTTGTTAGGAAAATGAGTTAGGAGACAAAATAACAGTGTTTCTACATTAAGTTAGTGTGTCTCTTTTAGATCGGAGTTGAATTAGCCCCCTAGCTCATTCAGCAACAGAGATAATCACGATCTTAGCTCTTTTATCAAGAAATGCATGGAAAACAGTGTGCGTCTTATCATTGGAGTTGTCTTGTTAGGAAAATGAGTTAGGAGACAATTTAACGGTGTTTATACATTAAGTTAGTGTGTCTCTTTTAGATCGGAATTGAATTAGCCCCCTAGCTCATTCAGCAACAGAGATAATCACGATCTTAGCTCTTTTAGCAAGAAATGCATGGAAAACAGTGTGCGTCTTATCATTCAGGTTGTCTTGTTAGGAAAATGAGTTAGGAGACAAAATAACGCAGTTTCTACATTAAGTTAGTGTGTCTCTTTTAGATCAGAGTTGAATAGCCCCCTAGCTCATTCAGCAATAGAGATAATCACGATCTTAGCTCTTTTAGCAAGAAATGCATGGAAAACAGTGTTCGTCTTATCATTGAGGTTGTCTTGTTAGGAAAATGAGTTAGGAGACAAAATAACGGTGTTTCTACATTGAGTTAGTGTGTCTCTTTAGATCGGAGTTAAATAGCGCCCTAGCTCATTCAGCAACAGAGATAATCACGATCTTAGCTCTTTTAGCAAGAAATGCATGGAAAACAGTGTTCGTCTTATCATTGAGGTTGTCTTGTTAGGAAAATGAGTTAGGAGACAAAATAACGGTGTTTCTACATTAAGTTAGTGTGTCTCTTTTAGATCGGAGTTGAATTAGCCCTCTAGCTCATTCAGCAACAGAGATAATCACGATCTTAGCTCTTTTAGCAAGAAATGCATGGAAAACAGTGTGCGTCTTTTTATTGAGGTTGTCTTGTTAGGAAAATGAGTTAGGAGACAAAATAACGGTGTTTCTACATTAAGTTAGTGTGTCTCTTTTAGATCGGAGTTGAATTAGCCCCCTAGCTCATTCAGCAACAGAGATAATCATGATCTTAGCTCTTTTAGCAAGAAATGCATGGAAAACAGTGTGCGTCTTATCATTGAGGTTGTCTTGTTAGGAAAATGAGTTAGGAGACAAATTAACGGTGTTTCTACATTAAGTTAGTGTGTCTCTTTTAGATCGGAGTTGAATTAGCCCCCTAGCTCATTCAGCAACAGAGATAATCACGATCTTAGCTCTTTTAGTAAGAAATGCATGGAAAACAGTGTGCGTCTTATCACTGAGGTTGTCTTGTTAGGAAAATGAGTTAGGAGACAAAATAACGGTGTTTCTACATTAAGTTAGTGTGTCTCTTTTAGATCGGAGTTGAATTAGCCGCCTAGCTCATTCAGCAACAGAGATAATCACGATCTTAGCTCTTTTAGCAAGAAATGCATGGAAAACAGTGTGCGTCTTATCATTGAGGTTGTCTTGTTAGGAAAATGAGTTAGGAGACAAAATAACGGTGTTTCTACATTAAGTTAGTGTGTCTCTTTTAGATCGGAGTTGAATTAGCCCCCTAGCTCATTCAGCAACAGAGATAATCACGATCTTAGCTCTTTTAGCAAGAAATGCATGGAAAACAGTGTGCGTCTTATCATTGGAGTTGTCTTGTTAGGAAAATGAGTTAGGAGACAATTTAACGGTGTTTCTACATTAAGTTAGTGTGTCTCTTTTAGATCGGAATTGAATTAGCCCCCTAGCTCATTCAGCAACAGAGATAATCACGATCTTAGCTCTTTTAGCAAGAAATGCATGGAAAACAGTGTGCGTCTTATCATTGAGGTTGTCTTGTTAGGAAAATGAGTTAGGAGACAAAATAACGCAGTTTCTACATTAAGTTAGTGTGTCTCTTTTAGATCAGAGTTGAATAGCCCCCTAGCTCATTCAGCAATAGAGATAATCACGATCTTAGCTCTTTTAGCAAGAAATGCATGGAAAACAGTGTTCGTCTTATCATTGAGGTTGTCTTGTTAGGAAAATGAGTTAGGAGACAAAATAACGGTGTTTCTACATTAAGTTAGTGTGTCTCTTTTAGATCGGAGTTGAATTAGCCCCCTTGCTCATTCAGCAACAGAGATAATCACGATCTTAGCTCTTTTAGGAAGAAATGCATGGAAAACAGTGTGCGTCTTATCATTGAGGTTGTCTTGTTAGGAAAATGAGTTAGGAGACAAAATAACGGTGTTTCTACATTAAGTTAGTGTGTCTCTTTTAGATCGGAGTTGAATTAGCCCCCTAGCTCATTCAGCAACAGAGATAATCACAATCTTAGCTCTTTTAGCAAGAAATGCATGGAAAACAGTGTGCGTCTTATCATTGAGGTTGTCTTGTTAGGAAAATGAGTTAGGAGACAAAATAACGGTGTTTCTACATTAAGTTAGTGTGTCTCTTTTAGATCGGAGTTGAATTAGCCCCCTAGCTCATTCAGCAACAGAGATAATCACGATCTTAGCTCTATTACCAAGAAATGCATGGAAAACAGTGTGCGTCTTATCATTGAGGTTGTCTTGTTAGGAAAATGAGTTAGGAGACAAAATAAATGTGTTTCTACATTAAGTTAGTGTGTCTCTTTTAGATCGGAGTTGAATTAGCCGCCTAGCTCATTCAGCAACAGAGATAATCACGATCTTAGCTCTTTTAGCAAGAAATGCATGGAAAACAGTGTGCGTCTTATCATTGAGGTTGTCTTGTTAGGAAAATGAGTTAGGAGACAAAATAACGGTGTTTCTACATTAAGTTAGTGTGTCTCTTTTAGATCGGAGTTGAATTAGCCCCCTAGCTCATTCAGCAACAGAGATAATCACGATCTTAGCTCTTTTATCAAGAAATGCATGGAAAACAGTGTGCGTCTTATCATTGGAGTTGTCTTGTTAGGAAAATGAGTTAGGAGACAATTTAACGGTGTGTCTACATTAAGTTAGTGTGTCTCTTTTAGATCGGAATTGAATTAGCCCCCTAGCTCATTCAGCAACAGAGATAATCACGATCTTAGCTCTTTTAGCAAGAAATGCATGGAAAACAGTGTGCGTCTTATCATTGAGGTTGTCTTGTTAGGAAAATGAGTTAGGAGACAAAATAACGCAGTTTCTACATTAAGTTAGTGTGTCTCTTTTAGATCAGAGTTGAATAGCCCCCTAGCTCATTCAGCAATAGAGATAATCACGATCTTAGCTCTTTTAGCAAGAAATGCATGGAAAACAGTGTTCGTCTTATCATTGAGGTTGTCTTGTTAGGAAAATGAGTTAGGAGACAAAATAACGGTGTTTCTACATTAAGTTAGTGTGTCTCTTTTAGATCGGAGTTGAATTAGCCCCCTTGCTCATTCAGCAACAGAGATAATCACGATCTTAGCTCTTTTAGCAAGAAATGCATGGAAAACAGTGTGCGTCTTATCATTGAGGTTGTCTTGTTAGGAAAATGAGTTAGGAGACAAAATAACGGTGTTTCTACATTAAGTTAGTGTGTCTCTTTTAGATCGGAGTTGAATTAGCCCCCTAGCTCATTCAGCAACAGAGATAATCACGATCTTAGCTCTTTTAGCAAGAAATGCATGGAAAACAGTGTGCGTCTTATCATTGAGGTTGTCTTGTTAGGAAAATGAGTTAGGAGACAAAATAACGGTGTTTCTACATTAAGTTAGTGTGTCTCTTTAGATCGGAGTTAAATAGCCCCCTAGCTCATTCAGCAACAGAGATAATCACGATCTTAGCTCTTTTAGCAAGAAATGCATGGAAAACAGTGTGCGTCTTATCATTGAGGTTGTCTTGTTAGGAAAATGAGTTAGGAGACAAATTAACGGTGTTTCTACATTAAGTTAGTGTGTCTCTTTTAGATCGGAGTTGAATTAGCCCCCTAGCTCATTCAGCAACAGAGATAATCACGATCTTAGCTCTTTTAGCAAGAAATGCATGGAAAACAGTGTGCGTCTTATCATTGAGGTTGTCTTGTTAGGAAAATGAGTTAGGAGACAAAATAACGGTGTTTCTACATTAAGTCAGTGTGTCTCTTTTAGATCGGAGTTGAATTAGCCCCCTAGCTCATTCAGCAACAGAGATAATCACGATCTTAGCTCTTTTAGCAAGAAATGCATGGAAAACAGTGTGCGTCTTATCATTGAGGTTGTCTTGTTAGGAAAATGAGTTAGGAGACAAAATAACAGTGTTTCTACATTAAGTTAGTGTGTCTCTTTTAGATCGGAGTTGAATTAGCCCCCTAGCTCATTCAGCAACAGAGATAATCACGATCTTAGCTCTTTTATCAAGAAATGCATGGAAAACAGTGTGCGTCTTATCATTGGAGTTTTCTTGTTAGGAAAATGAGTTAGGAGACAATTTAACGGTGTTTCTACATTAAGTTAGTGTGTCTCTTTTAGATCGGAATTGAATTAGCCCCCTAGCTCATTCAGCAACAGAGATAATCACGATCTTAGCTCTTTTAGCAAGAAATGCATCGAAAACAGTGTGCGTCTTATCATTCAGGTTGTCTTGTTAGGAAAACGAGTTAGGAGACAAAATAACGCAGTTTCTACATTAAGTTAGTGTGTCTCTTTTAGATCAGAGTTGAATAGCCCCCTAGCTCATTCAGCAACAGAGATAATCACGATCTTAGCTCTTTTATCAAGAAATGCATGGAAAACAGTGTGCGTCTTATCATTGGAGTTGTCTTGTTAGGAAAATGAGTTAGGAGACAATTTAACGGTGTTTCTACATTAAGTTAGTGTGTCTCTTTTAGATCGGAATTGAATTAGCCCCCTAGCTCATTCAGCAACAGAGATAATCACGATCTTAGCTCTTTTAGCAAGAAATGCATGGAAAACAGTGTGCGTCTTATCATTGAGGTTGTCTTGTTAGGAAAATGAGTTAGGAGACAAAATAACGCAGTTTCTACATTAAGTTAGTGTGTCTCTTTTAGATCAGAGTTGAATAGCCCCCTAGCTCATTCAGCAATAGAGATAATCACGATCTTAGCTCTTTTAGCAAGAAATGCATGGAAAACAGTGTTCGTCTTATCATTGAGGTTGTCTTGTTAGGAAAATGAGTTAGGAGACAAAATAACGGTGTTTCTACATTGAGTTAGTGTGTCTCTTTAGATCGGAGTTAAATAGCGCCCTAGCTCATTCAGCAACAGAGATAATCACGATCTTAGCTCTTTTAGCAAGAAATGCATGGAAAACAGTGTTCGTCTTATCATTGAGGTTGTCTTGTTAGGAAAATGAGTTAGGAGACAAAATAACGGTGTTTCTACATTAAGTTAGTGTGTCTCTTTTAGATCGGAGTTGAATTAGCCCTCTAGCTCATTCAGCAACAGAGATAATCACGATCTTAGCTCTTTTAGCAAGAAATGCATGGAAAACAGTGTGCGTCTTTTTATTGAGGTTGTCTTGTTAGGAAAATGAGTTAGGAGGCAAAATAACGGTGTTTCTACATTAAGTTAGTGTGTCTCTTTTAGATCGGAGTTGAATTAGCCCCCTAGCTCATTCAGCAACAGAGATAATCATGATCTTAGCTCTTTTAGCAAGAAATGCATGGAAAACAGTGTGCGTCTTATCATTGAGGTTGTCTTGTTAGGAAAATGAGTTAGGAGACAAATTAACGGTGTTTCTACATTAAGTTAGTGTGTCTCTTTTAGATCGGAGTTGAATTAGCCCCCTAGCTCATTCAGCAACAGAGATAATCACGATCTTAGCTCTTTTAGTAAGAAATGCATGGAAAACAGTGTGCGTCTTATCACTGAGGTTGTCTTGTTAGGAAAATGAGTTAGGAGACAAAATAACGGTGTTTCTACATTAAGTTAGTGTGTCTCTTTTAGATCGGAGTTGAATTAGCCACCTAGCTCATTCAGCAACAGAGTTAATCACGATCTTAGCTCTTTTAGCAAGAAATGCATGGAAAACAGTGTGCGTCTTATCATTGAGGTTGTCTTGTTAGGAAAATGAGTTAGGAGACAAAATAACGGTGTTTCTACATTAAGTTAGTGTGTCTCTTTTAGATCGGAGTTGAATTAGCCCCCTAGCTCATTCAGCAACAGAGATAATCACGATCTTAGCTCTTTTATCAAGAAATGCATGGAAAACAGTGTGCGTCTTATCATTGAAGTTGTCTTGTTAGGAAAATGAGTTAGGAGACAATTTAACGGTGTTTCTACATTAAGTTAGTGTGTCTCTTTTAGATCGGAATTGAATTAGCCCCCTAGCTCATTCAGCAACAGAGATAATCACGATCTTAGCTCTTTTAGCAAGAAATGCATGGAAAACAGTGTGCGTCTTATCATTGAGGTTGTCTTGTTAGGAAAATGAGTTAGGAGACAAAATAACGCAGTTTCTAAATTAAGTTAGTGTGTCTCTTTTAGATCAGAGTTGAATAGCCCCCTAGCTCATTCAGCAATAGAGATAATCACGATCTTAGCTCTTTTAGCAAGAAATGCATGGAAAACAGTGTTTGTTAGGATAGGGTACACACAAGACAGGGGAAGGTGAGCCCTGAGCTTACCCCAACCTCTGTCCCTTCCTATAGCCCCCCCACGCTAAACCGTGGGGCGACTACTTGAAGACTCGGAATATACTGAGTAAGTGTGGATAAGGGCAAACACAAACAGACTGACAAACATAGAACATGAAAGAATAGTAAACAAGCCGGAGTCACAACTAGAGGGAACGTCAAAGGCAGAATCAGTAAGCAAGAGTCAAAGTCCAAAAACTAGCCGAGTAAACAACAATATAGATACAGATACTGAGCAATACAAACGAGCAGCAACCAGGGAGAAAGGGATTTTCAAACACTGGCACTGGGAACTAGTGAAGCTGCAATTTATGCAGCCAGAACTCCACCTCCAGAATCTGATAGGAGCTGGACAGTACCTGGGAATTAACCCCTCACGGTGCAGAATAACCAGGCACCCAGCAGAGGTTCAAAGTCCCAGCCCCTCCTAGACAGCGCGAGATCTTAGCAGCCGCTGCCCAGGACGAGAGGTGGAGTTTGCGCGGATACGCGCCGGGGTACGGAGAACGCTGCTGGCACCACCAGAAGAACCAGAAGTCCCAGCAATCTCCCTAGCGAACCTGACAGTACCCCCCCCCTGACGGGGGGCCTTCGGACCCCTAGATCTTAAAGATGGCTTCTGAGGGTTGGCCTGATGAAACAACCTGAGCAACCGTGGAGCATGAACATCTCTAGCCGGAACCCAAGACCTATCCTCAGGACCAAAACCCTTCCAATGGACCAGGTACTGCAGGGAGTTACCTACCCATCTGGAATTCACCACTTTTTCCACTTCAAATTCCAGATTCCCCTCCACAATAGATGGAGAAGGAGGGTCAGGAAGAGGCAACACAGGCTCCACATAGCGCTTAAGAAGACTTTTATGGAAGGTGTTATGAACCCGCCACCCCGCTGGAAGTGTAATCTTAAAGGAAACCGGGTTAACCATATGAGTGACAACAAACGGACCCACAAACCTGGGCGCAAACTTCAAAGAGGGGACCTTCAATTTAAGGTTTTTCGTGGATAACCACACTTTATCCCCCACCACAAACGTACCAGAGTTAGTGAGCCTTCTTTCAGTCTGTTGGACCATAGAATCTTGTGCCCTCCGAATACTCTCCCGAACTTGTGACCAGAGCGAGCGTAACTTGGATGCAATAGCTTCCGCTCGAGGAATGTTAGAGACAGGCACAGATGAAAAAGAGAAACGAGGATGAAAACCATAATTGCAGAAAAACGGAGATACCTGTGTGGACGAACTACAGTGGTTATTAATAGCAAATTCTGCCAACGGAAGGAATTTCACCCACTGGTCCTGACTGTCCGAGACAAAGAGTCGCAGATATTGAATCATCTCCTGATTCATTCTCTCGGACTGACCATTAGACTCAGGATGAAACGCAGAGGAGAACGACAGATTAACTTCCAGTCTAGAACAGAATGCTCGCCAAAATTTGGAAACAAATTGTACGCCCCTATCAGACACAATATCATCTGGTATACCATGGAGGCGTACAATATTCTGTATAAACAAATCAGCCAATTCTTCAGCTGAGGGTAACTTTTTTAATGGAACAAAGTGTCCCATCTTGGAGAAACGGTCCACTACCACCCAAATCACTGTATAGCCTTGAGATGCTGGCAGATCAGTGACAAAATCCATTGACACTTTAGACCATGGCCTGGTGGGAACTGGAAGCGGAAGAAGAGGCCCCTCAGGACGTCTCCTGGGAGTCTTTCCTCGCGCACAGACCTGACAGGCTTGGACAAATGTGTGCACATCTTTAGTCATGTGAGGCCACCAGTAACTTCTCTTTACGAGATCCAAGGTACTCCGCTTACCCGGATGACCTGCCAATACTGAGCAATGCGTCTCCTCCAACACTCTCAAACGACAAGAAATAGGAACAAACAATTTGCCTTCCGGAAGGTCTTTGGGTGCAGATTTTTGTCCTGCTAAAATTTGAGAGGAGAGGTGGGAGGAGACAGCTGCCAACACAACACCTGGAGACAAAATATTACAGTCCGTAGTCGCTGGAAGCTCAGGAGTCCCAAAGCTACGGGACAAGGCATCAGCCTTCACATTTTTTGACCCAGGTCGGTAGGTGACCACAAAATTAAAGCGAGAGAAAAACAAGGCCCACCTAGCCTGACGTGAGTTCAAACGCTTAGCAGTATCCAAATATACTAAGTTCTTATGATCTGTGAGCACAGTTATCGGATGAAGAGCTCCCTCCAAAAAGTGTCGCCAGACTTCAAATGCCCACTTAATGGCAAGGAGCTCTCGATTACCAATATCATAATTCCTCTCACAAGAGGAAAACTTTCTAGAGAAATATGCACAGGGCCTCAGTCTGGTGAGAGTGGAGGACCCCTGAGACAACACTGCACCTACTCCTACCTCGGAGGCATCAACTTCCACAACAAACGGTAGAGAGAGGTCAGGTTGAACCAAAACTGGGGCTGACGAGAATGCCGCTTTTAAAGTTTCAAACGCTGAGCAAGCGGCAGGGGACCAGTTGTTTGGATCAGCACCCTTACGGGTTAGATCCGTGAGGGGTTTGGCGATCACAGAAAAGTTCTTTATAAAGTTCCGATAATAGTTAGCGAAACCTAAAAATCGTTGAAGGGCCTTAAGATTTGTAGGCCGAACCCAGTCCGTGAGCGCCTGAACCTTACTCGGATCCATCTGTACATCAGAGGGAGTCACAACATAACCTAAGAAGGAAACCTTCTGGACGCAAAAAACACACTTTTCCAGCTTAGCGAAGAGGTGGTTTTTGCGCAACCTGGTAAGTACTTGGCGGAGATGTTGCTGGTGAGAAACCATATCAGGAGAAAAAATCAAAATATCGTCTAGATACACCACCATAAACACACCGATGTAATCATGAAAGATGGAGTTCATAAAACCTTGAAAAACCGCTGGGGCATTACTCAAACCAAAAGGCATAACCAGGTATTCAAAGTGCCCCAAAGGTGTATTAAATGCGGTTTTCCACTCATCCCCTTCTCGGACCCGAATCAGGTTATAAGCCCCTCTGAGATCTAATTTAGAGAAAACTTGGGCCCCAGAAACCTGATTTAAGAGATCCGGGATCAAGGGGAGGGGACCAGAGTTTTTTACCGTTATCTTATTTAATTCTCGATAATCAATACACGGCCGTAAACCACCATCTTTTTTCTCAACAAAAAAGAACCCGGCCCCAGTGGGCGACTCAGAGGGACGAATATGTCCGATTGCCAAACTCTCCTCAATATAGCTCTTTAGTGCCTCCCGTTCTGGCACCGACAAGTTATATATACGACCCTTAGGCAATCTAGCATCGGAAAGAAGGTCAATTTTACAATCAAACTCCCTGTGAGGAGGAAGGACTTGGGACAAGGGTTTAGAAAACACATCTGAGTAGTCAGAGAGAAAACCTGGAAGACTCTGATCTTCCGTCACTACTGTACATAGTGAAACTCTGGTCAGGTGTTCCTTACAGAGAGGACCCCAATGAACCAGCTCCAGAGTTTCCCAATTAATTACCGGATTATGGATCCGGAGCCAGGGTAGACCAAGAATGACATTTTCAGACAGGTTTTCCATAACTAGAAAAGAACACCATTCTTCATGCATAGCTCCCACCATAAGCTTCATCTGCGGGGTTCGGAATTTGATCAACCCTGCCTGTAGAGGGGTCAAATCCGCACCCGACATCTGGATAGGAGTGGACAATGGAATCAATGACATGCCAAACTGAGAGACAAAATTATAATCGATTAAATTAGTCGCAGCACCTGAATCCAAAAAGGCGCGACCAGTGCAGGAAACAGACTGAAACTTAACCGTACAAGGTAAATACATTCTAGCCACAATAGGGAGTACCTGAGCTCCTAAGCAGTCCCCCCGACTACTGCTTAGGAGCGGAAGTTTTCCTGCTGCTGCCTCTTGGAACAGGTGTTGATCTGATGATCAGGACTTCCACAGTAGAAACAAAGATGGCGTCTCACTCGACGTTGCTTCCGCTGTGCAGGAGAGATGCTATCCAGCTCCATGGATTCCAATTCTGGACTACCCGGAGACGGACTGGCCGCTGGCTGACAGTCCGAGGACACCCGAGGTGATCGCCTGGATCTTAGGCGACGATCAACTCGGATGACCAGAGTCATAGCATCATCTAATGTCTGAGGCTCGGCATAAGCTAAGACTAAGTCCTGTACTCGGTCTGACAGTCCGGACATAAATTGGTCTTTTAGGGCGCAGTCATTCCATTGCGAGTCAGTCACATACTGTCTGAACTGGGCACAATACTCTTCTGCTGTCCGTTTTCCCTGACACAGAGATCTAAGGTGGGAAACTGCAAGTGCTCGACGGTCAGGTTCGTCATAAATCTGGCCTAAAGCAGAAAAAAAAGCGTCAAGAGAAGAACGGGATGGAGAGTCAGGTGGGAGAGAAAAAGCCCAATTTTGCGGATCCCCACGCAACAGGGAAATTACCACGCCCACCCTTTGAATCTCTGTGCCCGATGAACGAGGGCGTAAAGAAAAGTAAAGTTTACAGCCCTCCCGAAATGAAAAAAAATGCTTACGGTCACCAAAAAACACGTCAGGGAGAGGAACCTTAGGTTCAGGTATGGGTGGCAGTGGATCCTGCGGTGATGTCTGCCGTGGAACCTGCATAGATTCCTGAATTTGGAGACGGGAAGCTAGATCCTGAACAAACTGAGTTAGGGTCTGGACCTGAGCGACCACAGCTGACAAAGGCTCCATGGAAGGAGAGAATGTAGCAGGTCGGATACAGGATGCAGACCTATGTTAGGCCAGTGTTTCTGTTAGGATAGGGTACACACAAGACAGGGGAAGGTGAGCCCTGAGCTTACCCCAACCTCTGTCCCTTCCTATAGCCCCCCCACGCTAAACCGTGGGGCGACTACTTGAAGACTCGGAATATACTGAGTAAGTGTGGATAAGGGCAAACACAAACAGACTGACAAACATAGAACATGAAAGAATAGTAAACAAGCCGGAGTCACAACTAGAGGGAACGTCAAAGGCAGAATCAGTAAGCAAGAGTCAAAGTCCAAAAACTAGCCGAGTAAACAACAATATAGATACAGATACTGAGCAATACAAACGAGCAGCAACCAGGGAGAAAGGGATTTTCAAACACTGGCACTGGGAACTAGTGAAGCTGCAATTTATGCAGCCAGAACTCCACCTCCAGAATCTGATAGGAGCTGGACAGTACCTGGGAATTAACCCCTCACGGTGCAGAATAACCAGGCACCCAGCAGAGGTTCAAAGTCCCAGCCCCTCCTAGACAGCGCGAGATCTTAGCAGCCGCTGCCCAGGACGAGAGGTGGAGTTTGCGCGGATACGCGCCGGGGTACGGAGAACGCTGCTGGCACCACCAGAAGAACCAGAAGTCCCAGCAATCTCCCTAGCGAACCTGACAGTGTTCCTCTTATCATTGAGGTTGTCTTGTTAGGAAAATGAGTTAGGAGACAAAATAACGGTGTTTCTACATTAAGTTAGTGTGTCTCTTTTAGATCGGAGTTGAATTAGCCCCCTAGCTCATTCAGCAACAGAGATAATCACGATCTTAGCTCTTTTAGCAAGAAATGCATGGAAAACAGTGTGCGTCTTTTTATTGAGGTTGTCTTGTTAGGAAAATGAGTTAGGAGACAAAATAACGGTGTTTCTACATTAAGTTAGTGTGTCTCTTTTAGATCGCAGTTGAATTAGCCCCCTAGCTCATTCAGCAACAGAGATAATCATGATCTTAGCTCTTTTAGCAAGAAATGCATGGAAAACAGTGTGCGTCTTATCATTGAGGTTGTCTTGTTAGGAAAATGAGTTAGGAGACAAATTAACGGTGTTTCTACATTAAGTTAGTGTGTCTCTTTTAGATCGGAGTTGAATTAGCCCCCTAGCTCATTCAGCAACAGAGATAATCACGATCTTAGCTCTTTTAGCAAGAAATGCATGGAAAACAGTGTGCGTCTTTTTATTGAGGTTGTCTTGTTAGGAAAATGAGTTAGGAGACAAAATAACGGTGTTTCTACATTAAGTTAGTGTGTCTCTTTTAGATCGGAGTTGAATTAGCCGCCTAGCTCATTCAGCAACAGAGATAATCACGATCTTAGCTCTTTTAGCAAGAAATGCATGGAAAACAGTGTGCGTCTTATCATTGAGGTTGTCTTGTTAGGAAAATGAGTTAGGAGACAAAATAACGCAGTTTCTACATTAAGTTAGTGTGTCTCTTTTAGATCAGAGTTGAATAGCCCCCTAGCTCATTCAGCAATAGAGATAATCACGATCTTAGCTCTTTTAGCAAGAAATGCATGGAAAACAGTGTTCGTCTTATCATTGAGGTTGTCTTGTTAGGAAAATGAGTTAGGAGACAAAATAACGGTGTTTCTACATTAAGTTAGTGTGTCTCTTTTAGATCGGAGTTGAATTAGCCCCCTAGCTCATTCAGCAACAGAGATAATCACGATCTTAGCTCTTTTAGCAAGAAATACATGGAAAACAGTGTGCGTCTTATCATTGAGGTTGTCTTGTTAGGAAAATGAGTTAGGAGACAAAATAACGGTGTTTCTACATTAAGTTAGTGTGTCTCTTTTAGATCGGAGTTGAATTAGCCCCCTAGCTCATTCAGCAACAGAGATAATCACGATCTTAGCTCTATTACCAAGAAATGCATGGAAAACAGTGTGCGTCTTATCATTGAGGTTGTCTTGTTAGGAAAATGAGTTAGGAGACAAAATAAATGTGTTTCTACATTAAGTTAGTGTGTCTCTTTAGATCGGAGTTAAATAGCCCCCTAGCTCATTCAGCAACAGAGATAATCACGATCTTAGCTCTTTTAGCAAGAAATGCATGGAAAACAGTGTGCGTCTTATCATTGAGGTTGTCTTGTTAGGAAAATGAGTTAGGAGACAAATTAACGGTGTTTCTACATTAAGTTAGTGTGTCTCTTTTAGATCGGAGTTGAATTAGCCCCCTAGCTCATTCAGCAACAGAGATAATCACGATCTTAGCTCTTTTAGCAAGAAATGCATGGAAAACAGTGTGCGTCTTATCATTGAGGTTGTCTTGTTAGGAAAATGAGTTAGGAGACAAAATAACGGTGTTTCTACATTAAGTCAGTGTGTCTCTTTTAGATCGGAGTTGAATTAGCCCCCTAGCTCATTCAGCAACAGAGATAATAACGATCTTAGCTCTTTTAGCAAGAAATGCATGGAAAACAGTGTGCGTCTTATCATTGAGGTTGTCTTGTTAGGAAAATGAGTTAGGAGACAAAATAACGGTGTTTCTACATTAAGTTAGTGTGTCTCTTTTAGATCGGAGTTGAATTAGCCCCCTAGCTCATTCAGCAACAGAGATAATCACGATCTTAGCTCTTTTATCAAGAAATGCATGGAAAACAGTGTGCGTCTTATCATTGGAGTTGTCTTGTTAGGAAAATGAGTTAGGAGACAATTTAACGGTGTGTCTACATTAAGTTAGTGTGTCTCTTTTAGATCGGAATTGAATTAGCCCCCTAGCTCATTCAGCAACAGAGATAATCACGATCTTAGCTCTTTTAGCAAGAAATGCATGGAAAACAGTGTGCGTCTTATCATTGAGGTTGTCTTGTTAGGAAAATGAGTTAGGAGACAAAATAACGCAGTTTCTACATTAAGTTAGTGTGTCTCTTTTAGATCAGAGTTGAATAGCCCCTAGCTCATTCAGCAATAGAGATAATCACGATCTTAGCTCTTTTAGCAAGAAATGCATGGAAAACAGTGTTCGTCTTATCATTGAGGTTGTCTTGTTAGGAAAATGAGTTAGGAGACAAAATAACGGTGTTTCTACATTAAGTTAGTGTGTCTCTTTTAGATCGGAGTTGAATTAGCCCCCTTGCTCATTCAGCAACAGAGATAATCACGATCTTAGCTCTTTTAGCAAGAAATGCATGGAAAACAGTGTGCGTCTTATCATTGAGGTTGTCTTGTTAGGAAAATGAGTTAGGAGACAAAATAACGGTGTTTCTACATTAAGTTAGTGTGTCTCTTTTAGATCGGAGTTGAATTAGCCCCCTAGCTCATTCAGCAACAGAGATAATCACGATCTTAGCTCTTTTAGCAAGAAATACATGGAAAACAGTGTGCGTCTTATCATTGAGGTTGTCTTGTTAGGAAAATGAGTTAGGAGACAAAATAACGGTGTTTCTACATTAAGTTAGTGTGTCTCTTTTAGATCGGAGTTGAATTAGCCCCCTTGCTCATTCAGCAACAGAGATAATCACGATCTTAGCTCTTTTAGCAAGAAATGCATGGAAAACAGTGTGCGTCTTATCATTGAGGTTGTCTTGTTAGGAAAATGAGTTAGGAGACAAAATAACGGTGTTTCTACATTAAGTTAGTGTGTCTCTTTTAGATCGGAGTTGAATTAGCCCCCTAGCTCATTCAGCAACAGAGATAATCACGATCTTAGCTCTATTACCAAGAAATGCATGGAAAACAGTGTGCGTCTTATCATTGAGGTTGTCTTGTTAGGAAAATGAGTTAGGAGACAAAATAAATGTGTTTCTACATTAAGTTAGTGTGTCTCTTTAGATTGGAGTTAAATAGCCCCCTAGCTCATTCAGCAACAGAGATAATCACGATCTTAGCTCTTTTAGCAAGAAATGCATGGAAAACAGTGTGCGTCTTATCATTGAGGTTGTCTTGTTAGGAAAATGAGTTAGGAGACAAATTAACGGTGTTTCTACATTAAGTTAGTGTGTCTCTTTTAGATCGGAGTTGAATTAGCCCCCTAGCTCATTCAGCAACAGAGATAATCACGATCTTAGCTCTTTTAGCAAGAAATGCATGGAAAACAGTGTGCGTCTTATCATTGAGGTTGTCTTGTTAGGAAAATGAGTTAGGAGACAAAATAACGGTGTTTCTACATTAAGTTAGTGTGTCTCTTTTAGATCGGAGTTGAATTAGCCCCCTAGCTCATTCAGCAACAGAGATAATCACGATCTTAGCTCTTTTAGCAAGAAATGCATGGAAAACAGTGTGCGTCTTATCATTGGAGTTGTCTTGTTAGGAAAATGAGTTAGGAGACAATTTAACGGTGTTTCTACATTAAGTTAGTGTGTCTCTTTTAGATCGGAATTGAATTAGCCCCCTAGCTCATTCAGCAACAGAGATAATCACGATCTTAGCTCTTTTAGCAAGAAATGCATGGAAAACAGTGTGCGTCTTATCATTCAGGTTGTCTTGTTAGGAAAATGAGTTAGGAGACAAAATAACGCAGTTTCTACATTAAGTTAGTGTGTCTCTTTTAGATCAGAGTTGAAGAGCCCCCTAGCTCATTCAGCAATAGAGATAATCACGATCTTAGCTCTTTTAGCAAGGAATGCATGGAAAACAGTGTTCGTCTTATCATTGAGGTTGTCTTGTTAGGAAAATGAGTTAGGAGACAAAATAACGGTGTTTCTACATTGAGTTAGTGTGTCTCTTTAGATCGGAGTTAAATAGCGCCCTAGCTCATTCAGCAACAGAGATAATCACGATCTTAGCTCTTTTAGCAAGAAATGCATGGAAAACAGTGTTCGTCTTATCATTGAGGTTGTCTTGTTAGGAAAATGAGTTAGGAGACAAAATAACGGTGTTTCTACATTAAGTTAGTGTGTCTCTTTTAGATCGGAGTTGAATTAGCCCCATAGCTCATTCAGCAACAGAGATAATCACGATCTTAGCTCTTTTAGCAAGAAATGCATGGAAAACAGTGTGCGTCTTATCATTGAGGTTGTCTTGTTAGGAAAATGAGTTAGGAGACAAAATAACGGTGTTTCTACATTAAGTTAGTGTGTCTCTTTTAGATCGGAGTTGAATTAGCCCCCTAGCTCATTCAGCAACAGAGATCATCACGATCTTAGCTCTTTTAGCAAGAAATGCATGGAAAACAGTGTGCGTCTTATCATTAAGGTTGTCTTGTTAGGAAAATGAGTTAGGAGACAAATTAACGGTGTTTCTACATTAAGTTAGTGTGTCTCTTTTAGATCGGACTTGAATTAGCCCCCTAGCTCATTCAGCAACAGAGATAATCACGATCTTAGCTCTATTAGCAAGAAATGCATGGAAAACAGTGTGCGTCTTATCATTGAGGTTGTCTAGTTAGGAAAATGAGTTAGGAGACAAAATAATTGTGTTTCTACATTAAGTTAGTGTGTCTCTTTAGATCGGAGTTAAATAGCCCCATAGCTCATTCAGCAACAGAGATAATCACGATCTTAGCTCTTTTAGCAAGAAATGCGTGGAAAACAGTGTGCGTCTTATCTTTGAGGTTGTCTTGTTAGGAAAATGAGTTAGGAGACAAAGTAACGGTGTTCCTACATTAAGTTAGTGAGTCTCTCTTAGATTAGAGTTGAATAGCCTCCTAGCTCATTCAGCAACAGAGATAATCACGATCTTAGCTCTTTTAGCAAGAAATACATGGAAAACAGTGTTCGTCTTATCATTGAGGTTGTCTTGTTAGGAATATGAGTTAGGAGACAAAATAACGGTGTTTCTACATTAAGTTAGTGTATCTCTTTTAGATCGGATTTGAATAGCCCCCTAGCTCATTCAGCAATAAAAATAATCACTATCTTAGCTCTTTTAGCAAGAAATGCATGGAAAACAGTGTTCGTCTTATAATTGAGGTTGTCTTGTTGTGAAAATGAGTTAGGAGACAAAATAACGGTGTTTCTACATTAAGTTAGTGTGTCTCTTTTAGATCGGAGTTGAATAGCCCCCTAGCTCATTCAGCAACAGAGATAATAACGATCTTAGCTCTTTTAGCAAGAAATGCATGGAAAACAGTGTTCGTCTTATCATTGAGGTTGTCTTGTTAGGAAAATGAGTTAGGAGACAAAATAACGGTGTTTCTACATTAAGTTAGTGTGTCTCTTTTAGATCGGAGTTGAATAGCCCCCTAGCTCATTCAGCAACAGAGATAATCACGATCTTAGCTCTTTTAGCAAGAAATGCATGGAAAACAGTGTTCGTCTTATCATTGAGGTTGTCTTGTTAGGAAAATGAGTTAGGAGACAAAATAACGGTGTTTCTACATTAAGTTAGTGTGTCTCTTTTAGATCGGAGTTGAATTAGCCCCCTAGCTCATTCAGCAAAAGAGATAATCACGATCTTAGCTCTTTTAGCAAGAAATGCATGGAAAACAGTGTTCGTCTTATCATTGAGGTTGTCTTGTTAGAAAATGAGTTAGGAGACAAAGTAACGGTGTTTCTACATTAAGTTAGTGTGTCTCTTTTAGATCGGAGTTTAATTAGCCCCCTTGCTCATTCAGCAACAGAGATAATCTCGATCTTAGCTCTTTTAGCAAGAAATGCATGGAAAACAGTGTGCGTCTTATCATTGAGGTTGTCTTGTTAGGAAAAGGAGTTAGGAGACAAAATAACGGTGTTTCTACATTAAGTTAGTGTGTCTCTTTTAGATCGGAGTTGAATTAGCCCCCTAGCTCATTCAGCAACAGAGATAATCACGATCTTAGCTTTTTTAGCAAGAAATGCATGGAAAACAGTGTGCGTCTTATCATTGAGGTTGTCTTGTTAGGAAAATGAGTTAGGAGACAAAATAACGGTGTTTCTACATTAAGTTAGTGTGTCTCTTTTAGATCGGAGTTGAATTAGCCCCCTAGCTCATTCAGCAACAGAGATAATCACGATCTTAGCTCTTTTAGCAAGAAATGCATGGAAAACAGTGTGCGTCTTATCATTGAGGTTGTCTTGTTAGGAAAATGAGTTAGGAGACAAATTAACGGTGTTTCTACATTAAGTTAGTGTGTCTCTTTTAGATCGGAGTTGAATTAGCCCCCTAGCTCATTCAGCAACAGAGATAATCACGATCTTAGCTCTATTAGCAAGAAATGCATGGAAAACAGTGTGTGTCTTATCATTGAGGTTGTCTTGTTAGGAAAATGAGTTAGGAGACAAATTAACGGTGTTTCTACATTAAGTTAGTGTGTCTCTTTAGATCGGAGTTAAATAGCCCCATAGCTCATTCAGTAACAGAGATAATCACGATCTTAGCTCTTTTAGCAAGAAATGCGTGGAAAACAGTGTGCGTCTTATCTTTGAGGTTGTCTTGTTAGGAAAATGAGTTAGGAGACAAAGTAACGGTGTTCCTACATGAAGTTAGGGAGTCTCTCTTAGATTAGAGTTGAATAGCCTCCTAGCTCATTCAGCAACAGAGATAATCACGATCTTAGCTCTTTTAGCAAGAAATACATGGAAAACAGTGTTCGTCTTATCATTGAGGTTGTCTTGTTAGGAAAATGAGTTAGGAGACAAAATAACGGTGTTTCTACATTAAGTTAGTGTATCTGTTTTAGATCGGATTTGAATAGCCCCCTAGCTCATTCAGCAATAAAAATAATCACTATCTTAGCTCTTTTAGCAAGAAATGCATGGAAAACAGTGTTCGTCTTATAATTGAGGTTGTCTTGTTGTGAAAATGAGTTAGGAGACAAAATAACGGTGTTTCTACATTAAGTTAGTGTGTCTCTTTTAGATCGGAGTTGAATAGCCCCCTAGCTCATTCAGCAACAGAGATAATCACGATCTTAGCTCTTTTAGCAAGAAATGCATGGAAAACAGTGTTCGTCTTATCATTGAGGTTGTCTTGTTAGGAAAATGAGTTAGGAGACAAAATAACGGTGTTTCTACATTAAGTTAGTGTGTCTCTTTTAGATCGGAGTTAAATAGCGCCCTAGCTCATTCAGCAACAGAGATAATCACGATCTTAGCTCTTTTAGCAAGAAATGCATGGAAAACAGTGTTCGTCTTATCATTGAGGTTGTCTTGTTAGGAAAATGAGTTAGGAGACAAAATAACGGTGTTTCTACATTAAGTTAGTGTGTCTCTTTTAGATCGGAGTTGAATTAGCCCCATAGCTCATTCAGCAACAGAGATAATCACGATCTTAGCTCTTTTAGCAAGAAATGCATGGAAAACAGTGTGCGTCTTATCATTGAGTTTGTCTTGTTAGGAAAATGAGTTAGGAGACAAAATAACGGTGTTTCTACATTAAGTTAGTGTGTCTCTTTTAGATCGGAGTTGAATTAGCCCCCTAGCTCATTCAGCAACAGAGATAATCACGATCTTAGCTCTATTACCAAGAAATGCATGGAAAACAGTGTGCGTCTTATCATTGAGGTTGTCTTGTTAGGAAAATGAGTTAGGAGACAAAATAAATGTGTTTCTACATTAAGTTAGTGTGTCTCTTTAGATCGGAGTTAAATAGCCCCCTAGCTCATTCAGCAACAGAGATAATCACGATCTTAGCTCTTTTAGCAAGAAATGCATGGAAAACAGTGTGTGTCTTATCATTGAGGTTGTCTTGTTAGGAAAATGAGTTAGGAGACAAATTAACGGTGTTTCTACATTAAGTTAGTGTGTCTCTTTTAGATCGGAGTTGAATTAGCCCCCTAGCTCATTCAGCAACAGAGATAATCACGATCTTAGCTCTTTTAGCAAGAAATGCATGGAAAACAGTGTGCGTCTTATCATTGAGGTTGTCTTGTTAGGAAAATGAGTTAGGAGACAAAATAACGGTGTTTCTACATTAAGTTAGTGTGTCTCTTTTAGATCGGAGTTGAATTAGCCCCCTAGCTCATTCAGCAACAGAGATAATCACGATCTTAGCTCTATTACCAAGAAATGCATGGAAAACAGTGTGCGTCTTATCATTGAGGTTGTCTTGTTAGGAAAATGAGTTAGGAGACAAAATAACGGTGTTTCTACATTAAGTTAGTGTATCTGTTTTAGATCGGATTTGAATAGCCCCCTAGCTCATTCAGCAATAAAAATAATCACTATCTTAGCTCTTTTAGCAAGAAATGCATGGAAAACAGTGTTCGTCTTATAATTGAGGTTGTCTTGTTGTGAAAATGAGTTAGGAGACAAAATAACGGTGTTTCTACATTAAGTTAGTGTGTCTCTTTTAGATCGGAGTTGAATAGCCCCCTAGCTCATTCAGCAACAGAGATAATCACGATCTTAGCTCTTTTAGCAAGAAATGCATGGAAAACAGTGTTCGTCTTATCATTGAGGTTGTCTTGTTAGGAAAATGAGTTAGGAGACAAAATAACGGTGTTTCTACATTAAGTTAGTGTGTCTCTTTTAGATCGGAGTTAAATAGCGCCCTAGCTCATTCAGCAACAGAGATAATCACGATCTTAGCTCTTTTAGCAAGAAATGCATGGAAAACAGTGTTCGTCTTATCATTGAGGTTGTCTTGTTAGGAAAATGAGTTAGGAGACAAAATAACGGTGTTTCTACATTAAGTTAGTGTGTCTCTTTTAGATCGGAGTTGAATTAGCCCCATAGCTCATTCAGCAACAGAGATAATCACGATCTTAGCTCTTTTAGCAAGAAATGCATGGAAAACAGTGTGCGTCTTATCATTGAGTTTGTCTTGTTAGGAAAATGAGTTAGGAGACAAAATAACGGTGTTTCTACATTAAGTTAGTGTGTCTCTTTTAGATCGGAGTTGAATTAGCCCCCTAGCTCATTCAGCAACAGAGATAATCACGATCTTAGCTCTATTACCAAGAAATGCATGGAAAACAGTGTGCGTCTTATCATTGAGGTTGTCTTGTTAGGAAAATGAGTTAGGAGACAAAATAAATGTGTTTCTACATTAAGTTAGTGTGTCTCTTTAGATCGGAGTTAAATAGCCCCCTAGCTCATTCAGCAACAGAGATAATCACGATCTTAGCTCTTTTAGCAAGAAATGCATGGAAAACAGTGTGTGTCTTATCATTGAGGTTGTCTTGTTAGGAAAATGAGTTAGGAGACAAATTAACGGTGTTTCTACATTAAGTTAGTGTGTCTCTTTTAGATCGGAGTTGAATTAGCCCCCTAGCTCATTCAGCAACAGAGATAATCACGATCTTAGCTCTTTTAGCAAGAAATGCATGGAAAACAGTGTGCGTCTTATCATTGAGGTTGTCTTGTTAGGAAAATGAGTTAGGAGACAAAATAACGGTGTTTCTACATTAAGTTAGTGTGTCTCTTTTAGATCGGAGTTGAATTAGCCCCCTAGCTCATTCAGCAACAGAGATAATCACGATCTTAGCTCTTTTAGCAAGAAATGCATGGAAAACAGTGTGCGTCTTATCATTGAGGTTGTCTTGTTAGGAAAATGAGTTAGGAGACAAAATAACAGTGTTTCTACATTAAGTTAGTGTGTCTCATTTAGATCGGAGTTGAATTAGCCCCCTAGCTCATTCAGCAACAGAGATAATCACGATCTTAGCTCTTTTATCAAGAAATGCATGGAAAACAGTGTGCGTCTTATCATTGGAGTTGTATTGTTAGGAAAATGAGTTAGGAGACAATTTAACGGTGTTTCTACATTAAGTTAGTGTGTCTCTTTTAGATCGGAATTGAATTAGCCCCCTAGCTCATTCAGCAACAGAGATAATCACGATCTTAGCTCTTTTAGCAAGAAATGCATGGAAAACAGTGTGCGTCTTATCATTCAGGTTGTCTTGTTTAGAAAATGAGTTAGGAGACAAAATAACGCAGTTTCTACATTAAGTTAGTGTGTCTCTTTTAGATCAGAGTTGAATAGCCCCCTAGCTCATTCAGCAATAGAGATAATCACGATCTTAGCTCTTTTAGCAAGAAATGCATGGAAAACAGTGTTCGTCTTATCATTGAGGTTGTCTTGTTAGGAAAATGAGTTAGGAGACAAAATAACGGTGTTTCTACATTGAGTTAGTGTGTCTCTTTAGATCGGAGTTAAATAGCGCCCTAGCTCATTCAGCAACAGAGATAATCACGATCTTAGCTCTTTTAGCAAGAAATGCATGGAAAACAGTGTTCGTCTTATCATTGAGGTTGTCTTGTTAGGAAAATGAGTTAGGAGACAAAATAACGGTGTTTCTACATTAAGTTAGTGTGTCTCTTTTAGATCGGAGTTGAATTAGCCCTCTAGCTCATTCAGCAACAGAGATAATCACGATCTTAGCTCTTTTAGCAAGAAATGCATGGAAAACAGTGTGCGTCTTTTTATTGAGGTTGTCTTGTTAGGAAAATGAGTTAGGAGACAAATTAACGGTGTTTCTACATTAAGTTAGTGTGTCTCTTTTAGATCGGAGTTGAATTAGCCCCCTAGCTCATTCAGCAACAGAGATAATCACGATCTTAGCTCTTTTAGCAAGAAATGCATGGAAAACAGTGTGCGTCTTATCATTGAGGTTGTCTTGTTAGGAAAATGAGTTAGGAGACAAAATAACGGTGTTTCTACATTAAGTTAGTGTGTCTCTTTTAGATCGGAGTTGAATTAGCCGCCTAGCTCATTCAGCAACAGAGATAATCACGATCTTAGCTCTTTTAGCAAGAAATGCATGGAAAACAGTGTGCGTCTTATCATTGAGGTTGTCTTGTTAGGAAAATGAGTTAGGAGACAAAATAACGGTGTTTCTACATTAAGTTAGTGTGTCTCTTTTAGATCGGAGTTGAATTAGCCCCCTAGCTCATTCAGCAACAGAGATAATCACGATCTTAGCTCTTTTATCAAGAAATGCATGGAAAACAGTGTGCGTCTTATCATTGGAGTTGTCTTGTTAGGAAAATGAGTTAGGAGACAATTTAACGGTGTTTCTACATTAAGTTAGTGTGTCTCTTTTAGATCGGAATTGAATTAGCCCCCTAGCTCATTCAGCAACAGAGATAATCACGATCTTAGCTCTTTTAGCAAGAAATGCATGGAAAACAGTGTGCGTCTTATCATTGAGGTTGTCTTGTTAGGAAAATGAGTTAGGAGACAAAATAACGCAGTTTCTACATTAAGTTAGTGTGTCTCTTTTAGATCAGAGTTGAATAGCCCCCTAGCTCATTCAGCAATAGAGATAATCACGATCTTAGCTCTTTTAGCAAGAAATGCATGGAAAACAGTGTGCGTCTTATCATTGAGGTTGTCTTGTTAGGAAAATGAGTTAGGAGACAAAATAACGGTGTTTCTACATTAAGTTAGTGTGTCTCTTTTAGATCGGAGTTGAATTAGCCCCCTAGCTCATTCAGCAACAGAGATAATCACGATCTTAGCTCTTTTAGCAAGAAATGCATGGAAAACAGTGTGCGTCTTATCATTGAGGTTGTCTTGTTAGGAAAATGAGTTAGGAGACAAATTAACGGTGTTTCTACATTAAGTTAGTGTGTCTCTTTTAGATCGGAGTTGAATTAGCCCCCTAGCTCATTCAGCAACAGAGATAATCACGATCTTAGCTCTTTTAGCAAGAAATGCATGGAAAACAGTGTGCGTCTTTTTATTGAGGTTGTCTTGTTAGGAAAATGAGTTAGGAGACAAAATAACGGTGTTTCTACATTAAGTTAGTGTATCTGTTTTAGATCGGATTTGAATAGCCCCCTAGCTCATTCAGCAATAAAAATAATCACTATCTTAGCTCTTTTAGCAAGAAATGCATGGAAAACAGTGTTCGTCTTATAATTGAGGTTGTCTTGTTGTGAAAATGAGTTAGGAGACAAAATAACGGTGTTTCTACATTAAGTTAGTGTGTCTCTTTTAGATCGGAGTTGAATAGCCCCCTAGCCCATTCAGCAACAGAGATAATCACGATCTTAGCTCTTTTAGCAAGAAATGCATGGAAAACAGTGTTCGTCTTATCATTGAGGTTGTCTTGTTAGGAAAATGAGTTAGGAGACAAAATAACGGTGTTTCTACATTAAGTTAGGGTGTCTCTTTTAGATCGGAGTTAAATAGCGCCCTAGCTCATTCAGCAACAGAGATAATCACGATCTTAGCTCTTTTAGCAAGAAATGCATGGAAAACAGTGTTCGTCTTATCATTGAGGTTGTCTTGTTAGGAAAATGAGTTAGGAGACAAAATAACGGTGTTTCTACATTAAGTTAGTGTGTCTCTTTTAGATCGGAGTTGAATTAGCCCCATAGCTCATTCAGCAACAGAGATAATCACGATCTTAGCTCTTTTAGCAAGAAATGCATGGAAAACAGTGTGCGTCTTATCATTGAGTTTGTCTTGTTAGGAAAATGAGTTAGGAGACAAAATAACGGTGTTTCTACATTAAGTTAGTGTGTCTCTTTTAGATCGGAGTTGAATTAGCCCCCTAGCTCATTCAGCAACAGAGATAATCACGATCTTAGCTCTATTACCAAGAAATGCATGGAAAACAGTGTGCGTCTTATCATTGAGGTTGTCTTGTTAGGAAAATGAGTTAGGAGACAAAATAAATGTGTTTCTACATTAAGTTAGTGTGTCTCTTTAGATCGGAGTTAAATAGCCCCCTAGCTCATTCAGCAACAGAGATAATCACGATCTTAGCTCTTTTAGCAAGAAATGCATGGAAAACAGTGTGTGTCTTATCATTGAGGTTGTCTTGTTAGGAAAATGAGTTAGGAGACAAATTAACGGTGTTTCTACATTAAGTTAGTGTGTCTCTTTTAGATCGGAGTTGAATTAGCCCCCTAGCTCATTCAGCAACAGAGATAATCACGATCTTAGCTCTTTTAGCAAGAAATGCATGGAAAACAGTGTGCGTCTTATCATTGAGGTTGTCTTGTTAGGAAAATGAGTTAGGAGACAAAATAACGGTGTTTCTACATTAAGTTAGTGTGTCTCTTTTAGATCGGAGTTGAATTAGCCCCCTAGCTCATTCAGCAACAGAGATAATCACGATCTTAGCTCTTTTAGCAAGAAATGCATGGAAAACAGTGTGCGTCTTATCATTGAGGTTGTCTTGTTAGGAAAATGAGTTAGGAGACAAAATAACAGTGTTTCTACATTAAGTTAGTGTGTCTCATTTAGATCGGAGTTGAATTAGCCCCCTAGCTCATTCAGCAACAGAGATAATCACGATCTTAGCTCTTTTATCAAGAAATGCATGGAAAACAGTGTGCGTCTTATCATTGGAGTTGTATTGTTAGGAAAATGAGTTAGGAGACAATTTAACGGTGTTTCTACATTAAGTTAGTGTGTCTCTTTTAGATCGGAATTGAATTAGCCCCCTAGCTCATTCAGCAACAGAGATAATCACGATCTTAGCTCTTTTAGCAAGAAATGCATGGAAAACAGTGTGCGTCTTATCATTCAGGTTGTCTTGTTAGGAAAATGAGTTAGGAGACAAAATAACGCAGTTTCTACATTAAGTTAGTGTGTCTCTTTTAGATCAGAGTTGAATAGCCCCCTAGCTCATTCAGCAATAGAGATAATCACGATCTTAGCTCTTTTAGCAAGAAATGCATGGAAAACAGTGTTCGTCTTATCATTGAGGTTGTCTTGTTAGGAAAATGAGTTAGGAGACAAAATAACGGTGTTTCTACATTGAGTTAGTGTGTCTCTTTAGATCGGAGTTAAATAGCGCCCTAGCTCATTCAGCAACAGAGATAATCACGATCTTAGCTCTTTTAGCAAGAAATGCATGGAAAACAGTGTTCGTCTTATCATTGAGGTTGTCTTGTTAGGAAAATGAGTTAGGAGACAAAATAACGGTGTTTCTACATTAAGTTAGTGTGTCTCTTTTAGATCGGAGTTGAATTAGCCCTCTAGCTCATTCAGCAACAGAGATAATCACGATCTTAGCTCTTTTAGCAAGAAATGCATGGAAAACAGTGTGCGTCTTTTTATTGAGGTTGTCTTGTTAGGAAAATGAGTTAGGAGACAAATTAACGGTGTTTCTACATTAAGTTAGTGTGTCTCTTTTAGATCGGAGTTGAATTAGCCCCCTAGCTCATTCAGCAACAGAGATAATCACGATCTTAGCTCTTTTAGCAAGAAATGCATGGAAAACAGTGTGCGTGTTATCATTGAGGTTGTCTTGTTAGGAAAATGAGTTAGGAGACAAAATAACGGTGTTTCTACATTAAGTTAGTGTGTCTCTTTTAGATCGGAGTTGAATTAGCCGCCTAGCTCATTCAGCAACAGAGATAATCACGATCTTAGCTCTTTTAGCAAGAAATGCATGGAAAACAGTGTGCGTCTTATCATTGAGGTTGTCTTGTTAGGAAAATGAGTTAGGAGACAAAATAACGGTGTTTCTACATTAAGTTAGTGTGTCTCTTTTAGATCGGAGTTGAATTAGCCCCCTAGCTCATTCAGCAACAGAGATAATCACGATCTTAGCTCTTTTATCAAGAAATGCATGGAAAACAGTGTGCGTCTTATCATTGGAGTTGTCTTGTTAGGAAAATGAGTTAGGAGACAATTTAACGGTGTTTCTACATTAAGTTAGTGTGTCTCTTTTAGATCGGAATTGAATTAGCCCCCTAGCTCATTCAGCAACAGAGATAATCACGATCTTAGCTCTTTTAGCAAGAAATGCATGGAAAACAGTGTGCGTCTTATCATTGAGGTTGTCTTGTTAGGAAAATGAGTTAGGAGACAAAATAACGCAGTTTCTACATTAAGTTAGTGTGTCTCTTTTAGATCAGAGTTGAATAGCCCCCTAGCTCATTCAGCAATAGAGATAATCACGATCTTAGCTCTTTTAGCAAGAAATGCATGGAAAACAGTGTTCGTCTTATCATTGAGGTTGTCTTGTTAGGAAAATGAGTTAGGAGACAAAATAACGGTGTTTCTACATTGAGTTAGTGTGTCTCTTTAGATCGGAGTTAAATAGCGCCCTAGCTCATTCAGCAACAGAGATAATCACGATCTTAGCTCTTTTAGCAAGAAATGCATGGAAAACAGTGTTCGTCTTATCATTGAGGTTGTCTTGTTAGGAAAATGAGTTAGGAGACAAAATAACGGTGTTTCTACATTAAGTTAGTGTGTCTCTTTTAGATCGGAGTTGAATTAGCCCTCTAGCTCATTCAGCAACAGAGATAATCACGATCTTAGCTCTTTTAGCAAGAAATGCATGGAAAACAGTGTGCGTCTTTTTATTGAGGTTGTCTTGTTAGGAAAATGAGTTAGGAGACAAATTAACGGTGTTTCTACATTAAGTTAGTGTGTCTCTTTTAGATCGGAGTTGAATTAGCCCCCTAGCTCATTCAGCAACAGAGATAATCACGATCTTAGCTCTTTTAGCAAGAAATGCATGGAAAACAGTGTGCGTGTTATCATTGAGGTTGTCTTGTTAGGAAAATGAGTTAGGAGACAAAATAACGGTGTTTCTACATTAAGTTAGTGTGTCTCTTTTAGATCGGAGTTGAATTAGCCGCCTAGCTCATTCAGCAACAGAGATAATCACGATCTTAGCTCTTTTAGCAAGAAATGCATGGAAAACAGTGTGCGTCTTATCATTGAGGTTGTCTTGTTAGGAAAATGAGTTAGGAGACAAAATAACGGTGTTTCTACATTAAGTTAGTGTGTCTCTTTTAGATCGGAGTTGAATTAGCCCCCTAGCTCATTCAGCAACAGAGATAATCACGATCTTAGCTCTTTTATCAAGAAATGCATGGAAAACAGTGTGCGTCTTATCATTGGAGTTGTCTTGTTAGGAAAATGAGTTAGGAGACAATTTAACGGTGTTTCTACATTAAGTTAGTGTGTCTCTTTTAGATCGGAATTGAATTAGCCCCCTAGCTCATTCAGCAACAGAGATAATCACGATCTTAGCTCTTTTAGCAAGAAATGCATGGAAAACAGTGTGCGTCTTATCATTGAGGTTGTCTTGTTAGGAAAATGAGTTAGGAGACAAAATAACGCAGTTTCTACATTAAGTTAGTGTGTCTCTTTTAGATCAGAGTTGAATAGCCCCCTAGCTCATTCAGCAATAGAGATAATCACGATCTTAGCTCTTTTAGCAAGAAATGCATGGAAAACAGTGTGCGTCTTATCATTGAGGTTGTCTTGTTAGGAAAATGAGTTAGGAGACAAAATAACGGTGTTTCTACATTAAGTTAGTGTGTCTCTTTTAGATCGGAGTTGAATTAGCCCCCTAGCTCATTCAGCAACAGAGATAATCACGATCTTAGCTCTTTTAGCAAGAAATGCATGGAAAACAGTGTGCGTCTTATCATTGAGGTTGTCTTGTTAGGAAAATGAGTTAGGAGACAAATTAACGGTGTTTCTACATTAAGTTAGTGTGTCTCTTTTAGATCGGAGTTGAATTAGCCCCCTAGCTCATTCAGCAACAGAGATAATCACGATCTTAGCTCTTTTAGCAAGAAATGCATGGAAAACAGTGTGCGTCTTTTTATTGAGGTTGTCTTGTTAGGAAAATGAGT
Source organism: Engystomops pustulosus (assembly GCF_040894005.1). NCBI lineage: Eukaryota > Metazoa > Chordata > Amphibia > Anura > Leptodactylidae > Engystomops > Engystomops pustulosus. The sequence continues at coordinate 55,474,406 of NC_092418.1, read as the reverse complement.
TAGGAGACAAAATAACGGTGTTTCTACATTAAGTTAGTGTGTCTCTTTTAGATCGGAGTTGAATTAGCCCCCTAGCTCATTCAGCAACAGAGATAATCATGATCTTAGCTCTTTTAGCAAGAAATGCATGGAAAACAGTGTGCGTCTTATCATTGAGGTTGTCTTGTTAGGAAAATGAGTTAGGAGACAAATTAACGGTGTTTCTACATTAAGTTAGTGTGTCTCTTTTAGATCGGAGTTGAATTAGCCCCCTAGCTCATTCAGCAACAGAGATAATCACGATCTTAGCTCTTTTAGTAAGAAATGCATGGAAAACAGTGTGCGTCTTATCATTGAGGTTGTCTTGTTAGGAAAATGAGTTAGGAGACAAAATAACGGTGTTTCTACATTAAGTTAATGTGTCTCTTTTAGATCGGAGTTGAATTAGCCGCCTAGCTCATTCAGCAACAGAGATAATCACGATCTTAGCTCTTTTAGCAAGAAATGCATGGAAAACAGTGTGCGTCTTATCATTGAGGTTGTCTTGTTAGGAAAATGAGTTAGGAGACAAAATAACGGTGTTTCTACATTAAGTTAGTGTGTCTCTTTTAGATCGGAGTTGAATTAGCCCCCTAGCTCATTCAGCAACAGAGATAATCACGATCTTAGCTCTTTTATCAAGAAATGCATGGAAAACAGTGTGCGTCTTATCATTGGAGTTGTCTTGTTAGGAAAATGAGTTAGGAGACAATTTAACGGTGTGTCTACATTAAGTTAGTGTGTCTCTTTTAGATCGGAATTGAATTAGCCCCCTAGCTCATTCAGCAACAGAGATAATCACGATCTTAGCTCTTTTAGCAAGAAATGCATGGAAAACAGTGTGCGTCTTATCATTGAGGTTGTCTTGTTAGGAAAATGAGTTAGGAGACAAAATAACGCAGTTTCTACATTAAGTTAGTGTGTCTCTTTTAGATCAGAGTTGAATAGCCCCCTAGCTCATTCAGCAATAGAGATAATCACGATCTTAGCTCTTTTAGCAAGAAATGCATGGAAAACAGTGTTCGTCTTATCATTGAGGTTGTCTTGTTAGGAAAATGAGTTAGGAGACAAAATAACGGTGTTTCTACATTAAGTTAGTGTGTCTCTTTTAGATCGGAGTTGAATTAGCCCCCTTGCTCATTCAGCAACAGAGATAATCACGATCTTAGCTCTTTTAGGAAGAAATGCATGGAAAACAGTGTGCGTCTTATCATTGAGGTTGTCTTGTTAGGAAAATGAGTTAGGAGACAAAATAACGGTGTTTCTACATTAAGTTAGTGTGTCTCTTTTAGATCGGAGTTGAATTAGCCCCCTAGCTCATTCAGCAACAGAGATAATCACAATCTTAGCTCTTTTAGCAAGAAATGCATGGAAAACAGTGTGCGTCTTATCATTGAGGTTGTCTTGTTAGGAAAATGAGTTAGGAGACAAAATAACGGTGTTTCTACATTAAGTTAGTGTGTCTCTTTTAGATCGGAGTTGAATTAGCCCCCTAGCTCATTCAGCAACAGAGATAATCACGATCTTAGCTCTATTACCAAGAAATGCATGGAAAACAGTGTGCGTCTTATCATTGAGGTTGTCTTGTTAGGAAAATGAGTTAGGAGACAAAATAAATGTGTTTCTACATTAAGTTAGTGTGTCTCTTTAGATCGGAGTTAAATAGCCCCCTAGCTCATTCAGCAACAGAGATAATCACGATCTTAGCTCTTTTAGCAAGAAATGCATGGAAAACAGTGTGCGTCTTATCATTGAGGTTGTCTTGTTAGGAAAATGAGTTAGGAGACAAATTAACGGTGTTTCTACATTAAGTTAGTGTGTCTCTTTTAGATCGGAGTTGAATTAGCCCCCTATCTCATTCAGCAACAGAGATAATCACAATCTTAGCTCTTTTAGCAAGAAATGCATGGAAAACAGTGTGCGTCTTATCATTGAGGTTGTCTTGTTAGGAAAATGAGTTAGGAGACAAAATAACGGTGTTTCTACATTAAGTTAGTGTGTCTCTTTTAGATCGGAGTTGAATTAGCCCCCTAGCTCATTCAGCAACAGAGATAATCACGATCTTAGCTCTTTTATCAAGAAATGCATGGAAAACAGTGTGCGTCTTATCATTGGAGTTGTCTTGTTAGGAAAATGAGTTAGGAGACAATTTAACGGTGTTTCTACATTAAGTTAGTGTGTCTCTTTTAGATCGGAATTGAATTAGCCCCCTAGCTCATTCAGCAACAGAGATAATCACGATCTTAGCTCTTTTATCAAGAAATGCATGGAAAACAGTGTGCGTCTTATCATTGAGGTTGTCTTGTTAGGAAAATGAGTTAGGAGACAAAATAACGCAGTTTCTACATTAAGTTAGTGTGTCTCTTTTAGATCAGAGTTGAATAGCCCCCTAGCTCATTCAGCAATAGAGATAATCACGATCTTAGCTCTTTTAGCAAGAAATGCATGGAAAACAGTGTTCGTCTTATCATTGAGGTTGTCTTGTTAGGAAAATGAGTTAGGAGACAAAATAACGGTGTTTCTACATTAAGTTAGTGTGTCTCTTTTAGATCGGAGTTGAATTAGCCCCCTAGCTCATTCAGCAACAGAGATAATCACGATCTTAGCTCTTTTAGCAAGAAATGCATGGAAAACAGTGTGCGTCTTTTTATTGAGGTTGTCTTGTTAGGAAAATGAGTTAGGAGACAAAATAACGGTGTTTCTACATTAAGTTAGTGTGTCTCTTTTAGATCGCAGTTGAATTAGCCCCCTAGCTCATTCAGCAACAGAGATAATCATGATCTTAGCTCTTTTAGCAAGAAATGCATGGAAAACAGTGTGCGCCTTATCATTGAGGTTGTCTTGTTAGGAAAATGAGTTAGGAGACAAATTAACGGTGTTTCTACATTAAGTTAGTGTGTCTCTTTTAGATCGGAGTTGAATTAGCCCCCTAGCTCATTCAGCAACAGAGATAATCACGATCTTAGCTCTTTTATCAAGAAATGCATGGAAAACAGTGTGCGTCTTATCATTGGAGTTGTCTTGTTAGGAAAATGAGTTAGGAGACAATTTAACGGTGTGTCTACATTAAGTTAGTGTGTCTCTTTTAGATCGGAATTGAATTAGCCCCCTAGCTCATTCAGCAACAGAGATAATCACGATCTTAGCTCTTTTAGCAAGAAATGCATGGAAAACAGTGTGCGTCTTATCATTGAGGTTGTCTTGTTAGGAAAATGAGTTAGGAGACAAAATAACGCAGTTTCTACATTAAGTTAGTGTGTCTCTTTTAGATCAGAGTTGAATAGCCCCCTAGCTCATTCAGCAATAGAGATAATCACGATCTTAGCTCTTTTAGCAAGAAATGCATGGAAAACAGTGTTCGTCTTATCATTGAGGTTGTCTTGTTAGAAAAATGAGTTAGGAGACAAAATAACGGTGTTTCTACATTAAGTTAGTGTGTCTCTTTTAGATCGGAGTTGAATTAGCCCCCTTGCTCATTCAGCAACAGAGATAATCACGATCTTAGCTCTTTTATCAAGAAATGCATGGAAAACAGTGTGCGTCTTATCATTGGAGTTGTCTTGTTAGGAAAATGAGTTAGGAGACAATTTAACGGTGTGTCTACATTAAGTTAGTGTGTCTCTTTTAGATCGGAATTGAATTAGCCCCCTAGCTCATTCAGCAACAGAGATAATCACGATCTTAGCTCTTTTAGCAAGAAATGCATGGAAAACAGTGTGCGTCTTATCATTGAGGTTGTCTTGTTAGGAAAATGAGTTAGGAGACAAAATAACGCAGTTTCTACATTAAGTTAGTGTGTCTCTTTTAGATCAGAGTTGAATAGCCCCCTAGCTCATTCAGCAATAGAGATAATCACGATCTTAGCTCTTTTAGCAAGAAATGCATGGAAAACAGTGTTCGTCTTATCATTGAGGTTGTCTTGTTAGGAAAATGAGTTAGGAGACAAAATAACGGTGTTTCTACATTAAGTTAGTGTGTCTCTTTTAGATCGGAGTTGAATTAGCCCCCTTGCTCATTCAGCAACAGAGATAATCACGATCTTAGCTCTTTTAGCAAGAAATGCATGGAAAACAGTGTGCGTCTTATCATTGAGGTTGTCTTGTTAGGAAAATGAGTTAGGAGACAAAATAACGGTGTTTCTACATTAAGTTAGTGTGTCTCTTTTAGATCGGAGTTGAATTAGCCCCCTAGCTCATTCAGCAACAGAGATAATCATGATCTTAGCTCTTTTAGCAAGATATACATGGAAAACAGTGTGCGTCTTATCATTGAGGTTGTCTTGTTAGGAAAATGAGTTAGGAGACAAAATAACGGTGTTTCTACATTAAGTTAGTGTGTCTCTTTTAGATCGGAGTTGAATTAGCCCCCTAGCTCATTCAGCAACAGAGATAATCACGATCTTAGCTCTATTACCAAGAAATGCATGGAAAACAGTGTGCGTCTTATCATTGAGGTTGTCTTGTTAGGAAAATGAGTTAGGAGACAAAATAAATGTGTTTCTACATTAAGTTAGTGTGTCTCTTTAGATTGGAGTTAAATAGCCCCCTAGCTCATTCAGCAACAGAGATAATCACGATCTTAGCTCTTTTAGCAAGAAATGCATGGAAAACAGTGTGCGTCTTATCATTGAGGTTGTCTTGTTAGGAAAATGAGTTAGGAGACAAATTAACGGTGTTTCTACATTAAGTTAGTGTGTCTCTTTTAGATCGGAGTTGAATTAGCCCCCTAGCTCATTCAGCAACAGAGATAATCACGATCTTAGCTCTTTTAGCAAGAAATGCATGGAAAACAGTGTGCGTCTTATCATTGAGGTTGTCTTGTTAGGAAAATGAGTTAGGAGACAAAATAACGGTGTTTCTACATTAAGTTAGTGTGTCTCTTTTAGATCGGAGTTGAATTAGCCCCCTAGCTCATTCAGCAACAGAGATAATCACGATCTTAGCTCTTTTAGCAAGAAATGCATGGAAAACAGTGTGCGTCTTATCATTGAGGTTGTCTTGTTAGGAAAATGAGTTAGGAGACAAAATAACAGTGTTTCTACATTAAGTTAGTGTGTCTCTTTTAGATCGGAGTTGAATTAGCCCCCTAGCTCATTCAGCAACAGAGATAATCACGATCTTAGCTCTTTTAGCAAGAAATGCATGGAAAACAGTGTGCGTCTTATCATTGAGGTTGTCTAGTTAGGAAAATGAGTTAGGAGACAAAATAATTGTGTTTCTACATTAAGTTAGTGTGTCTCTTTAGATCGGAGTTAAATAGCCCCATAGCTCATTCAGCAACAGAGATAATCACGATCTTAGCTCTTTTAGCAAGAAATGCGTGGAAAACAGTGTGCGTCTTATCTTTGAGGTTGTCTTGTTAGGAAAATGAGTTAGGAGACAAAGTAACGGTGTTCCTACATTAAGTTAGTGAGTCTCTCTTAGATTAGAGTTGAATAGCCTCCTAGCTCATTCAGCAACAGAGATAATCACGATCTTAGCTCTTTTAGCAAGAAATACATGGAAAACAGTGTTCGTCTTATCATTGAGGTTGTCTTGTTAGGAATATGAGTTAGGAGACAAAATAACGGTGTTTCTACATTAAGTTAGTGTATCTCTTTTAGATCGGATTTGAATAGCCCCCTAGCTCATTCAGCAATAAAAATAATCACTATCTTAGCTCTTTTAGCAAGAAATGCATGGAAAACAGTGTTCGTCTTATAATTGAGGTTGTCTTGTTGTGAAAATGAGTTAGGAGACAAAATAACGGTGTTTCTACATTAAGTTAGTGTGTCTCTTTTAGATCGGAGTTGAATAGCCCCCTAGCTCATTCAGCAACAGAGATAATAACGATCTTAGCTCTTTTAGCAAGAAATGCATGGAAAACAGTGTTCGTCTTATCATTGAGGTTGTCTTGTTAGGAAAATGAGTTAGGAGACAAAATAACGGTGTTTCTACATTAAGTTAGTGTGTCTCTTTTAGATCGGAGTTGAATAGCCCCCTAGCTCATTCAGCAACAGAGATAATCACGATCTTAGCTCTTTTAGCAAGAAATGCATGGAAAACAGTGTTCGTCTTATCATTGAGGTTGTCTTGTTAGGAAAATGAGTTAGGAGACAAAATAACGGTGTTTCTACATTAAGTTAGTGTGTCTCTTTTAGATCGGAGTTGAATTAGCCCCCTAGCTCATTCAGCAAAAGAGATAATCACGATCTTAGCTCTTTTAGCAAGAAATGCATGGAAAACAGTGTTCGTCTTATCATTGAGGTTGTCTTGTTAGAAAATGAGTTAGGAGACAAAGTAACGGTGTTTCTACATTAAGTTAGTGTGTCTCTTTTAGATCGGAGTTGAATTAGCCCCCTTGCTCATTCAGCAACAGAGATAATCTCGATCTTAGCTCTTTTAGCAAGAAATGCATGGAAAACAGTGTGCGTCTTATCATTGAGGTTGTCTTGTTAGGAAAAGGAGTTAGGAGACAAAATAACGGTGTTTCTACATTAAGTTAGTGTGTCTCTTTTAGATCGGAGTTGAATTAGCCCCCTAGCTCATTCAGCAACAGAGATAATCACGATCTTAGCTTTTTTAGCAAGAAATGCATGGAAAACAGTGTGCGTCTTATCATTGAGGTTGTCTTGTTAGGAAAATGAGTTAGGAGACAAAATAACGGTGTTTCTACATTAAGTTAGTGTGTCTCTTTTAGATCGGAGTTGAATTAGCCCCCTAGCTCATTCAGCAACAGAGATAATCACGATCTTAGCTCTTTTAGCAAGAAATGCATGGAAAACAGTGTGCGTCTTATCATTGAGGTTGTCTTGTTAGGAAAATGAGTTAGGAGACAAAATAATTGTGTTTCTACATTAAATTAGTGTGTCTCTTTAGATCGGAGTTAAAGAGCCCCATAGCTCATTCAGTAACAGAGATAATCACGATCTTAGCTCTTTTAGCAAGAAATGCGTGGAAAACAGTGTGCGTCTTATCTTTGAGGTTGTCTTGTTAGGAAAATGAGTTAGGAGACAAAGTAACGGTGTTCCTACATGAAGTTAGGGAGTCTCTCTTAGATTAGAGTTGAATAGCCTCCTAGCTCATTCAGCAACAGAGATAATCACGATCTTAGCTCTTTTAGCAAGAAATACATGGAAAACAGTGTTCGTCTTATCATTGAGGTTGTCTTGTTAGGAATATGAGTTAGGAGACAAAATAACGGTGTTTCTACATTAAGTTAGTGTATCTGTTTTAGATCGGATTTGAATAGCCCCCTAGCTCATTCAGCAATAAAAATAATCACTATCTTAGCTCTTTTAGCAAGAAATGCATGGAAAACAGTGTTCGTCTTATAATTGAGGTTGTCTTGTTGTGAAAATGAGTTAGGAGACAAAATAACGGTGTTTCTACATTAAGTTAGTGTGTCTCTTTTAGATCGGAGTTGAATAGCCCCCTAGCTCATTCAGCAACAGAGATAATCACGATCTTAGCTCTTTTAGCAAGAAATGCATGGAAAACAGTGTTCGTCTTATCATTGAGGTTGTCTTGTTAGGAAAATGAGTTAGGAGACAAAATAACGGTGTTTCTACATTAAGTTAGTGTGTCTCTTTTAGATCGGAGTTAAATAGCGCCCTAGCTCATTCAGCAACAGAGATAATCACGATCTTAGCTCTTTTAGCAAGAAATGCATGGAAAACAGTGTTCGTCTTATCATTGAGGTTGTCTTGTTAGGAAAATGAGTTAGGAGACAAAATAACGGTGTTTCTACATTAAGTTAGTGTGTCTCTTTTAGATCGGAGTTGAATTAGCCCCATAGCTCATTCAGCAACAGAGATAATCACGATCTTAGCTCTTTTAGCAAGAAATGCATGGAAAACAGTGTGCGTCTTATCATTGAGTTTGTCTTGTTAGGAAAATGAGTTAGGAGACAAAATAACGGTGTTTCTACATTAAGTTAGTGTGTCTCTTTTAGATCGGAGTTGAATTAGCCCCCTAGCTCATTCAGCAACAGAGATAATCACGATCTTAGCTCTATTACCAAGAAATGCATGGAAAACAGTGTGCGTCTTATCATTGAGGTTGTCTTGTTAGGAAAATGAGTTAGGAGACAAAATAAATGTGTTTCTACATTAAGTTAGTGTGTCTCTTTAGATCGGAGTTAAATAGCCCCCTAGCTCATTCAGCAACAGAGATAATCACAATCTTAGCTCTTTTAGCAAGAAATGCATGGAAAACAGTGTGTGTCTTATCATTGAGGTTGTCTTGTTAGGAAAATGAGTTAGGAGACAAATTAACGGTGTTTCTACATTAAGTTAGTGTGTCTCTTTTAGATCGGAGTTGAATTAGCCCCCTAGCTCATTCAGCAACAGAGATAATCACGATCTTAGCTCTTTTAGCAAGAAATGCATGGAAAACAGTGTGCGTCTTATCATTGAGGTTGTCTTGTTAGGAAAATGAGTTAGGAGACAAAATAACGGTGTTTCTACATTAAGTTAGTGTGTCTCTTTTAGATCGGAGTTGAATTAGCCCCCTAGCTCATTCAGCAACAGAGATAATCACGATCTTAGCTCTTTTAGCAAGAAATGCATGGAAAACAGTGTGCGTCTTACCATTGAGGTTGTCTTGTTAGGAAAATGAGTTAGGAGACAAAATAACAGTGTTTCTACATTAAGTTAGTGTGTCTCATTTAGATCGGAGTTGAATTAGCCCCCTAGCTCATTCAGCAACAGAGATAATCACGATCTTAGCTCTTTTATCAAGAAATGCATGGAAAACAGTGTGCGTCTTATCATTGGAGTTGTATTGTTAGGAAAATGAGTTAGGAGACAATTTAACGGTGTTTCTACATTAAGTTAGTGTGTCTCTTTTAGATCGGAATTGAATTAGCCCCCTAGCTCATTCAGCAACAGAGATAATCACGATCTTAGCTCTTTTAGCAAGAAATGCATGGAAAACAGTGTGCGTCTTATCATTCAGGTTGTCTTGTTAGGAAAATGAGTTAGGAGACAAAATAACGCAGTTTCTACATTAAGTTAGTGTGTCTCTTTTAGATCAGAGTTGAATAGCCCCCTAGCTCATTCAGCAATAGAGATAATCACGATCTTAGCTCTTTTAGCAAGAAATGCATGGAAAACAGTGTTCGTCTTATCATTGAGGTTGTCTTGTTAGGAAAATGAGTTAGGAGACAAAATAACGGTGTTTCTACATTGAGTTAGTGTGTCTCTTTAGATCGGAGTTAAATAGCGCCCTAGCTCATTCAGCAACAGAGATAATCACGATCTTAGCTCTTTTAGCAAGAAATGCATGGAAAACAGTGTTCGTCTTATCATTGAGGTTGTCTTGTTAGGAAAATGAGTTAGGAGACAAAATAACGGTGTTTCTACATTAAGTTAGTGTGTCTCTTTTAGATCGGAGTTGAATTAGCCCTCTAGCTCATTCAGCAACAGAGATAATCACGATCTTAGCTCTTTTAGCAAGAAATGCATGGAAAACAGTGTGCGTCTTTTTATTGAGGTTGTCTTGTTAGGAAAATGAGTTAGGAGACAAATTAACGGTGTTTCTACATTAAGTTAGTGTGTCTCTTTTAGATCGGAGTTGAATTAGCCCCCTAGCTCATTCAGCAACAGAGATAATCACGATCTTAGCTCTTTTAGCAAGAAATGCATGGAAAACAGTGTGCGTCTTATCATTGAGGTTGTCTTGTTAGGAAAATGAGTTAGGAGACAAAATAACGGTGTTTCTACATTAAGTTAGTGTGTCTCTTTTAGATCGGAGTTGAATTAGCCGCCTAGCTCATTCAGCAACAGAGATAATCACGATCTTAGCTCTTTTAGCAAGAAATGCATGGAAAACAGTGTGCGTCTTATCATTGAGGTTGTCTTGTTAGGAAAATGAGTTAGGAGACAAAATAACGGTGTTTCTACATTAAGTTAGTGTGTCTCTTTTAGATCGGAGTTGAATTAGCCCCCTAGCTCATTCAGCAACAGAGATAATCACGATCTTAGCTCTTTTATCAAGAAATGCATGGAAAACAGTGTGCGTCTTATCATTGGAGTTGTCTTGTTAGGAAAATGAGTTAGGAGACAATTTAACGGTGTGTCTACATTAAGTTAGTGTGTCTCTTTTAGATCGGAATTGAATTAGCCCCCTAGCTCATTCAGCAACAGAGATAATCACGATCTTAGCTCTTTTAGCAAGAAATGCATGGAAAACAGTGTGCGTCTTATCATTGAGGTTGTCTTGTTAGGAAAATGAGTTAGGAGACAAAATAACGCAGTTTCTACATTAAGTTAGTGTGTCTCTTTTAGATCAGAGTTGAATAGCCCCCTAGCTCATTCAGCAATAGAGATAATCACGATCTTAGCTCTTTTAGCAAGAAATGCATGGAAAACAGTGTTCGTCTTATCATTGAGGTTGTCTTGTTAGGAAAATGAGTTAGGAGACAAAATAACGGTGTTTCTACATTAAGTTAGTGTGTCTCTTTTAGATCGGAGTTGTATTAGCCCCCTTGCTCATTCAGCAACAGAGATAATCACAATCTTAGCTCTTTTAGCAAGAAATGCATGGAAAACAGTGTGCGTCTTATCATTGAGGTTGTCTTGTTAGGAAAATGAGTTAGGAGACAAAATAACGGTGTTTCTACATTAAGTTAGTGTGTCTCTTTTAGATCGGAGTTGAATTAGCCCCCTAGCTCATTCAGCAACAGAGATAATCACGATCTTAGCTCTTTTAGCAAGAAATGCATGGAAAACAGTGTGCGTCTTATCATTGAGGTTGTCTTGTTAGGAAAATGAGTTAGGAGACAAAATAACGGTGTTTCTACATTAAGTTAGTGTGTCTCTTTTAGATCGGAGTTGAATTAGCCCCCTAGCTCATTCAGCAACAGAGATAATCACGATCTTAGCTCTATTACCAAGAAATGCATGGAAAACAGTGTGCGTCTTATCATTGAGGTTGTCTTGTTAGGAAAATGAGTTAGGAGACAAAATAACGGTGTTTCTACATTAAGTTAGTGTGTCTCTTTTAGATCGGAGTTGAATTAGCCCCCTAGCTCATTCAGCAACAGAGATAATCACGATCTTAGCTCTTTTAGCAAGAAATGCATGGAAAACAGTGTGCGTCTTTTTATTGAGGTTGTCTTGTTAGGAAAATGAGTTAGGAGACAAAATAACGGTGTTTCTACATTAAGTTAGTGTGTCTCTTTTAGATCGGAGTTGAATTAGCCCCCTAGCTCATTCAGCAACAGAGATAATCATGATCTTAGCTCTTTTAGCAAGAAATGCATGGAAAACAGTGTGCGTCTTATCATTGAGGTTGTCTTGTTAGGAAAATGAGTTAGGAGACAAAATAACGGTGTTTCTACATTAAGTTAGTGTGTCTCTTTTAGATCGGAGTTGAATTAGCCCCCTAGCTCATTCAGCAACAGAGATAATCACGATCTTAGCTCTATTACCAAGAAATGCATGGAAAACAGTGTGCGTCTTATCATTGAGGTTGTCTTGTTAGGAAAATGAGTTAGGAGACAAAATAAATGTGTTTCTACATTAAGTTAGTGTGTCTCTTTAGATCGGAGTTAAATAGCCCCCTAGCTCATTCAGCAACAGAGATAATCACGATCTTAGCTCTTTTAGCAAGAAATGCATGGAAAACAGTGTGCGTCTTATCATTGAGGTTGTCTTGTTAGGAAAATGAGTTAGGAGACAAATTAACGGTGTTTCTACATTAAGTTAGTGTGTCTCTTTTAGATCGGAGTTGAATTAGCCCCCTAGCTCATTCAGCAACAGAGATAATCACGATCTTAGCTCTTTTAGCAAGAAATGCATGGAAAACAGTGTGCGTCTTATCATTGAGGTTGTCTTGTTAGGAAAATGAGTTAGGAGACAAAATAACGGTGTTTCTACATTAAGTCAGTGTGTCTCTTTTAGATCGGAGTTGAATTAGCCCCCTAGCTCATTCAGCAACAGAGATAATCACGATCTTAGCTCTTTTAGCAAGAAATGCATGGAAAACAGTGTGCGTCTTATCATTGAGGTTGTCTTGTTAGGAAAATGAGTTAGGAGACAAAATAACAGTGTTTCTACATTAAGTTAGTGTGTCTCTTTTAGATCGGAGTTGAATTAGCCCCCTAGCTCATTCAGCAACAGAGATAATCACGATCTTAGCTCTTTTATCAAGAAATGCATGGAAAACAGTGTGCGTCTTATCATTGGAGTTGTCTTGTTAGGAAAATGAGTTAGGAGACAATTTAACGGTGTGTCTACATTAAGTTAGTGTGTCTCTTTTAGATCGGAATTGAATTAGCCCCCTAGCTCATTCAGCAACAGAGATAATCACGATCTTAGCTCTTTTAGCAAGAAATGCATGGAAAACAGTGTGCGTCTTATCATTGAGGTTGTCTTGTTAGGAAAATGAGTTAGGAGACAAAATAACGCAGTTTCTACATTAAGTTAGTGTGTCTCTTTTAGATCAGAGTTTAATAGCCCCCTAGCTCATTCAGCAATAGAGATAATCACGATCTTAGCTCTTTTAGCAAGAAATGCATGGAAAACAGTGTTCGTCTTATCATTGAGGTTGTCTTGTTAGGAAAATGAGTTAGGAGACAAAATAACGGTGTTTCTACATTGAGTTAGTGTGTCTCTTTAGATCGGAGTTAAATAGCGCCCTAGCTCATTCAGCAACAGAGATAATCACGATCTTAGCTCTTTTAGCAAGAAATGCATGGAAAACAGTGTTCGTCTTATCATTGAGGTTGTCTTGTTAGGAAAATGAGTTAGGAGACAAAATAACGGTGTTTCTACATTAAGTTAGTGTGTCTCTTTTAGATCGGAGTTGAATTAGCCCTGTAGCTCATTCAGCCACAGAGATAATCACGATCTTAGCTCTTTTAGCAAGAAATGCATGGAAAACAGTGTGCGTCTTTTTATTGAGGTTGTCTTGTTAGGAAAATGAGTTAGGAGACAAAATAACGGTGTTTCTACATTAAGTTAGTGTGTCTCTTTTAGATCGGAGTTGAATTAGCCCCCTAGCTCATTCAGCAACAAAGATAATCATGATCTTAGCTCTTTTAGCAAGAAATGCATGGAAAACAGTGTGCGTCTTATCATTGAGGTTGTCTTGTTAGGAAAATGAGTTAGGAGACAAATTAACGGTGTTTCTACATTAAGTTAGTGTGTCTCTTTTAGATCGGAGTTGAATTAGCCCCCTAGCTCATTCAGCAACAGAGATAATCACGATCTTAGCTCTTTTAGCAAGAAATGCATGGAAAACAGTGTGCGTCTTATCATTGAGGTTGTCTTGTTAGGAAAATGAGTTAGGAGACAAAATAACGGTGTTTCTACATTAAGTTAGTGTGTCTCTTTTAGATCGGAGTTGAATTAGCCCCCTAGCTCATTCAGCAACAGAGATAATCACGATCTTAGCTCTTTTATCAAGAAATGCATGGAAAACAGTGTGCGTCTTATCATTGGAGTTGTCTTGTTAGGAAAATGAGTTAGGAGACAATTTAACGGTGTTTCTACATTAAGTTAGTGTGTCTCTTTTAGATCGGAGTTGAATTAGCCCCCTAGCTCATTCAGCAACAGAGATAATCACGATCTTAGCTCTTTTAGCAAGAAATGCATGGAAAACAGTGTGCGTCTTATCATTGAGGTTGTCTTGTTAGGAAAATGAGTTAGGAGACAAAATAACGGTGTTTCTACATTAAGTTAGTGTGTCTCTTTTAGATCGGAGTTGAATTAGCCCCCTAGCTCATTCAGCAACAGAGATAATCACGATCTTAGCTCTTTTAGCAAGAAATGCATGGAAAACAGTGTGCGTCTTATCATTGAGGTTGTCTTGTTAGGAAAATGAGTTAGGAGACAAAATAACGCACTTTCTACATTAAGTTAGTGTGTCTCTTTTAGATCAGAGTTGAATAGCCCCCTAGCTCATTCAGCAATAGAGATAATCACGATCTTAGCTCTTTTAGCAAGAAATGCATGGAAAACAGTGTGCGTCTTATCATTGAGGTTGTCTAGTTAGGAAAATGAGTTAGGAGACAAAATAATTGTGTTTCTACATTAAGTTAGTGTGTCTCTTTAGATCGGAGTTAAATAGCCCCATAGCTCATTCAGCAACAGAGATAATCACGATCTTAGCTCTTTTAGCAAGAAATGCGTGGAAAACAGTGTGCGTCTTATCTTTGAGGTTGTCTTGTTAGGAAAATGAGTTAGGAGACAAAGTAACGGTGTTCCTACATTAAGTTAGTGAGTCTCTCTTAGATTAGAGTTGAATAGCCTCCTAGCTCATTCAGCAACAGAGATAATCACGATCTTAGCTCTTTTAGCAAGAAATACATGGAAAACAGTGTTCGTCTTATCATTGAGGTTGTCTTGTTAGGAATATGAGTTAGGAGACAAAATAACGGTGTTTCTACATTAAGTTAGTGTATCTCTTTTAGATCGGATTTGAATAGCCCCCTAGCTCATTCAGCAATAAAAATAATCACTATCTTAGCTCTTTTAGCAAGAAATGCATGGAAAACAGTGTTCGTCTTATAATTGAGGTTGTCTTGTTGTGAAAATGAGTTAGGAGACAAAATAACGGTGTTTCTACATTAAGTTAGTGTGTCTCTTTTAGATCGGAGTTGAATAGCCCCCTAGCTCATTCAGCAACAGAGATAATAACGATCTTAGCTCTTTTAGCAAGAAATGCATGGAAAACAGTGTTCGTCTTATCATTGAGGTTGTCTTGTTAGGAAAATGAGTTAGGAGACAAAATAACGGTGTTTCTACATTAAGTTAGTGTGTCTCTTTTAGATCGGAGTTGAATAGCCCCCTAGCTCATTCAGCAACAGAGATAATCACGATCTTAGCTCTTTTAGCAAGAAATGCATGGAAAACAGTGTTCGTCTTATCATTGAGGTTGTCTTGTTAGGAAAATGAGTTAGGAGACAAAATAACGGTGTTTCTACATTAAGTTAGTGTGTCTCTTTTAGATCGGAGTTGAATTAGCCCCCTAGCTCATTCAGCAAAAGAGATAATCACGATCTTAGCTCTTTTAGCAAGAAATGCATGGAAAACAGTGTGCGTCTTATCATTGAGGTTGTCTTGTTAGGAAAATGAGTTAGGAGACAAAATAACGGTGTTTCTACATTAAGTTAGTGTGTCTCTTTTAGATCGGAGTTGAATTAGCCCCCTAGCTCATTCAGCAACAGAGATAATCACGATCTTAGCTCTATTACCAAGAAATGCATGGAAAACAGTGTGCGTCTTATCATTGAGGTTGTCTTGTTAGGAAAATGAGTTAGGAGACAAAATAACGGTGTTTCTACATTAAGTTAGTGTGTCTCTTTTAGATCGGAGTTGAATTAGCCCCCTAGCTCATTCAGCAACAGAGATAATCACGATCTTAGCTCTTTTAGCAAGAAATGCATGGAAAACAGTGTGCGTCTTTTTATTGAGGTTGTCTTGTTAGGAAAATGAGTTAGGAGACAAAATAACGGTGTTTCTACATTAAGTTAGTGTGTCTCTTTTAGATCGGAGTTGAATTAGCCCCCTAGCTCATTCAGCAACAGAGATAATCATGATCTTAGCTCTTTTAGCAAGAAATGCATGGAAAACAGTGTGCGTCTTATCATTGAGGTTGTCTTGTTAGGAAAATGAGTTAGGAGACAAAATAACGGTGTTTCTACATTAAGTTAGTGTGTCTCTTTTAGATCGGAGTTGAATTAGCCCCCTAGCTCATTCAGCAACAGAGATAATCACGATCTTAGCTCTATTACCAAGAAATGCATGGAAAACAGTGTGCGTCTTATCATTGAGGTTGTCTTGTTAGGAAAATGAGTTAGGAGACAAAATAAATGTGTTTCTACATTAAGTTAGTGTGTCTCTTTAGATCGGAGTTAAATAGCCCCCTAGCTCATTCAGCAACAGAGATAATCACGATCTTAGCTCTTTTAGCAAGAAATGCATGGAAAACAGTGTGCGTCTTATCATTGAGGTTGTCTCGTTAGGAAAATGAGTTAGGAGACAAATTAACGGTGTTTCTACATTAAGTTAGTGTGTCTCTTTTAGATCGGAGTTGAATTAGCCCCCTAGCTCATTCAGCAACAGAGATAATCACGATCTTAGCTCTTTTAGCAAGAAATGCATGGAAAACAGTGTGCGTCTTATCATTGAGGTTGTCTTGTTAGGAAAATGAGTTAGGAGACAAAATAACGGTGTTTCTACATTAAGTCAGTGTGTCTCTTTTAGATCGGAGTTGAATTAGCCCCCTAGCTCATTCAGCAACAGAGATAATCACGATCTTAGCTCTTTTAGCAAGAAATGCATGGAAAACAGTGTGCGTCTTATCATTGAGGTTGTCTTGTTAGGAAAATGAGTTAGGAGACAAAATAACAGTGTTTCTACATTAAGTTAGTGTGTCTCTTTTAGATCGGAGTTGAATTAGCCCCCTAGCTCATTCAGCAACAGAGATAATCACGATCTTAGCTCTTTTATCAAGAAATGCATGGAAAACAGTGTGCGTCTTATCATTGGAGTTGTCTTGTTAGGAAAATGAGTTAGGAGACAATTTAACGGTGTGTCTACATTAAGTTAGTGTGTCTCTTTTAGATCGGAGTTGAATTAGCCCCCTAGCTCATTCAGCAACAGAGATAATCACGATCTTAGCTCTTTTATCAAGAAATGCATGAAAAACAGTGTGCGTCTTATCATTGGAGTTGTCTTGTTAGGAAAATGAGTTAGGAGACAATTTAACGGTGTTTCTACATTAAGTTAGTGTGTCTCTTTTAGATCGGAATTGAATTAGCCCCCTAGCTCATTCAGCAACAGAGATAATCACGATCTTAGCTCTTTTAGCAAGAAATGCATGGAAAACAGTGTGCGTCTTATCATTGAGGTTGTCTTGTTAGGAAAATGAGTTAGGAGACAAAATAACGCAGTTTCTACATTAAGTTAGTGTGTCTCTTTTAGATCAGAGTTGAATAGCCCCCTAGCTCATTCAGCAATAGAGATAATCACGATCTTAGCTCTTTTAGCAAGAAATGCATGGAAAACAGTGTTCGTCTTATCATTGAGGTTGTCTTGTTAGGAAAATGAGTTAGGAGACAAAATAACGGTGTTTCTACATTAAGTTAGTGTGTCTCTTTTAGATCGGAGTTGAATTAGCCCCCTAGCTCATTCAGCAACAGAGATAATCACCATCTTAGCTCTTTTAGCAAGAAATGCATGGAAAACAGTGTGCGTCTTTTTATTGAGGTTGTCTTGTTAGGAAAATGAGTTAGGAGACAAAATAACGGTGTTTCTACATTAAGTTAGTGTGTCTCTTTTAGATCGCAGTTGAATTAGCCCCCTAGCTCATTCAGCAACAGAGATAATCATGATCTTAGCTCTTTTAGCAAGAAATGCATGGAAAACAGTGTGCGTCTTATCATTGAGGTTGTCTTGTTAGGAAAATGAGTTAGGAGACAAATTAACGGTGTTTCTACATTAAGTTAGTGTGTCTCTTTTAGATCGGAGTTGAATTAGCCCCCTAGCTCATTCAGCAACAGAGATAATCACGATCTTAGCTCTTTTAGCAAGAAATGCATGGAAAACAGTGTGCGTCTTTTTATTGAGGTTGTCTTGTTAGGAAAATGAGTTAGGAGACAAAATAACGGTGTTTCTACATTAAGTTAGTGTGTCTCTTTTAGATCGGAGTTGAATTAGCCGCCTAGCTCATTCAGCAACAGAGATAATCACGATCTTAGCTCTTTTAGCAAGAAATGCATGGAAAACAGTGTGCGTCTTATCATTGAGGTTGTCTTGTTAGGAAAATGAGTTAGGAGACAAAATAACGGTGTTTCTACATTAAGTTAGTGTGTCTCTTTTAGATCGGAGTTGAATTAGCCCCCTAGCTCATTCAGCAACAGAGATAATCACGATCTTAGCTCTTTTATCAAGAAATGCATGGAAAACAGTGTGCGTCTTATCATTGGAGTTGTCTTGTTAGGAAAATGAGTTAGGAGACAATTTAACGGTGTGTCTACATTAAGTTAGTGTGTCTCTTTTAGATCGGAATTGAATTAGCCCCCTAGCTCATTCAGCAACAGAGATAATCACGATCTTAGCTCTTTTAGCAAGAAATGCATGGAAAACAGTGTGCGTCTTATCATTGAGGTTGTCTTGTTAGGAAAATGAGTTAGGAGACAAAATAATGCAGTTTCTACATTAAGTTAGTGTGTCTCTTTTAGATCAGAGTTGAATAGCCCCCTAGCTCATTCAGCAATAGAGATAATCACGATCTTAGCTCTTTTAGCAAGAAATGCATGGAAAACAGTGTTCGTCTTATCATTGAGGTTGTCTTGTTAGGAAAATGAGTTAGGAGACAAAATAACGGTGTTTCTACATTAAGTTAGTGTGTCTCTTTTAGATCGGAGTTGAATTAGCCCCCTTGCTCATTCAGCAACAGAGATAATCACGATCTTAGCTCTTTTAGCAAGAAATGCATGGAAAACAGTGTGCGTCTTATCATTGAGGTTGTCTTGTTAGGAAAATGAGTTAGGAGACAAAATAACGGTGTTTCTACATTAAGTTAGTGTGTCTCTTTTAGATCGGAGTTGAATTAGCCCCCTAGCTCATTCAGCAACAGAGATAATCACGATCTTAACTCTTTTAGCAAGAAATGCATGGAAAACAGTGTGCGTCTTATCATTGAGGTTGTCTTGTTAGGAAAATGAGTTAGGAGACAAAATAACGGTGTTTCTACATTAAGTTAGTGTGTCTCTTTTAGATCGGAGTTGAATTAGCCCCCTAGCTCATTCAGCAACAGAGATAATCACGATCTTAGCTCTATTACCAAGAAATGCATGGAAAACAGTGTGCGTCTTATCATTGAGGTTGTCTTGTTAGGAAAATGAGTTAGGAGACAAAATAAATGTGTTTCTACATTAAGTTAGTGTGTCTCTTTAGATCGGAGTTAAATAGCCCCCTAGCTCATTCAGCAACAGAGATAATCACGATCTTAGCTCTTTTAGCAAGAAATGCATGGAAAACAGTGTGCGTCTTATCATTGAGGTTGTCTTGTTAGGAAAATGAGTTAGGAGACAAATTAACGGTGTTTCTACATTAAGTTAGTGTGTCTCTTTTAGATCGGAGTTGAATTAGCCCCCTAGCTCATTCAGCAACAGAGATAATCACGATCTTAGCTCTTTTAGCAAGAAATGCATGGAAAACAGTGTGCGTCTTATCATTGAGGTTGTCTTGTTAGGAAAATGAGTTAGGAGACAAAATAACGGTGTTTCTACATTAAGTCAGTGTGTCTCTTTTAGATCGGAGTTGAATTAGCCCCCTAGCTCATTCAGCAACAGAGATAATCACGATCTTAGCTCTTTTAGCAAGAAATGCATGGAAAACAGTGTGCGTCTTATCATTGAGGTTGTCTTGTTAGGAAAATGAGTTAGGAGACAAAATAACAGTGTTTCTACATTAAGTTAGTGTGTCTCTTTTAGATCGGAGTTGAATTAGCCCCCTAGCTCATTCAGCAACAGAGATAATCACGATCTTAGCTCTTTTATCAAGAAATGCATGGAAAACAGTGTGCGTCTTATCATTGGAGTTGTCTTGTTAGGAAAATGAGTTAGGAGACAATTTAACGGTGTTTCTACATTAAGTTAGTGTGTCTCTTTTAGATCGGAATTGAATTAGCCCCCTAGCTCATTCAGCAACAGAGATAATCACGATCTTAGCTCTTTTAGCAAGAAATGCATCGAAAACAGTGTGCGTCTTATCATTCAGGTTGTCTTGTTAGGAAAACGAGTTAGGAGACAAAATAACGCAGTTTCTACATTAAGTTAGTGTGTCTCTTTTAGATCAGAGTTGAATAGCCCCCTAGCTCATTCAGCAACAGAGATAATCACGATCTTAGCTCTTTTATCAAGAAATGCATGGAAAACAGTGTGCGTCTTATCATTGAGGTTGTCTTGTTAGGAAAATGAGTTAGGAGACAATTTAACGGTGTTTCTACATTAAGTTAGTGTGTCTCTTTTAGATCGGAATTGAATTAGCCCCCTAGCTCATTCAGCAACAGAGATAATCACGATCTTAGCTCTTTTAGCAAGAAATGCATGGAAAACAGTGTGCGTCTTATCATTGGAGTTGTCTTGTTAGGAAAATGAGTTAGGAGACAATTTAACGGTGTTTCTACATTAAGTTAGTGTGTCTCTTTTAGATCGGAATTGAATTAGCCCCCTAGCTCATTCAGCAACAGAGATAATCACGATCTTAGCTCTTTTAGCAAGAAATGCATGGAAAACAGTGTGCGTCTTATCATTGAGGTTGTCTTGTTAGGAAAATGAGTTAGGAGACAAAATAACGGTGTTTCTACATTAAGTTAGTGTGTCTCTTTTAGATCGGAGTTGAATTAGCCCCCTAGCTCATTCAGCAACAGAGATAATCACGATCTTAGCTCTTTTATCAAGAAATGCATGGAAAACAGTGTGCGTCTTATCATTGAGGTTGTCTTGTTAGGAAAATGAGTTAGGAGACAAAATAACAGTGTTTCTACATTAAGTTAGTGTGTCTCTTTTAGATCGGAGTTGAATTAGCCCCCTAGCTCATTCAGCAACAGAGATAATCACGATCTTAGCTCTTTTAGCAAGAAATGCATGGAAAACAGTGTGCGTCTTATCATTGAGGTTGTCTTGTTAGGAAAATGAGTTAGGAGACAAAATAACGGTGTTTCTACATTAAGTTAGTGTGTCTCTTTTAGATCGGAGTTGAATTAGCCCCCTAGCTCATTCAGCAACAGAGATAATCACGATCTTAGCTCTTTTATCAAGAAATGCATGGAAAACAGTGTGCGTCTTATCATTGGAGTTGTCTTGTTAGGAAAATGAGTTAGGAGACAATTTAACGGTGTTTCTACATTAAGTTAGTGTGTCTCTTTTAGATCGGAATTGAATTAGCCCCCTAGCTCTTTCAGCAACAGAGATAATCACGATCTTAGCTCTTTTAGCAAGAAATGCATGGAAAACAGTGTGCGTCTTATCATTGAGGTTGTCTTGTTAGGAAAATGAGTTAGGAGACAAAATAACGCAGTTTCTACATTAAGTTAGTGTGTCTCTTTTAGATCAGAGTTGAATAGCCCCCTAGCTCATTCAGCAATAGAGATAATCACGATCTTAGCTCTTTTAGCAAGAAATGCATGGAAAACAGTGTTCGTCTTATCATTGAGGTTGTCTTGTTAGGAAAATGAGTTAGGAGACAAAATAACGGTGTTTCTACATTAAGTTAGTGTGTCTCTTTTAGATCGGAGTTGAATTAGCCCCCTAGCTCATTCAGCAACAGAGATAATCACGATCTTAGCTCTTTTAGCAAGAAATGCATGGAAAACAGTGTGCGTCTTTTTATTGAGGTTGTCTTGTTAGGAAAATGAGTTAGGAGACAAAATAACGGTGTTTCTACATTAAGTTAGTGTGTCTCTTTTAGATCGCAGTTGAATTAGCCCCCTAGCTCATTCAGCAACAGAGATAATCATGATCTTAGCTCTTTTAGCAAGAAATGCATGGAAAACAGTGTGCGTCTTATTATTGAGGTTGTCTTGTTAGGAAAATGAGTTAGGAGACAAATTAACGGTGTTTCTACATTAAGTTAGTGTGTCTCTTTTAGATCGGAGTTGAATTAGCCCCCTAGCTCATTCAGCAACAGAGATAATCACGATCTTAGCTCTTTTAGCAAGAAATGCATGGAAAACAGTGTGCGTCTTATCATTGAGGTTGTCTTGTTAGGAAAATGAGTTAGGAGACAAAATAACGGTGTTTCTACATTAAGTTAGTGTGTCTCTTTTAGATCGGAGTTGAATTAGCCGCCTAGCTCATTCAGCAACAGAGATAATCACGATCTTAGCTCTTTTAGCAAGAAATGCATGGAAAACAGTGTGCGTCTTATCATTGAGGTTGTCTTGTTAGGAAAATGAGTTAGGAGACAAAATAACGGTGTTTCTACATTAAGTTAGTGTGTCTCTTTTAGATCGGAGTTGAATTAGCCCCCTAGCTCATTCAGCAACAGAGATAATCACGATCTTAGCTCTTTTATCAAGAAATGCATGGAAAACAGTGTGCGTCTTATCATTGGAGTTGTCTTGTTAGGAAAATGAGTTAGGAGACAATTTAACGGTGTTTCTACATTAAGTTAGTGTGTCTCTTTTAGATCGGAATTGAATTAGCCCCCTAGCTCATTCAGCAACAGAGATAATCACGATCTTAGCTCTTTTAGCAAGAAATGCATGGAAAACAGTGTGCGTCTTATCATTGAGGTTGTCTTGTTAGGAAAATGAGTTAGGAGACAAAATAACGCAGTTTCTACATTAAGTTAGTGTGTCTCTTTTAGATCAGAGTTGAATAGCCCCCTAGCTCATTCAGCAATAGAGATAATCACGATCTTAGCTCTTTTAGCAAGAAATGCATGGAAAACAGTGTTCGTCTTATCATTGAGGTTGTCTTGTTAGGAAAATGAGTTAGGAGACAAAATAACGGTGTTTCTACATTAAGTTAGTGTGTCTCTTTTAGATCGGAGTTGAATTAGCCCCCTAGCTCATTCAGCAACAGAGATAATCACGATCTTAGCTCTTTTAGCAAGAAATGCATGGAAAACAGTGTGCGTCTTTTTATTGAGGTTGTCTTGTTAGGAAAATGAGTTAGGAGACAAAATAACGGTGTTTCTACATTAAGTTAGTGTGTCTCTTTTAGATCGCAGTTGAATTAGCCCCCTAGCTCATTCAGCAACAGAGATAATCATGATCTTAGCTCTTTTAGCAAGAAATGCATGGAAAACAGTGTGCGTCTTATTATTGAGGTTGTCTTGTTAGGAAAATGAGTTAGGAGACAAATTAACGGTGTTTCTACATTAAGTTAGTGTGTCTCTTTTAGATCGGAGTTGAATTAGCCCCCTAGCTCATTCAGCAACAGAGATAATCACGATCTTAGCTCTTTTATCAAGAAATGCATGGAAAACAGTGTGCGTCTTATCATTGGAGTTGTCTTGTTAGGAAAATGAGTTAGGAGACAATTTAACGGTGTGTCTACATTAAGTTAGTGTGTCTCTTTTAGATCGGAATTGAATTAGCCCCCTAGCTCATTCAGCAACAGAGATAATCACGATCTTAGCTCTTTTAGCAAGAAATGCATGGAAAACAGTGTGCGTCTTATCATTGAGGTTGTCTTGTTAGGAAAATGAGTTAGGAGACAAAATAATGCAGTTTCTACATTAAGTTAGTGTGTCTCTTTTAGATCAGAGTTGAATAGCCCCCTAGCTCATTCAGCAATAGAGATAATCACGATCTTAGCTCTTTTAGCAAGAAATGCATGGAAAACAGTGTTCGTCTTATCATTGAGGTTGTCTTGTTAGGAAAATGAGTTAGGAGACAAAATAACGGTGTTTCTACATTAAGTTAGTGTGTCTCTTTTAGATCGGAGTTGAATTAGCCCCCTTGCTCATTCAGCAACAGAGATAATCACGATCTTAGCTCTTTTAGCAAGAAATGCATGGAAAACAGTGTGCGTCTTATCATTGAGGTTGTCTTGTTAGGAAAATGAGTTAGGAGACAAAATAACGGTGTTTCTACATTAAGTTAGTGTGTCTCTTTTAGATCGGAGTTGAATTAGCCCCCTAGCTCATTCAGCAACAGAGATAATCACGATCTTAACTCTTTTAGCAAGAAATGCATGGAAAACAGTGTGCGTCTTATCATTGAGGTTGTCTTGTTAGGAAAATGAGTTAGGAGACAAAATAACGGTGTTTCTACATTAAGTTAGTGTGTCTCTTTTAGATCGGAGTTGAATTAGCCCCCTAGCTCATTCAGCAACAGAGATAATCACGATCTTAGCTCTATTACCAAGAAATGCATGGAAAACAGTGTGCGTCTTATCATTGAGGTTGTCTTGTTAGGAAAATGAGTTAGGAGACAAAATAAATGTGTTTCTACATTAAGTTAGTGTGTCTCTTTAGATCGGAGTTAAATAGCCCCCTAGCTCATTCAGCAACAGAGATAATCACGATCTTAGCTCTTTTAGCAAGAAATGCATGGAAAACAGTGTGCGTCTTATCATTGAGGTTGTCTTGTTAGGAAAATGAGTTAGGAGACAAATTAACGGTGTTTCTACATTAAGTTAGTGTGTCTCTTTTAGATCGGAGTTGAATTAGCCCCCTAGCTCATTCAGCAACAGAGATAATCACGATCTTAGCTCTTTTAGCAAGAAATGCATGGAAAACAGTGTGCGTCTTATCATTGAGGTTGTCTTGTTAGGAAAATGAGTTAGGAGACAAAATAACGGTGTTTCTACATTAAGTCAGTGTGTCTCTTTTAGATCGGAGTTGAATTAGCCCCCTAGCTCATTCAGCAACAGAGATAATCACGATCTTAGCTCTTTTAGCAAGAAATGCATGGAAAACAGTGTGCGTCTTATCATTGAGGTTGTCTTGTTAGGAAAATGAGTTAGGAGACAAAATAACAGTGTTTCTACATTAAGTTAGTGTGTCTCTTTTAGATCGGAGTTGAATTAGCCCCCTAGCTCATTCAGCAACAGAGATAATCACGATCTTAGCTCTTTTATCAAGAAATGCATGGAAAACAGTGTGCGTCTTATCATTGGAGTTGTCTTGTTAGGAAAATGAGTTAGGAGACAATTTAACGGTGTTTCTACATTAAGTTAGTGTGTCTCTTTTAGATCGGAATTGAATTAGCCCCCTAGCTCATTCAGCAACAGAGATAATCACGATCTTAGCTCTTTTAGCAAGAAATGCATCGAAAACAGTGTGCGTCTTATCATTCAGGTTGTCTTGTTAGGAAAACGAGTTAGGAGACAAAATAACGCAGTTTCTACATTAAGTTAGTGTGTCTCTTTTAGATCAGAGTTGAATAGCCCCCTAGCTCATTCAGCAACAGAGATAATCACGATCTTAGCTCTTTTATCAAGAAATGCATGGAAAACAGTGTGCGTCTTATCATTGAGGTTGTCTTGTTAGGAAAATGAGTTAGGAGACAATTTAACGGTGTTTCTACATTAAGTTAGTGTGTCTCTTTTAGATCGGAATTGAATTAGCCCCCTAGCTCATTCAGCAACAGAGATAATCACGATCTTAGCTCTTTTAGCAAGAAATGCATGGAAAACAGTGTGCGTCTTATCATTGGAGTTGTCTTGTTAGGAAAATGAGTTAGGAGACAATTTAACGGTGTTTCTACATTAAGTTAGTGTGTCTCTTTTAGATCGGAATTGAATTAGCCCCCTAGCTCATTCAGCAACAGAGATAATCACGATCTTAGCTCTTTTAGCAAGAAATGCATGGAAAACAGTGTGCGTCTTATCATTGAGGTTGTCTTGTTAGGAAAATGAGTTAGGAGACAAAATAACGGTGTTTCTACATTAAGTTAGTGTGTCTCTTTTAGATCGGAGTTGAATTAGCCCCCTAGCTCATTCAGCAACAGAGATAATCACGATCTTAGCTCTTTTATCAAGAAATGCATGGAAAACAGTGTGCGTCTTATCATTGAGGTTGTCTTGTTAGGAAAATGAGTTAGGAGACAAAATAACAGTGTTTCTACATTAAGTTAGTGTGTCTCTTTTAGATCGGAGTTAAATAGCGCCCTAGCTCATTCAGCAACAGAGATAATCACGATCTTAGCTCTTTTAGCAAGAAATGCATGGAAAACAGTGTGCGTCTTATCATTGAGGTTGTCTTGTTAGGAAAATGAGTTAGGAGACAAAATAACGGTGTTTCTACATTAAGTTAGTGTGTCTCTTTTAGATCGGAGTTGAATTAGCCCCCTAGCTCATTCAGCAACAGAGATAATCACGATCTTAGCTCTTTTATCAAGAAATGCATGGAAAACAGTGTGCGTCTTATCATTGGAGTTGTCTTGTTAGGAAAATGAGTTAGGAGACAATTTAACGGTGTTTCTACATTAAGTTAGTGTGTCTCTTTTAGATCGGAATTGAATTAGCCCCCTAGCTCATTCAGCAACAGAGATAATCACGATCTTAGCTCTTTTAGCAAGAAATGCATGGAAAACAGTGTGCGTCTTATCATTGAGGTTGTCTTGTTAGGAAAATGAGTTAGGAGACAAAATAACGCAGTTTCTACATTAAGTTAGTGTGTCTCTTTTAGATCAGAGTTGAATAGCCCCCTAGCTCATTCAGCAATAGAGATAATCACGATCTTAGCTCTTTTAGCAAGAAATGCATGGAAAACAGTGTTCGTCTTATCATTGAGGTTGTCTTGTTAGGAAAATGAGTTAGGAGACAAAATAACGGTGTTTCTACATTAAGTTAGTGTGTCTCTTTTAGATCGGAGTTGAATTAGCCCCCTAGCTCATTCAGCAACAGAGATAATCACCATCTTAGCTCTTTTAGCAAGAAATGCATGGAAAACAGTGTGCGTCTTTTTATTGAGGTTGTCTTGTTAGGAAAATGAGTTAGGAGACAAAATAACGGTGTTTCTACATTAAGTTAGTGTGTCTCTTTTAGATCGCAGTTGAATTAGCCCCCTAGCTCATTCAGCAACAGAGATAATCATGATCTTAGCTCTTTTAGCAAGAAATGCATGGAAAACAGTGTGCGTCTTATTATTGAGGTTGTCTTGTTAGGAAAATGAGTTAGGAGACAAATTAACGGTGTTTCTACATTAAGTTAGTGTGTCTCTTTTAGATCGGAGTTGAATTAGCCCCCTAGCTCATTCAGCAACAGAGATAATCACGATCTTAGCTCTTTTAGCAAGAAATGCATGGAAAACAGTGTGCGTCTTATCATTGAGGTTGTCTTGTTAGGAAAATGAGTTAGGAGACAAAATAACGGTGTTTCTACATTAAGTTAGTGTGTCTCTTTTAGATCGGAGTTGAATTAGCCGCCTAGCTCATTCAGCAACAGAGATAATCACGATCTTAGCTCTTTTAGCAAGAAATGCATGGAAAACAGTGTGCGTCTTATCATTGAGGTTGTCTTGTTAGGAAAATGAGTTAGGAGACAAAATAACGGTGTTTCTACATTAAGTTAGTGTGTCTCTTTTAGATCGGAGTTGAATTAGCCCCCTAGCTCATTCAGCAACAGAGATAATCACGATCTTAGCTCTTTTATCAAGAAATGCATGGAAAACAGTGTGCGTCTTATCATTGGAGTTGTCTTGTTAGGAAAATGAGTTAGGAGACAATTTAACGGTGTTTCTACATTAAGTTAGTGTGTCTCTTTTAGATCGGAATTGAATTAGCCCCCTAGCTCATTCAGCAACAGAGATAATCACGATCTTAGCTCTTTTAGCAAGAAATGCATGGAAAACAGTGTGCGTCTTATCATTGAGGTTGTCTTGTTAGGAAAATGAGTTAGGAGACAAAATAACGCAGTTTCTACATTAAGTTAGTGTGTCTCTTTTAGATCAGAGTTGAATAGCCCCCTAGCTCATTCAGCAATAGAGATAATCACGATCTTAGCTCTTTTAGCAAGAAATGCATGGAAAACAGTGTTCGTCTTATCATTGAGGTTGTCTTGTTAGGAAAATGAGTTAGGAGACAAAATAACGGTGTTTCTACATTAAGTTAGTGTGTCTCTTTTAGATCGGAGTTGAATTAGCCCCCTAGCTCATTCAGCAACAGAGATAATCACGATCTTAGCTCTTTTAGCAAGAAATGCATGGAAAACAGTGTGCGTCTTTTTATTGAGGTTGTCTTGTTAGGAAAATGAGTTAGGAGACAAAATAACGGTGTTTCTACATTAAGTTAGTGTGTCTCTTTTAGATCGCAGTTGAATTAGCCCCCTAGCTCATTCAGCAACAGAGATAATCATGATCTTAGCTCTTTTAGCAAGAAATGCATGGAAAACAGTGTGCGTCTTATTATTGAGGTTGTCTTGTTAGGAAAATGAGTTAGGAGACAAATTAACGGTGTTTCTACATTAAGTTAGTGTGTCTCTTTTAGATCGGAGTTGAATTAGCCCCCTAGCTCATTCAGCAACAGAGATAATCACGATCTTAGCTCTTTTAGCAAGAAATGCATGGAAAACAGTGTGCGTCTTATCATTGAGGTTGTCTTGTTAGGAAAATGAGTTAGGAGACAAAATAACGGTGTTTCTACATTAAGTTAGTGTGTCTCTTTTAGATCGGAGTTGAATTAGCCGCCTAGCTCATTCAGCAACAGAGATAATCACGATCTTAGCTCTTTTAGCAAGAAATGCATGGAAAACAGTGTGCGTCTTATCATTGAGGTTGTCTTGTTAGGAAAATGAGTTAGGAGACAAAATAACGGTGTTTCTACATTAAGTTAGTGTGTCTCTTTTAGATCGGAGTTGAATTAGCCCCCTAGCTCATTCAGCAACAGAGATTATCACGATCTTAGCTCTTTTATCAAGAAATGCATGGAAAACAGTGTGCGTCTTATCATTGGAGTTGTCTTGTTAGGAAAATGAGTTAGGAGACAATTTAACGGTGTTTCTACATTAAGTTAGTGTGTCTCTTTTAGATCGGAATTGAATTAGCCCCCTAGCTCATTCAGCAACAGAGATAATCACGATCTTAGCTCTTTTAGCAAGAAATGCATGGAAAACAGTGTGCGTCTTATCATTGAGGTTGTCTTGTTAGGAAAATGAGTTAGGAGACAAAATAACGCAGTTTCTACATTAAGTTAGTGTGTCTCTTTTAGATCAGAGTTGAATAGCCCCCTAGCTCATTCAGCAATAGAGATAATCACGATCTTAGCTCTTTTAGCAAGAAATGCATGGAAAACAGTGTTCGTCTTATCATTGAGGTTGTCTTGTTAGGAAAATGAGTTAGGAGACAAAATAACGGTGTTTCTACATTAAGTTAGTGTGTCTCTTTTAGATCGGAGTTGAATTAGCCCCCTAGCTCATTCAGCAACAGAGATAATCACGATCTTAGCTCTTTTAGCAAGAAATGCATGGAAAACAGTGTGCGTCTTTTTATTGAGGTTGTCTTGTTAGGAAAATGAGTTAGGAGACAAAATAACGGTGTTTCTACATTAAGTTAGTGTGTCTCTTTTAGATCGCAGTTGAATTAGCCCCCTAGCTCATTCAGCAACAGAGATAATCATGATCTTAGCTCTTTTAGCAAGAAATGCATGGAAAACAGTGTGCGTCTTATTATTGAGGTTGTCTTGTTAGGAAAATGAGTTAGGAGACAAATTAACGGTGTTTCTACATTAAGTTAGTGTGTCTCTTTTAGATCGGAGTTGAATTAGCCCCCTAGCTCATTCAGCAACAGAGATAATCACGATCTTAGCTCTTTTAGCAAGAAATGCATGGAAAACAGTGTGCGTCTTATCATTGAGGTTGTCTTGTTAGGAAAATGAGTTAGGAGACAAAATAACGGTGTTTCTACATTAAGTTAGTGTGTCTCTTTTAGATCGGAGTTGAATTAGCCGCCTAGCTCATTCAGCAACAGAGATAATCACGATCTTAGCTCTTTTAGCAAGAAATGCATGGAAAACAGTGTGCGTCTTATCATTGAGGTTGTCTTGTTAGGAAAATGAGTTAGGAGACAAAATAACGGTGTTTCTACATTAAGTTAGTGTGTCTCTTTTAGATCGGAGTTGAATTAGCCCCCTAGCTCATTCAGCAACAGAGATTATCACGATCTTAGCTCTTTTATCAAGAAATGCATGGAAAACAGTGTGCGTCTTATCATTGGAGTTGTCTTGTTAGGAAAATGAGTTAGGAGACAATTTAACGGTGTTTCTACATTAAGTTAGTGTGTCTCTTTTAGATCGGAATTGAATTAGCCCCCTAGCTCATTCAGCAACAGAGATAATCACGATCTTAGCTCTTTTAGCAAGAAATGCATGGAAAACAGTGTGCGTCTTATCATTGAGGTTGTCTTGTTAGGAAAATGAGTTAGGAGACAAAATAACGCAGTTTCTACATTAAGTTAGTGTGTCTCTTTTAGATCAGAGTTGAATAGCCCCCTAGCTCATTCAGCAATAGAGATAATCACGATCTTAGCTCTTTTAGCAAGAAATGCATGGAAAACAGTGTTCGTCTTATCATTGAGGTTGTCTTGTTAGGAAAATGAGTTAGGAGACAAAATAACGGTGTTTCTACATTAAGTTAGTGTGTCTCTTTTAGATCGGAGTTGAATTAGCCCCCTTGCTCATTCAGCAACAGAGATAATCACGATCTTAGCTCTTTTAGCAAGAAATGCATGGAAAACAGTGTGCGTCTTATCATTGAGGTTGTCTTGTTAGGAAAATGAGTTAGGAGACAAAATAACGGTGTTTATACATTAAGTTAGTGTGTCTCTTTTAGATCGGAGTTGAATTAGCCCCCTAGCTCATTCAGCAACAGAGATAATCACGATCTTAGCTCTTTTAGCAAGAAATGCATGGAAAACAGTGTGCGTCTTATCATTGAGGTTGTCTTGTTAGGAAAATGAGTTAGGAGACAAAATAACGGTGTTTCTACATTAAGTTAGTGTGTCTCTTTTAGATCGGAGTTGAATTAGCCCCCTAGCTCATTCAGCAACAGAGATTAATCACGATCTTAGCTCTATTACCAAGAAATGCATGGAAAACAGTGTGCGTCTTATCATTGAGGTTGTCTTGTTAGGAAAATGAGTTAGGAGACAAAATAAATGTGTTTCTACATTAAGTTAGTGTGTCTCTTTAGATCGGAGTTAAATAGCCCCCTAGCTCATTCAGCAACAGAGATAATCACGATCTTAGCTCTTTTAGCAAGAAATGCATGGAAAACAGTGTGCGTCTTATCATTGAGGTTGTCTTGTTAGGAAAATGAGTTAGGAGACAAATTAACGGTGTTTCTACATTAAGTTAGTGTGTCTCTTTTAGATCGGAGTTGAATTAGCCCCCTAGCTCATTCAGCAACAGAGATAATCACGATCTTAGCTCTTTTAGCAAGAAATGCATGGAAAACAGTGTGCGTCTTATCATTGAGGTTGTCTTGTTAGGAAAATGAGTTAGGAGACAAAATAACGGTGTTTCTACATTAAGTCAGTGTGTCTCTTTTAGATCGGAGTTGAATTAGCCCCCTAGCTCATTCAGCAACAGAGATAATCACGATCTTAGCTCTTTTAGCAAGAAATGCATGGAAAACAGTGTGCGTCTTATCATTGAGGTTGTCTTGTTAGGAAAATGAGTTAGGAGACAAAATAACAGTGTTTCTACATTAAGTTAGTGTGTCTCTTTTAGATCTGAGTTGAATTAGCCCCCTAGCTCATTCAGCAACAGAGATAATCACGATCTTAGCTCTTTTATCAAGAAATGCATGGAAAACAGTGTGCGTCTTATCATTGGAGTTGTCTTGTTAGGAAAATGAGTTAGGAGACAATTTAACGGTGTTTCTACATTAAGTTAGTGTGTCTCTTTTAGATCGGAATTGAATTAGCCCCCTAGCTCATTCAGCAACAGAGATAATCACGATCTTAGCTCTTTTAGCAAGAAATGCATCGAAAACAGTGTGCGTCTTATCATTCAGGTTGTCTTGTTAGGAAAACGAGTTAGGAGACAAAATAACGCAGTTTCTACATTAAGTTAGTGTGTCTCTTTTAGATCAGAGTTGAATAGCCCCCTAGCTCATTCAGCAACAGAGATAATCACGATCTTAGCTCTTTTATCAAGAAATGCATGGAAAACAGTGTGCGTCTTATCATTGAGGTTGTCTTGTTAGGAAAATGAGTTAGGAGACAATTTAACGGTGTTTCTACATTAAGTTAGTGTGTCTCTTTTAGATCGGAATTGAATTAGCCCCCTAGCTCATTCAGCAACAGAGATAATCACGATCTTAGCTCTTTTAGCAAGAAATGCATGGAAAACAGTGTGCGTCTTATCATTGAGGTTGTCTTGTTAGGAAAATGAGTTAGGAGACAAAATAACGCAGTTTCTACATTAAGTTAGTGTGTCTCTTTTAGATCAGAGTTGAATAGCCCCCTAGCTCATTCAGCAATAGAGATAATCACGATCTTAGCTCTTTTAGCAAGAAATGCATGGAAAACAGTGTTCGTCTTATCATTGAGGTTGTCTTGTTAGGAAAATGAGTTAGGAGACAAAATAACGGTGTTTCTACATTGAGTTAGTGTGTCTCTTTAGATCGGAGTTAAATAGCGCCCTAGCTCATTCAGCAACAGAGATAATCACGATCTTAGCTCTTTTAGCAAGAAATGCATGGAAAACAGTGTTCGTCTTATCATTGAGGTTGTCTTGTTAGGAAAATGAGTTAGGAGACAAAATAACGGTGTTTCTACATTAAGTTAGTGTGTCTCTTTTAGATCGGAGTTGAATTAGCCCTCTAGCTCATTCAGCAACAGAGATAATCACGATCTTAGCTCTTTTAGCAAGAAATGCATGGAAAACAGTGTGCGTCTTTTTATTGAGGTTGTCTTGTTAGGAAAATGAGTTAGGAGACAAAATAACGGTGTTTCTACATTAAGTTAGTGTGTCTCTTTTAGATCGGAGTTGAATTAGCCCCCTAGCTCATTCAGCAACAGAGATAATCATGATCTTAGCTCTTTTAGCAAGAAATGCATGGAAAACAGTGTGCGTCTTATCATTGAGGTTGTCTTGTTAGGAAAATGAGTTAGGAGACAAATTAACGGTGTTTCTACATTAAGTTAGTGTGTCTCTTTTAGATCGGAGTTGAATTAGCCCCCTAGCTCATTCAGCAACAGAGATAATCACGATCTTAGCTCTTTTAGTAAGAAATGCATGGAAAACAGTGTGCGTCTTATCACTGAGGTTGTCTTGTTAGGAAAATGAGTTAGGAGACAAAATAACGGTGTTTCTACATTAAGTTAGTGTGTCTCTTTTAGATCGGAGTTGAATTAGCCACCTAGCTCATTCAGCAACAGAGATAATCACGATCTTAGCTCTTTTAGCAAGAAATGCATGGAAAACAGTGTGCGTCTTATCATTGAGGTTGTCTTGTTAGGAAAATGAGTTAGGAGACAAAATAACGGTGTTTCTACATTAAGTTAGTGTGTCTCTTTTAGATCGGAGTTGAATTAGCCCCCTAGCTCATTCAGCAACAGAGATAATCACGATCTTAGCTCTTTTATCAAGAAATGCATGGAAAACAGTGTGCGTCTTATCATTGGAGTTGTCTTGTTAGGAAAATGAGTTAGGAGACAATTTAACGGTGTTTCTACATTAAGTTAGTGTGTCTCTTTTAGATCGGAATTGAATTAGCCCCCTAGCTCATTCAGCAACAGAGATAATCACGATCTTAGCTCTTTTAGCAAGAAATGCATGGAAAACAGTGTGCGTCTTATCATTGAGGTTGTCTTGTTAGGAAAATGAGTTAGGAGACAAAATAACGCAGTTTCTACATTAAGTTAGTGTGTCTCTTTTAGATCAGAGTTGAATAGCCCCCTAGCTCATTCAGCAATAGAGATAATCACGATCTTAGCTCTTTTAGCAAGAAATGCATGGAAAACAGTGTTCGTCTTATCATTGAGGTTGTCTTGTTAGGAAAATGAGTTAGGAGACAAAATAACGGTGTTTCTACATTAAGTTAGTGTGTCTCTTTTAGATCGGAGTTGAATTAGCCCCCTAGCTCATTCAGCAACAGAGATAATCACGATCTTAGCTCTTTTAGCAAGAAATGCATGGAAAACAGTGTGCGTCTTTTTATTGAGGTTGTCTTGTTAGGAAAATGAGTTAGGAGACAAAATAACGGTGTTTCTACATTAAGTTAGTGTGTCTCTTTTAGATCGCAGTTGAATTAGCCCCCTAGCTCATTCAGCAACAGAGATAATCATGATCTTAGCTCTTTTAGCAAGAAATGCATGGAAAACAGTGTGCGTCTTATTATTGAGGTTGTCTTGTTAGGAAAATGAGTTAGGAGACAAATTAACGGTGTTTCTACATTAAGTTAGTGTGTCTCTTTTAGATCGGAGTTGAATTAGCCCCCTAGCTCATTCAGCAACAGAGATAATCACGATCTTAGCTCTTTTAGCAAGAAATGCATGGAAAACAGTGTGCGTCTTATCATTGAGGTTGTCTTGTTAGGAAAATGAGTTAGGAGACAAAATAACGGTGTTTCTACATTAAGTTAGTGTGTCTCTTTTAGATCGGAGTTGAATTAGCCGCCTAGCTCATTCAGCAACAGAGATAATCACGATCTTAGCTCTTTTAGCAAGAAATGCATGGAAAACAGTGTGCGTCTTATCATTGAGGTTGTCTTGTTAGGAAAATGAGTTAGGAGACAAAATAACGGTGTTTCTACATTAAGTTAGTGTGTCTCTTTTAGATCGGAGTTGAATTAGCCCCCTAGCTCATTCAGCAACAGAGATAATCACGATCTTAGCTCTTTTATCAAGAAATGCATGGAAAACAGTGTGCGTCTTATCATTGGAGTTGTCTTGTTAGGAAAATGAGTTAGGAGACAATTTAACGGTGTGTCTACATTAAGTTAGTGTGTCTCTTTTAGATCGGAATTGAATTAGCCCCCTAGCTCATTCAGCAACAGAGATAATCACGATCTTAGCTCTTTTAGCAAGAAATGCATGGAAAACAGTGTGCGTCTTATCATTGAGGTTGTCTTGTTAGGAAAATGAGTTAGGAGACAAAATAACGCAGTTTCTACATTAAGTTAGTGTGTCTCTTTTAGATCAGAGTTGAATAGCCCCCTAGCTCATTCAGCAATAGAGATAATCACGATCTTAGCTCTTTTAGCAAGAAATGCATGGAAAACAGTGTTCGTCTTATCATTGAGGTTGTCTTGTTAGGAAAATGAGTTAGGAGACAAAATAACGGTGTTTCTACATTAAGTTAGTGTGTCTCTTTTAGATCGGAGTTGAATTAGCCCCCTTGCTCATTCAGCAACAGAGATAATCACGATCTTAGCTCTTTTAGCAAGAAATGCATGGAAAACAGTGTGCGTCTTATCATTGAGGTTGTCTTGTTAGGAAAATGAGTTAGGAGACAAAATAACGGTGTTTCTACATTAAGTTAGTGTGTCTCTTTTAGATCGGAGTTGAATTAGCCCCCTAGCTCATTCAGCAACAGAGATAATCACGATCTTAGCTCTTTTAGCAAGAAATACATGGAAAACAGTGTGCGTCTTATCATTGAGGTTGTCTTGTTAGGAAAATGAGTTAGGAGACAAAATAACGGTGTTTCTACATTAAGTTAGTGTGTCTCTTTTAGATCGGAGTTGAATTAGCCCCCTAGCTCATTCAGCAACAGAGATAATCACGATCTTAGCTCTATTACCAAGAAATGCATGGAAAACAGTGTGCGTCTTATCATTGAGGTTGTCTTGTTAGGAAAATGAGTTAGGAGACAAAATAAATGTGTTTCTACATTAAGTTAGTGTGTCTCTTTAGATCGGAGTTAAATAGCCCCCTAGCTCATTCAGCAACAGAGATAATCACGATCTTAGCTCTTTTAGCAAGAAATGCATGGAAAACAGTGTGCGTCTTATCATTGAGGTTGTCTTGTTAGGAAAATGAGTTAGGAGACAAATTAACGGTGTTTCTACATTAAGTTAGTGTGTCTCTTTTAGATCGGAGTTGAATTAGCCCCCTAGCTCATTCAGCAACAGAGATAATCACGATCTTAGCTCTTTTAGCAAGAAATGCATGGAAAACAGTGTGCGTCTTATCATTGAGGTTGTCTTGTTAGGAAAATGAGTTAGGAGACAAAATAACGGTGTTTCTACATTAAGTTAGTGTGTCTCTTTTAGATCGGAGTTGAATTAGCCCCCTAGCTCATTCAGCAACAGAGATAATCACGATCTTAGCTCTTTTAGCAAGAAATGCATGGAAAACAGTGTGCGTCTTATCATTGAGGTTGTCTTGTTAGGAAAATGAGTTAGGAGACAAAATAACAGTGTTTCTACATTAAGTTAGTGTGTCTCTTTTAGATCGGAGTTGAATTAGCCCCCTAGCTCATTCAGCAACAGAGATAATCACGATCTTAGCTCTTTTATCAAGAAATGCATGGAAAACAGTGTGCGTCTTATCATTGGAGTTGTCTTGTTAGGAAAATGAGTTAGGAGACAATTTAACGGTGTTTCTACATTAAGTTAGTGTGTCTCTTTTAGATCGGAATTGAATTAGCCCCCTAGCTCATTCAGCAACAGAGATAATCACGATCTTAGCTCTTTTAGCAAGAAATGCATGGAAAACAGTGTGCGTCTTATCATTCAGGTTGTCTTGTTAGGAAAATGAGTTAGGAGACAAAATAACGCAGTTTCTACATTAAGTTAGTGTGTCTCTTTTAGATCAGAGTTGAATAGCCCCCTAGCTCATTCAGCAATAGAGATAATCACGATCTTAGCTCTTTTAGCAAGAAATGCATGGAAAACAGTGTTCGTCTTATCATTGAGGTTGTCTTGTTAGGAAAATGAGTTAGGAGACAAAATAACGGTGTTTCTACATTGAGTTAGTGTGTCTCTTTAGATCGGAGTTAAATAGCGCCCTAGCTCATTCAGCAACAGAGATAATCACGATCTTAGCTCTTTTAGCAAGAAATGCATGGAAAACAGTGTTCGTCTTATCATTGAGGTTGTCTTGTTAGGAAAATGAGTTAGGAGACAAAATAACGGTGTTTCTACATTAAGTTAGTGTGTCTCTTTTAGATCGGAGTTGAATTAGCCCCATAGCTCATTCAGCAACAGAGATAATCACGATCTTAGCTCTATTAGCAAGAAATGCATGGAAAACAGTGTGCGTCTTATCATTGAGGTTGTCTAGTTAGGAAAATGAGTTAGGAGACAAAATAATTGTGTTTCTACATTAAGTTAGTGTGTCTCTTTAGATCGGAGTTAAATAGCCCCATAGCTCATTCAGCAACAGAGATAATCACGATCTTAGCTCTTTTAGCAAGAAATGCGTGGAAAACAGTGTGCGTCTTATCTTTGAGGTTGTCTTGTTAGGAAAATGAGTTAGGAGACAAAGTAACGGTGTTCCTACATTAAGTTAGTGAGTCTCTCTTAGATTAGAGTTGAATAGCCTCCTAGCTCATTCAGCAACAGAGATAATCACGATCTTAGCTCTTTTAGCAAGAAATACATGGAAAACAGTGTTCGTCTTATCATTGAGGTTGTCTTGTTAGGAATATGAGTTAGGAGACAAAATAACGGTGTTTCTACATTAAGTTAGTGTATCTCTTTTAGATCGGATTTGAATAGCCCCCTAGCTCATTCAGCAATAAAAATAATCACTATCTTAGCTCTTTTAGCAAGAAATGCATGGAAAACAGTGTTCGTCTTATAATTGAGGTTGTCTTGTTGTGAAAATGAGTTAGGAGACAAAATAACGGTGTTTCTACATTAAGTTAGTGTGTCTCTTTTAGATCGGAGTTGAATAGCCCCCTAGCTCATTCAGCAACAGAGATAATAACGATCTTAGCTCTTTTAGCAAGAAATGCATGGAAAACAGTGTTCGTCTTATCATTGAGGTTGTCTTGTTAGGAAAATGAGTTAGGAGACAAAATAACGGTGTTTCTACATTAAGTTAGTGTGTCTCTTTTAGATCGGAGTTGAATAGCCCCCTAGCTCATTCAGCAACAGAGATAATCACGATCTTAGCTCTTTTAGCAAGAAATGCATGGAAAACAGTGTTCGTCTTATCATTGAGGTTGTCTTGTTAGGAAAATGAGTTAGGAGACAAAATAACGGTGTTTCTACATTAAGTTAGTGTGTCTCTTTTAGATCGGAGTTGAATTAGCCCCCTAGCTCATTCAGCAAAAGAGATAATCACGATCTTAGCTCTTTTAGCAAGAAATGCATGGAAAACAGTGTTCGTCTTATCATTGAAGTTGTCTTGTTAGAAAATGAGTTAGGAGACAAAGTAACGGTGTTTCTACATTAAGTTAGTGTGTCTCTTTTAGATCGGAGTTGAATTAGCCCCCTTGCTCATTCAGCAACAGAGATAATCTCGATCTTAGCTCTTTTAGCAAGAAATGCATGGAAAACAGTGTGCGTCTTATCATTGAGGTTGTCTTGTTAGGAAAAGGAGTTAGGAGACAAAATAACGGTGTTTCTACATTAAGTTAGTGTGTCTCTTTTAGATCGGAGTTGAATTAGCCCCCTAGCTCATTCAGCAACAGAGATAATCACGATCTTAGCTTTTTTAGCAAGAAATGCATGGAAAACAGTGTGCGTCTTATCATTGAGGTTGTCTTGTTAGGAAAATGAGTTAGGAGACAAAATAACGATGTTTCTACATTAAGTTAGTGTGTTTTTTTTAGATCGGAGTTGAATTAGCCCCCTAGCTCATTCAGCAACAGAGATAATCACGATCTTAGCTCTTTTAGCAAGAAATGCATGGAAAACAGTGTGCGTCTTATCATTGAGGTTGTCTTGTTAGGAAAATGAGTTAGGAGACAAATGAACGGTGTTTCTACATTAAGTTAGTGTGTCTCTTTTAGATCGGAGTTGAATTAGCCCCCTAGCTCATTCAGCAACAGAGATAATCACGATCTTAGCTCTATTAGCAAGAAATGCATGGAAAACAGTGTGCGTCTTATCATTGAGGTTGTCTTGTTAGGAAAATGGGTTAGGAGACAAAATAATTGTGTTTCTACATTAAATTAGTGTGTCTCTTTAGATCGGAGTTAAATAGCCCCATAGCTCTTTCAGTAACAGAGATAATCACGATCTTAGCTCTTTTAGCAAGAAATGCGTGGAAAACAGTGTGCGTCTTATCTTTGAGGTTGTCTTGTTAGGAAAATGAGTTAGGAGACAAAGTAACGGTGTTCCTACATGAAGTTAGGGAGTCTCTCTTAGATTAGAGTTGAATAGCCTCCTAGCTCATTCAGCAACAGAGATAATCACGATCTTAGCTCTTTTAGCAAGAAATACATGGAAAACAGTGTTCGTCTTATCATTGAGGTTGTCTTGTTAGGAATATGAGTTAGGAGACAAAATAACGGTGTTTCTACATTAAGTTAGTGTATCTGTTTTAGATCGGATTTGAATAGCCCCCTAGCTCATTCAGCAATAAAAATAATCACTATCTTAGCTCTTTTAGCAAGAAATGCATGGAAAACAGTGTTCGTCTTATAATTGAGGTTGTCTTGTTGTGAAAATGAGTTAGGAGACAAAATAACGGTGTTTCTACATTAAGTTAGTGTGTCTCTTTTAGATCGGAGTTGAATAGCCCCCTAGCTCATTCAGCAACAGAGATAATCACGATCTTAGCTCTTTTAGCAAGAAATGCATGGAAAACAGTGTTCGTCTTATCATTGAGGTTGTCTTGTTAGGAAAATGAGTTAGGAGACAAAATAACGGTGTTTCTACATTAAGTTAGTGTGTCTCTTTTAGATCGGAGTTAAATAGCGCCCTAGCTCATTCAGCAACAGAGATAATCACGATCTTAGCTCTTTTAGCAAGAAATGCATGGAAAACAGTGTTCGTCTTATCATTGAGGTTGTCTTGTTAGGAAAATGAGTTAGGAGACAAAATAACGGTGTTTCTACATTAAGTTAGTGTGTCTCTTTTAGATCGGAGTTGAATTAGCCCCATAGCTCATTCAGCAACAGAGATAATTACGATCT
Organism: Engystomops pustulosus; assembly: GCF_040894005.1. NCBI lineage: Eukaryota > Metazoa > Chordata > Amphibia > Anura > Leptodactylidae > Engystomops > Engystomops pustulosus. Next base: position 55,434,963 of record NC_092418.1, on the reverse strand, counting down.
TAGCTCTTTTAGCAAGAAATGCATGGAAAACAGTGTGCGTCTTATCATTGAGTTTGTCTTGTTAGGAAAATGAGTTAGGAGACAAAATAACGGTGTTTCTACATTAAGTTAGTGTGTCTCTTTTAGATCGGAGTTGAATTAGCCCCCTAGCTCATTCAGCAACAGAGATAATCACGATCTTAGCTCTATTACCAAGAAATGCATGGAAAACAGTGTGCGTCTTATCATTGAGGTTGTCTTGTTAGGAAAATGAGTTAGGAGACAAAATAAATGTGTTTCTACATTAAGTTAGTGTGTCTCTTTAGATCGGAGTTAAATAGCCCCCTAGCTCATTCAGCAACAGAGATAATCACGATCTTAGCTCTTTTAGCAAGAAATGCATGGAAAACAGTGTGTGTCTTATCATTGAGGTTGTCTTGTTAGGAAAATGAGTTAGGAGACAAATTAACGGTGTTTCTACATTAAGTTAGTGTGTCTCTTTTAGATCGGAGTTGAATTAGCCCCCTAGCTCATTCAGCAACAGAGATAATCACGATCTTAGCTCTTTTAGCAAGAAATGCATGGAAAACAGTGTGCGTCTTATCATTGAGGTTGTCTTGTTAGGAAAATGAGTTAGGAGACAAAATAACGGTGTTTCTACATTAAGTTAGTGTGTCTCTTTTAGATCGGAGTTGAATTAGCCCCCTAGCTCATTCAGCAACAGAGATAATCACGATCTTAGCTCTTTTAGCAAGAAATGCATGGAAAACAGTGTGCGTCTTATCATTGAGGTTGTCTTGTTAGGAAAATGAGTTAGGAGACAAAATAACAGTGTTTCTACATTAAGTTAGTGTGTCTCATTTAGATCGGAGTTGAATTAGCCCCCTAGCTCATTCAGCAACAGAGATAATCACGATCTTAGCTCTTTTATCAAGAAATGCATGGAAAACAGTGTGCGTCTTATCATTGGAGTTGTATTGTTAGGAAAATGAGTTAGGAGACAATTTAACGGTGTTTCTACATTAAGTTAGTGTGTCTCTTTTAGATCGGAATTGAATTAGCCCCCTAGCTCATTCAGCAACAGAGATAATCACGATCTTAGCTCTTTTAGCAAGAAATGCATGGAAAACAGTGTGCGTCTTATCATTCAGGTTGTCTTGTTAGGAAAATGAGTTAGGAGACAAAATAACGCAGTTTCTACATTAAGTTAGTGTGTCTCTTTTAGATCAGAGTTGAATAGCCCCCTAGCTCATTCAGCAATAGAGATAATCACGATCTTAGCTCTTTTAGCAAGAAATGCATGGAAAACAGTGTTCGTCTTATCATTGAGGTTGTCTTGTTAGGAAAATGAGTTAGGAGACAAAATAACGGTGTTTCTACATTGAGTTAGTGTGTCTCTTTAGATCGGAGTTAAATAGCGCCCTAGCTCATTCAGCAACAGAGATAATCACGATCTTAGCTCTTTTAGCAAGAAATGCATGGAAAACAGTGTTCGTCTTATCATTGAGGTTGTCTTGTTAGGAAAATGAGTTAGGAGACAAAATAACGGTGTTTCTACATTAAGTTAGTGTGTCTCTTTTAGATCGGAGTTGAATTAGCCCTCTAGCTCATTCAGCAACAGAGATAATCACGATCTTAGCTCTTTTAGCAAGAAATGCATGGAAAACAGTGTGCGTCTTTTTATTGAGGTTGTCTTGTTAGGAAAATGAGTTAGGAGACAAATTAACGGTGTTTCTACATTAAGTTAGTGTGTCTCTTTTAGATCGGAGTTGAATTAGCCCCCTAGCTCATTCAGCAACAGAGATAATCACGATCTTAGCTCTTTTAGCAAGAAATGCATGGAAAACAGTGTGCGTCTTATCATTGAGGTTGTCTTGTTAGGAAAATGAGTTTGGAGACAAAATAACGGTGTTTCTACATTAAGTTAGTGTGTCTCTTTTAGATCGGAGTTGAATTAGCCGCCTAGCTCATTCAGCAACAGAGATAATCACGATCTTAGCTCTTTTAGCAAGAAATGCATGGAAAACAGTGTGCGTCTTATCATTGGAGTTGTCTTGTTAGGAAAATGAGTTAGGAGACAATTTAACGGTGTTTCTACATTAAGTTAGTGTGTCTCTTTTAGATCGGAATTGAATTAGCCCCCTAGCTCATTCAGCAACAGAGATAATCACGATCTTAGCTCTTTTAGCAAGAAATGCATGGAAAACAGTGTGCGTCTTATCATTGAGGTTGTCTTGTTAGGAAAATGAGTTAGGAGACAAAATAACGCAGTTTCTACATTAAGTTAGTGTGTCTCTTTTAGATCAGAGTTGAATAGCCCCCTAGCTCATTCAGCAATAGAGATAATCACGATCTTAGCTCTTTTAGCAAGAAATGCATGGAAAACAGTGTGCGTCTTATCATTGAGGTTGTCTTGTTAGGAAAATGAGTTAGGAGACAAAATAACGGTGTTTCTACATTAAGTTAGTGTGTCTCTTTTAGATCGGAGTTGAATTAGCCCCCTAGCTCATTCAGCAACAGAGATAATCACGATCTTAGCTCTTTTAGCAAGAAATGCATGGAAAACAGTGTGCGTCTTTTTATTCATAGTATCATAGTATATAAGGCTGGAAGGAGACGCAAGTCCATCAAGTCCAACCTTCAAGAATTAAATAAATGTTTTATCCCCATAACCCATGATATTATTTCTCTCCAGAAAGTCATCCAGGCCTCTCTTGAACATGTACATAGAGTCGGCCATAACAACCTCCTGCGGCAGAGAGTTCCATAGTCTCACTGCTCTTACAGTAAAGAACCTTTGTCTATGGTGATGGTAAAATCGCCTCTCCTCTAGGCGTAGAGGATGTCTTGAGGTTGTCTTGAGGATGTCTTGAGGTTGTCTTGAGGTTGTCTTGTTAGGAAAATGAGTTAGGAGACAAAATAACGGTGTTTCTACATTAAGTTAGTGTGTCTCTTTTAGATCGGAGTTGAATTAGCCCCCTAGCTCATTCAGCAACAGAGATAATCATGATCTTAGCTCTTTTAGCAAGAAATGCATGGAAAACAGTGTGCGTCTTATCATTGAGGTTGTCTTGTTAGGAAAATGAGTTAGGAGACAAATTAACAGTGTTTCTACATTAAGTTAGTGTGTCTCTTTTAGATCGGAGTTGAATTAGCCCCCTAGCTCATTCAGCAACAGAGATAATCACGATCTTAGCTCTTTTAGTAAGAAATGCATGGAAAACAGTGTGCGTCTTATCATTGAGGTTGTCTTGTTAGGAAAATGAGTTAGGAGACAAAATAACGGTGTTTCTACATTAAGTTAGTGTGTCTCTTTTAGATCGGAGTTGAATTAGCCGCCTAGCTCATTCAGCAACAGAGATAATCACGATCTTAGCTCTTTTAGCAAGAAATGCATGGAAAACAGTGTGCGTCTTATCATTGAGGTTGTCTTGTTAGGAAAATGAGTTAGGAGACAAAATAACGGTGTTTCTACATTAAGTTAGTGTGTCTCTTTTAGATCGGAGTTGAATTAGCCCCCTAGCTCATTCAGCAACAGAGATAATCACGATCTTAGCTCTTTTATCAAGAAATGCATGGAAAACAGTGTGCGTCTTATCATTGGAGTTGTTTTGTTAGGAAAATGAGTTAGGAGACAATTTAACGGTGTGTCTACATTAAGTTAGTGTGTCTCTTTTAGATCGGAATTGAATTAGCCCCCTAGCTCATTCAGCAACAGAGATAATCACGATCTTAGCTCTTTTAGCAAGAAATGCATGGAAAACAGTGTGCGTCTTATCATTGAGGTTGTCTTGTTAGGAAAATGAGTTAGGAGACAAAATAACGCAGTTTCTACATTAAGTTAGTGTGTCTCTTTTAGATCAGAGTTGAATAGCCCCCTAGCTCATTCAGCAATAGAGATAATCACGATCTTAGCTCTTTTAGCAAGAAATGCATGGAAAACAGTGTGCGTCTTATCATTGAGGTTGTCTTGTTAGGAAAATGAGTTAGGACACAAAATAACGGTGTTTCTACATTAAGTTAGTGTGTCTCTTTTAGATCGGAGTTGAATTAGCCCCCTAGCTCATTCAGCAACAGAGATAATCACGATCTTAGCTCTTTTAGCAAGAAATGCATGGAAAACAGTGTTCGTCTTATCATTGAGGTTGTCTTGTTAGGAAAATGAGTTAGGAGACAAAATAACGGTGTTTCTACATTAAGTTAGTGTGTCTCTTTTAGATCGGAGTTGAATTAGCCCCCTTGCTCATTCAGCAACAGAGATAATCACAATCTTAGCTCTTTTAGCAAGAAATGCATGGAAAACAGTGTGCGTCTTATCATTGAGGTTGTCTTGTTAGGAAAATGAGTTAGGACACAAAATAACGGTGTTTCTACATTAAGTTAGTGTGTCTCTTTTAGATCGGAGTTGAATTAGCCCCCTAGCTCATTCAGCAACAGAGATAATCACGATCTTAGCTCTTTTAGCAAGAAATGCATGGAAAACAGTGTGCGTCTTATCATTGAGGTTGTCTTGTTAGGAAAATGAGTTAGGAGACAAAATAACGGTGTTTCTACATTAAGTTAGTGTGTCTCTTTTAGATCGGAGTTGAATTAGCCCCCTAGCTCATTCAGCAACAGAGATAATCACGATCTTAGCTCTATTACCAAGAAATGCATGGAAAACAGTGTGCGTCTTATCATTGAGGTTGTCTTGTTAGGAAAATGAGTTAGGAGACAAAATAACGGTGTTTCAACATTAAGTTAGTGTGTCTCTTTTAGATCGGAGTTGAATTAGCCCCCTAGCTCATTCAGCAACAGAGATAATCACGATCTTAGCTCTTTTAGCAAGAAATGCATGGAAAACAGTGTGCGTCTTTTTATTGAGGTTGTCTTGTTAGGAAAATGAGTTAGGAGACAAAATAACGGTGTTTCTACATTAAGTTAGTGTGTCTCTTTTAGATCGGAGTTGAATTAGCCCCCTAGCTCATTCAGCAACAGAGATAATCATGATCTTAGCTCTTTTAGCAAGAAATGCATGGAAAACAGTGTGCGTCTTATCATTGAGGTTGTCTTGTTAGGAAAATGAGTTAGGAGACAAATTAACAGTGTTTCTACATTAAGTTAGTGTGTCTCTTTTAGATCGGAGTTGAATTAGCCCCCTAGCTCATTCAGCAACAGAGATAATCACGATCTTAGCTCTTTTAGTAAGAAATGCATGGAAAACAGTGTGCGTCTTATCATTGAGGTTGTCTTGTTAGGAAAATGAGTTAGGAGACAAAATAACGGTGTTTCTACATTAAGTTAGTGTGTCTCTTTTAGATCGGAGTTGAATTAGCCGCCCAGCTCATTCAGCAACAGAGATAATCACGATCTTAGCTCTTTTATCAAGAAATGCATGGAAAACAGTGTGCGTCTTATCATTGGAGTTGTCTTGTTAGGAAAATGAGTTAGGAGACAATTTAACGGTGTGTCTACATTAAGTTAGTGTGTCTCTTTTAGATCGGAATTGAATTAGCCCCCTAGCTCATTCAGCAACAGAGATAATCACGATCTTAGCTCTTTTAGCAAGAAATGCATGGAAAACAGTGTGCGTCTTATCACTGAGGTTGTCTTGTTAGGAAAATGAGTTAGGAGACAAAATAACGCAGTTTCTACATTAAGTTAGTGTGTCTCTTTTAGATCAGAGTTGAATAGCCCCCTAGCTCATTCAGCAATAGAGATAATCACGATCTTAGCTCTTTTAGCAAGAAATGCATGGAAAACAGTGTTCGTCTTATCATTGAGGTTGTCTTGTTAGGAAAATGAGTTAGGAGACAAAATAACGGTGTTTCTACATTAAGTTAGTGTGTCTCTTTTAGATCGGAGTTGAATTAGCCCCCTTGCTCATTCAGCAACAGAGATAATCACAATCTTAGCTCTTTTAGCAAGAAATGCATGGAAAACAGTGTGCGTCTTATCATTGAGGTTGTCTTGTTAGGAAAATGAGTTAGGAGACAAAATAACGGTGTTTCTACATTAAGTTAGTGTGTCTCTTTTAGATCGGAGTTGAATTAGCCCCCTAGCTCATTCAGCAACAGAGATAATCACGATCTTAGCTCTTTTAGCAAGAAATGCATGGAAAACAGTGTGCGTCTTATCATTGAGGTTGTCTTGTTAGGAAAATGAGTTAGGAGACAAAATAACGGTGTTTCTACATTAAGTTAGTGTGTCTCTTTTAGATCGGAGTTGAATTAGCCCCCTAGCTCATTCAGCAACAGAGATAATCACGATCTTAGCTCTATTACCAAGAAATGCATGGAAAACAGTGTGCGTCTTATCATTGAGGTTGTCTTGTTAGGAAAATGAGTTAGGAGACAAAATAACGGTGTTTCAACATTAAGTTAGTGTGTCTCTTTTAGATCGGAGTTGAATTAGCCCCCTAGCTCATTCAGCAACAGAGATAATCACGATCTTAGCTCTTTTAGCAAGAAATGCATGGAAAACAGTGTGCGTCTTTTTATTGAGGTTGTCTTGTTAGGAAAATGAGTTAGGAGACAAAATAACGGTGTTTCTACATTAAGTTAGTGTGTCTCTTTTAGATCGGAGTTGAATTAGCCCCCTAGCTCATTCAGCAACAGAGATAATCATGATCTTAGCTCTTTTAGCAAGAAATGCATGGAAAACAGTGTGCGTCTTATCATTGAGGTTGTCTTGTTAGGAAAATGAGTTAGGAGACAAATTAACAGTGTTTCTACATTAAGTTAGTGTGTCTCTTTTAGATCGGAGTTGAATTAGCCCCCTAGCTCATTCAGCAACAGAGATAATCACGATCTTAGCTCTTTTAGTAAGAAATGCATGGAAAACAGTGTGCGTCTTATCATTGAGGTTGTCTTGTTAGGAAAATGAGTTAGGAGACAAAATAACGGTGTTTCTACATTAAGTTAGTGTGTCTCTTTTAGATCGGAGTTGAATTAGCCGCCCAGCTCATTCAGCAACAGAGATAATCACGATCTTAGCTCTTTTAGCAAGAAATGCATGGAAAACAGTGTGCGTCTTATCATTGAGGTTGTCTTGTTAGGAAAATGAGTTAGGAGACAAAATAACGGTGTTTCTACATTAAGTTAGTGTGTCTCTTTTAGATCGGAGTTGAATTAGCCCCCTAGCTCATTCAGCAACAGAGATAATCACGATCTTAGCTCTTTTATCAAGAAATGCATGGAAAACAGTGTGCGTCTTATCATTGGAGTTGTCTTGTTAGGAAAATGAGTTAGGAGACAATTTAACGGTGTGTCTACATTAAGTTAGTGTGTCTCTTTTAGATCGGAATTGAATTAGCCCCCTAGCTCATTCAGCAACAGAGATAATCACGATCTTAGCTCTTTTAGCAAGAAATGCATGGAAAACAGTGTGCGTCTTATCATTGAGGTTGTCTTGTTAGGAAAATGAGTTAGGAGACAAAATAACGCAGTTTCTACATTAAGTTAGTGTGTCTCTTTTAGATTAGAGTTGAATAGCCCCCTAGCTCATTCAGCAATAGAGATAATCACGATCTTAGCTCTTTTAGCAAGAAATGCATGGAAAACAGTGTTCGTCTTATCATTGAGGTTGTCTTGTTAGGAAAATGAGTTAGGAGACAAAATAACGGTGTTTCTACATTAAGTTAGTGTGTCTCTTTTAGATCGGAGTTGAATTAGCCCCCTTGCTCATTCAGCAACAGAGATAATCACAATCTTAGCTCTTTTAGCAAGAAATGCATGGAAAACAGTGTGCGTCTTATCATTGAGGTTGTCTTGTTAGGAAAATGAGTTAGGAGACAAAATAACGGTGTTTCTACATTAAGTTAGTGTGTCTCTTTTAGATCGGAGTTGAATTAGCCCCCTAGCTCATTCAGCAACAGAGATAATCACGATCTTAGCTCTTTTAGCAAGAAATGCATGGAAAACAGTGTGCGTCTTATCATTGAGGTTGTCTTGTTAGGAAAATGAGTTAGGAGACAAAATAACGGTGTTTCTACATTAAGTTAGTGTGTCTCTTTTAGATCGGAGTTGAATTAGCCCCCTAGCTCATTCAGCAACAGAGATAATCACGATCTTAGCTCTTTTAGCAAGAAATGCATGGAAAACAGTGTTCGTCTTATCATTGAGGTTGTCTTGTTAGGAAAATGAGTTAGGAGACAAAATAACGGTGTTTCTACATTAAGTTAGTGTGTCTCTTTAGATCGGAGTTAAATAGCCCCCTAGCTCATTCAGCAACAGAGATAATCACGATCTTAGCTCTGTTAGCAAGAAATGCATGGAAAACAGTGTGCGTCTTATCATTGAGGTTGTCTTGTTAGGAAAATGAGTTAGGAGACAAATTAACGGTGTTTCTACATTAAGTTAGTGTGTCTCTTTTAGATCGGAGTTGAATTAGCCCCCTAGCTCATTCAGCAACAGAGATAATCACGATCTTAGCTCTTTTAGCAAGAAATGCATGGAAAACAGTGTGCGTCTTATCATTGAGGTTGTCTTGTTAGGAAAATGAGTTAGGAGACAAATTAACGGTGTTTCTACATTAAGTTAGTGTGTCTCTTTTAGATCGGACTTGAATTAGCCCCCTAGCTCATTCAGCAACAGAGATAATCACGATCTTAGCTCTATTAGCAAGAAATGCATGGAAAACAGTGTGCGTCTTATCATTGAGGTTGTCTAGTTAGGAAAATGAGTTAGGAGAGAAAATAATTGTGTTTCTACATTAAGTTAGTGTGTCTCTTTAGATCGGAGTTAAATAGCCCCATAGCTCATTCAGCAACAGAGATAATCACGATCTTAGCTCTTTTAGCAAGAAATGCGTGGAAAACAGTGTGCGTCTTATCTTTGAGGTTGTCTTGTTAGGAAAATGAGTTAGGAGACAAAGTAACGGTGTTCCTACATTAAGTTAGTGAGTCTCTCTTAGATTAGAGTTGAATAGCCTCCTAGCTCATTCAGCAACAGAGATAATCACGATCTTAGCTCTTTTAGCAAGAAATGCGTGGAAAACAGTGTGCGTCTTATTTTTGAGGTTGTCTTGTTAGGAAAATGAGTTAGGAGACAAAGTAACGGTGTTCCTACATGAAGTTAGTGAGTCTCTCTTAGATTAGAGTTGAATAGCCTCCTAGCTCATTCAGCAACAGAGATAATCACGATCTTAGCTCTTTTAGCAAGAAATACATGGAAAACAGTGTTCGTCTTATCATTGAGGTTGTCTTGTTGTGAAAATGAGTTAGGAGACAAAATAACGGTGTTTCTACATTAAGTTAGTGTGTGTCTTTTAGATCGGAGTTGAATAGCCCCCTAGCTCATTCAGCAACAGAGATAATCACGATCTTAGCTCTTTTAGCAAGAAATGCATGGAAAACAGTGTTCGTCTTATCATTGAGGTTGTCTTGTTAGGAAAATGAGTTAGGAGACAAAATAACGGTGTTTCTACATTAAGTTAGTGTGTCTCTTTTAGATCGGAGTTAAATAGCGCCCTAGCTCATTCAGCAACAGAGATAATCACGATCTTAGCTCTTTTAGCAAGAAATGCATGGAAAACAGTGTTCGTCTTATCATTGAGGTTGTCTTGTTAGGAAAATGAGTTAGGAGACAAAATAACGGTGTTTCTACATTAAGTTAGTGTGTCTCTTTTAGATCGGAGTTGAATTAGCCCCGTAGCTCATTCAGCAAAAGAGATAATCACGATCTTTGCTCTTTTAGCAAGAAATGCATGGAAAACAGTGTTCGTCTTATCATTGAGGTTGTCTTGTTAGAAAATGAGTTAGGAGACAAAGTAACGGTGTTTCTACATTAAGTTAGTGTGTCTCTTTTAGATCGGAGTTGAATTAGCCCCCTTGCTCATTCAGCAACAGAGATAATCTCGATCTTAGCTCTTTTAGCAAGAAATGCATGGAAAACAGTGTGCGTCTTATCATTGAGGTTGTCTTGTTAGGAAAAGGAGTTAGGAGACAAAATAACGGTGTTTCTACATTAAGTTAGTGTGTCTCTTTTAGATCGGAGTTGAATTAGCCCCCTAGCTCATTCAGCAACAGAGATAATCACGATCTTAGCTTTTTTAGCAAGAAATGCATGGAAAACAGTGTGCGTCTTATCATTGAGGTTGTCTTGTTAGGAAAATGAGTTAGGAGACAAATTAACGGTGTTTCTACATTAAGTTAGTGTGTCTCTTTTAGATCGGAGTTGAATTAGCCCCCTAGCTCATTCAGCAACAGAGATAATCACGATCTTAGCTCTATTAGCAAGAAATGCATGGAAAACAGTGTGCGTCTTATCATTGAGGTTGTCTTGTTAGGAAAATGAGTTAGGAGACAAAATAATTGTGTTTCTACATTAAATTAGTGTGTCTCTTTAGATCGGAGTTAAATAGCCCCATAGCTCATTCAGTAACAGAGATAATCACGATCTTAGCTCTTTTAGCAAGAAATGCGTGGAAAACAGTGTGCGTCTTATCTTTGAGGTTGTCTTGTTAGGAAAATGAGTTAGGAGACAAAGTAACGGTGTTTCTACATTAAGTTAGTGTGTCTCTTTTAGATCGGAGTTGAATTAGCCCCCTTGCTCATTCAGCAACAGAGATAATCTCGATCTTAGCTCTTTTAGCAAGAAATGCATGGAAAACAGTGTGCGTCTTATCATTGAGGTTGTCTTGTTAGGAAAAGGAGTTAGGAGACAAAATAACGGTGTTTCTACATTAAGTTAGTGTGTCTCTTTTAGATCGGAGTTGAATTAGCCCCCTAGCTCATTCAGCAACAGAGATAATCACGATCTTAGCTTTTTTAGCAAGAAATGCATGGAAAACAGTGTGCGTCTTATCATTGAGGTTGTCTTGTTAGGAAAATGAGTTAGGAGACAAATTAACGGTGTTTCTACATTAAGTTAGTGTGTCTCTTTTAGATCGGAGTTGAATTAGCCCCCTAGCTCATTCAGCAACAGAGATAATCACGATCTTAGCTCTATTAGCAAGAAATGCATGGAAAACAGTGTGCGTCTTATCATTGAGGTTGTCTTGTTAGGAAAATGAGTTAGGAGACAAAATAATTGTGTTTCTACATTAAATTAGTGTGTCTCTTTAGATCGGAGTTAAATAGCCCCATAGCTCATTCAGTAACAGAGATAATCACGATCTTAGCTCTTTTAGCAAGAAATGCGTGGAAAACAGTGTGCGTCTTATCTTTGAGGTTGTCTTGTTAGGAAAATGAGTTAGGAGACAAAGTAACGGTGTTCCTACATGAAGTTAGTGAGTCTCTCTTAGATTAGAGTTGAATAGCCTCCTAGCTCATTCAGCAACAGAGATAATCACGATCTTAGCTATTTTAGCAAGAAATACATGGAAAACAGTGTTCGTCTTATCATTGAGGTTGTCTTGTTAGGAATATGAGTTAGGAGACAAAATAACGGTGTTTCTACATTAAGTTAGTGTATCTCTTTTAGATCGGATTTGAATAGCCCCCTAGCTCATTCAGCAATAAAAATAATCACTATCTTAGCTCTTTTAGCAAGAAATGCATGGAAAACAGTGTTCGTCTTATAATTGAGGTTGTCTTGTTGTGAAAATGAGTTAGGAGACAAAATAACGGTGTTTCTACATTAAGTTAGTGTGTCTCTTTTAGATCGGAGTTGAATAGCCCCCTAGCTCATTCAGCAACAGAGATAATCACGATCTTAGCTCTTTTAGCAAGAAATGCATGGAAAACAGTGTTCGTCTTATCATTGAGGTTGTCTTGTTAGGAAAATGAGTTAGGAGACAAAATAACGGTGTTTCTACATTAAGTTAGTGTGTCTCTTTTAGATCGGAGTTAAATAGCGCCCTAGCTCATTCAGCAACAGAGATAATCACGATCTTAGCTCTTTTAGCAAGAAATGCATGGAAAACAGTGTTCGTCTTATCATTGAGGTTGTCTTGTTAGGAAAATGAGTTAGGAGACAAAATAACGGTGTTTCTACATTAAGTTAGTGTGTCTCTTTTAGATCGGAGTTGAATTAGCCCCATAGCTCATTCAGCAACAGAGATAATCACGATCTTAGCTCTTTTAGCAAGAAATGCATGGAAAACAGTGTGCGTCTTATCATTGAGGTTGTCTTGTTAGGAAAATGAGTTAGGAGACAAAATAACGGTGTTTCTACATTAAGTTAGTGTGTCTCTTTTAGATCGGAGTTGAATTAGCCCCCTAGCTCATTCAGCAACAGAGATAATCACGATCTTAGCTCTTTTAGCAAGAAATGCATGGAAAACAGTGTGCGTCTTATCATTGAGGTTGTCTTGTTAGGAAAATGAGTTAGGAGACAAAATAACGGTGTTTCTACATTAAGTTAGTGTGTCTCTTTTAGATCGGAGTTGAATTAGCCCCCTAGCTCATTCAGCAACAGAGATAATCACGATCTTAGCTCTATTACCAAGAAATGCATGGAAAACAGTGTGCGTCTTATCATTGAGGTTGTCTTGTTAGGAAAATGAGTTAGGAGACAAAATAAATGTGTTTCTACATTAAGTTAGTGTGTCTCTTTAGATCGGAGTTAAATAGCCCCCTAGCTCATTCAGCAACAGAGATAATCACGATCTTAGCTCTGTTAGCAAGAAATGCATGGAAAACAGTGTGCGTCTTATCATTGAGGTTGTCTTGTTAGGAAAATGAGTTAGGAGACAAATTAACGGTGTTTCTACATTAAGTTAGTGTGTCTCTTTTAGATCGGAGTTGAATTAGCCCCCTAGCTCATTCAGCAACAGAGATAATCACGATCTTAGCTCTTTTAGCAAGAAATGCATGGAAAACAGTGTGCGTCTTATCATTGAGGTTGTCTTGTTAGGAAAATGAGTTAGGAGACAAATTAACGGTGTTTCTACATTAAGTTAGTGTGTCTCTTTTAGATCGGACTTGAATTAGCCCCCTAGCTCATTCAGCAACAGAGATAATCACGATCTTAGCTCTATTAGCAAGAAATGCATGGAAAACAGTGTGCGTCTTATCATTGAGGTTGTCTAGTTAGGAAAATGAGTTAGGAGAGAAAATAATTGTGTTTCTACATTAAGTTAGTGTGTCTCTTTAGATCGGAGTTAAATAGCCCCATAGCTCATTCAGCAACAGAGATAATCACGATCTTAGCTCTTTTAGCAAGAAATGCGTGGAAAACAGTGTGCGTCTTATCTTTGAGGTTGTCTTGTTAGGAAAATGAGTTAGGAGACAAAGTAACGGTGTTCCTACATTAAGTTAGTGAGTCTCTCTTAGATTAGAGTTGAATAGCCTCCTAGCTCATTCAGCAACAGAGATAATCACGATCTTAGCTCTTTTAGCAAGAAATGCGTGGAAAACAGTGTGCGTCTTATTTTTGAGGTTGTCTTGTTAGGAAAATGAGTTAGGAGACAAAGTAACGGTGTTCCTACATGAAGTTAGTGAGTCTCTCTTAGATTAGAGTTGAATAGCCTCCTAGCTCATTCAGCAACAGAGATAATCACGATCTTAGCTCTTTTAGCAAGAAATACATGGAAAACAGTGTTCGTCTTATCATTGAGGTTGTCTTGTTGTGAAAATGAGTTAGGAGACAAAATAACGGTGTTTCTACATTAAGTTAGTGTGTCTCTTTTAGATCGGAGTTGAATAGCCCCCTAGCTCATTCAGCAACAGAGATAATCACGATCTTAGCTCTTTTAGCAAGAAATGCATGGAAAACAGTGTTCGTCTTATCATTGAGGTTGTCTTGTTAGGAAAATGAGTTAGGAGACAAAATAACGGTGTTTCTACATTAAGTTAGTGTGTCTCTTTTAGATCGGAGTTAAATAGCGCCCTAGCTCATTCAGCAACAGAGATAATCACGATCTTAGCTCTTTTAGCAAGAAATGCATGGAAAACAGTGTTCGTCTTATCATTGAGGTTGTCTTGTTAGGAAAATGAGTTAGGAGACAAAATAACGGTGTTTCTACATTAAGTTAGTGTGTCTCTTTTAGATCGGAGTTGAATTAGCCCCGTAGCTCATTCAGCAAAAGAGATAATCACGATCTTTGCTCTTTTAGCAAGAAATGCATGGAAAACAGTGTTCGTCTTATCATTGAGGTTGTCTTGTTAGAAAATGAGTTAGGAGACAAAGTAACGGTGTTTCTACATTAAGTTAGTGTGTCTCTTTTAGATCGGAGTTGAATTAGCCCCCTTGCTCATTCAGCAACAGAGATAATCTCGATCTTAGCTCTTTTAGCAAGAAATGCATGGAAAACAGTGTGCGTCTTATCATTGAGGTTGTCTTGTTAGGAAAAGGAGTTAGGAGACAAAATAACGGTGTTTCTACATTAAGTTAGTGTGTCTCTTTTAGATCGGAGTTGAATTAGCCCCCTAGCTCATTCAGCAACAGAGATAATCACGATCTTAGCTTTTTTAGCAAGAAATGCATGGAAAACAGTGTGCGTCTTATCATTGAGGTTGTCTTGTTAGGAAAATGAGTTAGGAGACAAATTAACGGTGTTTCTACATTAAGTTAGTGTGTCTCTTTTAGATCGGAGTTGAATTAGCCCCCTAGCTCATTCAGCAACAGAGATAATCACGATCTTAGCTCTATTAGCAAGAAATGCATGGAAAACAGTGTGCGTCTTATCATTGAGGTTGTCTTGTTAGGAAAATGAGTTAGGAGACAAAATAATTGTGTTTCTACATTAAATTAGTGTGTCTCTTTAGATCGGAGTTAAATAGCCCCATAGCTCATTCAGTAACAGAGATAATCACGATCTTAGCTCTTTTAGCAAGAAATGCGTGGAAAACAGTGTGCGTCTTATCTTTGAGGTTGTCTTGTTAGGAAAATGAGTTAGGAGACAAAGTAACGGTGTTTCTACATTAAGTTATCGTGTCTCTTTTAGATCGGAGTTGAATTAGCCCCCTTGCTCATTCAGCAACAGAGATAATCTCGATCTTAGCTCTTTTAGCAAGAAATGCATGGAAAACAGTGTGCGTCTTATCATTGAGGTTGTCTTGTTAGGAAAAGGAGTTAGGAGACAAAATAACGGTGTTTCTACATTAAGTTAGTGTGTCTCTTTTAGATCGGAGTTGAATTAGCCCCCTAGCTCATTCAGCAACAGAGATAATCACGATCTTAGCTTTTTTAGCAAGAAATGCATGGAAAACAGTGTGCGTCTTATCATTGAGGTTGTCTTGTTAGGAAAATGAGTTAGGAGACAAATTAACGGTGTTTCTACATTAAGTTAGTGTGTCTCTTTTAGATCGGAGTTGAATTAGCCCCCTAGCTCATTCAGCAACAGAGATAATCACGATCTTAGCTCTATTAGCAAGAAATGCATGGAAAACAGTGTGCGTCTTATCATTGAGGTTGTCTTGTTAGGAAAATGAGTTAGGAGACAAAATAATTGTGTTTCTACATTAAATTAGTGTGTCTCTTTAGATCGGAGTTAAATAGCCCCATAGCTCATTCAGTAACAGAGATAATCACGATCTTAGCTCTTTTAGCAAGAAATGCGTGGAAAACAGTGTGCGTCTTATCTTTGAGGTTGTCTTGTTAGGAAAATGAGTTAGGAGACAAAGTAACGGTGTTCCTACATGAAGTTAGTGAGTCTCTCTTAGATTAGAGTTGAATAGCCTCCTAGCTCATTCAGCAACAGAGATAATCACGATCTTAGCTCTTTTAGCAAGAAATACATGGAAAACAGTGTTCGTCTTATCATTGAGGTTGTCTTGTTAGGAATATGAGTTAGGAGACAAAATAACGGTGTTTCTACATTAAGTTAGTGTATCTCTTTTAGATCGGATTTGAATAGCCCCCTAGCTCATTCAGCAATAAAAATAATCACTATCTTAGCTCTTTTAGCAAGAAATGCATGGAAAACAGTGTTCGTCTTATAATTGAGGTTGTCTTGTTGTGAAAATGAGTTAGGAGACAAAATAACGGTGTTTCTACATTAAGTTAGTGTGTCTCTTTTAGATCGGAGTTGAATAGCCCCCTAGCTCATTCAGCAACAGAGATAATCACGATCTTAGCTCTTTTAGCAAGAAATGCATGGAAAACAGTGTTCGTCTTATCATTGAGGTTGTCTTGTTAGGAAAATGAGTTAGGAGACAAAATAACGGTGTTTCTACATTAAGTTAGTGTGTCTCTTTTAGATCGGAGTTAAATAGCGCCCTAGCTCATTCAGCAACAGAGATAATCACGATCTTAGCTCTTTTAGCAAGAAATGCATGGAAAACAGTGTTCGTCTTATCATTGAGGTTGTCTTGTTAGGAAAATGAGTTAGGAGACAAAATAACGGTGTTTCTACATTAAGTTAGTGTGTCTCTTTTAGATCGGAGTTGAATTAGCCCCATAGCTCATTCAGCAACAGAGATAATCACGATCTTAGCTCTTTTAGCAAGAAATGCATGGAAAACAGTGTGCGTCTTATCATTGAGGTTGTCTTGTTAGGAAAATGAGTTAGGAGACAAAATAACGGTGTTTCTACATTAAGTTAGTGTGTCTCTTTTAGATCGGAGTTGAATTAGCCCCCTAGCTCATTCAGCAACAGAGATAATCACGATCTTAGCTTTTTTAGCAAGAAATGCATGGAAAACAGTGTGCGTCTTATCATTGAGGTTGTCTAGTTAGGAAAATGAGTTAGGAGACAAAATAATTGTGTTTCTACAATAAGTTAGTGTGTCTCTTTAGATCGGAGTTAAATAGCCCCATAGCTCATTCAGCAACAGAGATAATCACGATCTTAGCTCTTTTAGCAAGAAATGCGTGGAAAACAGTGTGCGTCTTATCTTTGAGGTTGTCTTGTTAGGAAAATGAGTTAGGAGACAAAGTAACGGTGTTCCTACATGAAGTTAGTGAGTCTCTCTTAGATTAGAGTTGAATAGCCTCCTAGCTCATTCAGCAACAGAGATAATCACGATCTTAGCTCTTTTAGCAAGAAATACATGGAAAACAGTGTTCGTCTCATCATTGAGGTTGTCTTGTTAGGAATATGAGTTAGGAGACAAAATAACGGTGTTTCTACATTAAGTTAGTGTGTCTCTTTTAGATCGGAGTTGAATTAGCCCCCTAGCTCATTCAGCAACAGAGATAATCACGATCTTAGCTCTATTACCAAGAAATGCATGGAAAACAGTGTGCGTCTTATCATTGAGGTTGTCTTGTTAGGAAAATGAGTTAGGAGACAAAATAAATGTGTTTCTACATTAAGTTAGTGTGTCTCTTTAGATCGGAGTTAAATAGCCCCCTAGCTCATTCAGCAACAGAGATAATCACGATCTTAGCTCTGTTAGCAAGAAATGCATGGAAAACAGTGTGCGTCTTATCATTGAGGTTGTCTTGTTAGGAAAATGAGTTAGGAGACAAATTAACGGTGTTTCTACATTAAGTTAGTGTGTCTCTTTTAGATCGGAGTTGAATTAGCCCCCTAGCTCATTCAGCAACAGAGATAATCACGATCTTAGCTCTTTTAGCAAGAAATGCATGGAAAACAGTGTGCGTCTTATCATTGAGGTTGTCTTGTTAGGAAAATGAGTTAGGAGACCAATTAACGGTGTTTCTACATTAAGTTAGTGTGTCTCTTTTAGATCGGACTTGAATTAGCCCCCTAGCTCATTCAGCAACAGAGATAATCACGATCTTAGCTCTATTAGCAAGAAATGCATGGAAAACAGTGTGCGTCTTATCATTGAGGTTGTCTAGTTAGGAAAATGAGTTAGGAGAGAAAATAATTGTGTTTCTACATTAAGTTAGTGTGTCTCTTTAGATCGGAGTTAAATAGCCCCATAGCTCATTCAGCAACAGAGATAATCACGATCTTAGCTCTTTTAGCAAGAAATGCGTGGAAAACAGTGTGCGTCTTATCTTTGAGGTTGTCTTGTTAGGAAAATGAGTTAGGAGACAAAGTAACGGTGTTCCTACATTAAGTTAGTGAGTCTCTCTTAGATTAGAGTTGAATAGCCTCCTAGCTCATTCAGCAACAGAGATAATCACGATCTTAGCTCTTTTAGCAAGAAATACATGGAAAACAGTGTTCGTCTTATCATTGAGGTTGTCTTGTTAGGAATATGAGTTAGGAGACAAAATAACGGTGTTTCTACATTAAGTTAGTGTATCTCTTTTAGATCGGATTTGAATAGCCCCCTAGCTCATTCAGCAATAAAAATAATCACTATCTTAGCTCTTTTAGCAAGAAATGCATGGAAAACAGTGTTCGTCTTATAATTGAGGTTGTCTTGTTGTGAAAATGAGTTAGGAGACAAAATAACGGTGTTTCTACATTAAGTTAGTGTGTCTCTTTTAGATCGGAGTTGAATAGCCCCCTAGCTCATTCAGCAACAGAGATAATCACGATCTTAGCTCTTTTAGCAAGAAATGCATGGAAAACAGTGTTCGTCTTATCATTGAGGTTGTCTTGTTAGGAAAATGAGTTAGGAGACAAAATAACGGTGTTTCTACATTAAGTTAGTGTGTCTCTTTTAGATCGGAGTTGAATAGCCCCCTAGCTCATTCAGCAACAGAGATAATCACGATCTTAGCTCTTTTAGCAAGAAATGCATGGAAAACAGTGTTCGTCTTATCATTGAGGTTGTCTTGTTAGGAAAATGAGTTAGGAGACAAAATAACGGTGTTTCTACATTAAGTTAGTGTGTCTCTTTTAGATCGGAGTTGAATTAGCCCCCTAGCTCATTCAGCAAAAGTGATAATCACGATCTTAGCTCTTTTAGCAAGAAATGCATGGAAAACAGTGTTCGTCTTATCATTGAGGTTGTCTTGTTAGAAAATGACTTAGGAGACAAAGTAACGGTGTTTCTACATTAAGTTAGTGTGTCTCTTTTAGATCGGAGTTGAATTAGCCCCCTTGCTCATTCAGCAACAGAGATAATCTCGATCTTAGCTCTTTTAGCAAGAAATGCATGGAAAACAGTGTGCGTCTTATCATTGAGGTTGTCTTGTTAGGAAAAGGAGTTAGGAGACAAAATAACGGTGTTTCTACATTAAGTTAGTGTGTCTCTTTTAGATCGGAGTTGAATTAGCCCCCTAGCTCATTCAGCAATAAAAATAATCACTATCTTAACTCTTTTAGCAAGAAATGCATGGAAAACAGTGTTCGTCTTATAATTGAGGTTGTCTTGTTGTGAAAATGAGTTAGGAGACAAAATAACGGTGTTTCTACATTAAGTTAGTGTGTCTCTTTTAGATCGGAGTTGAATAGCCCCCTAGCTCATTCAGCAACAGAGATAATCACGATCTTAGCTCTTTTAGCAAGAAATGCATGGAAAACAGTGTTCGTCTTATCATTGAGGTTGTCTTGTTAGGAAAATGAGTTAGGAGACAAAATAACGGTGTTTCTACATTAAGTTAGTGTGTCTCTTTTAGATCGGAGTTGAATTAGCCCCCTAGCTCATTCAGCAAAAGAGATAATCACGATCTTAGCTCTTTTAGCAAGAAATGCATGGAAAACAGTGTTCGTCTTATCATTGAGGTTGTCTTGTTAGAAAATGAGTTAGGAGACAAAGTAACGGTGTTTCTACATTAAGTTAGTGTGTCTCTTTTAGATCGGAGTTGAATTAGCCCCCTTGCTCATTCAGCAACAGAGATAATCTCGATCTTAGCTCTTTTAGCAAGAAATGCATGGAAAACAGTGTGCGTCTTATCATTGAGGTTGTCTTGTTAGGAAAAGGAGTTAGGAGACAAAATAACGGTGTTTCTACATTAAGTTAGTGTGTCTCTTTTAGATCGGAGTTGAATTAGCCCCCTAGCTCATTCAGCAACAGAGATAATCACGATCTTAGCTTTTTTAGCAAGAAATGCATGGAAAACAGTGTGCGTCTTATCATTGAGGTTGTCTTGTTAGGAAAATGAGTTAGGAGACAAAATAACGGTGTTTCTACATTAAGTTAGTGTGTCTCTTTTAGATCGGAGTTGAATTAGCCCCCTAGCTCATTCAGCAACAGAGATAATCACGATCTTAGCTCTTTTAGCAAGAAATGCATGGAAAACAGTGTGCGTCTTATCATTGAGGTTGTCTTGTTAGGAAAATGAGTTAGGAGACAAATTAACGGTGTTTCTACATTAAGTTAGTGTGTCTCTTTTAGATCGGAGTTGAATTAGCCCCCTAGCTCATTCAGCAACAGAGATAATCACGATCTTAGCTCTATTAGCAAGAAATGCATGGAAAACAGTGTGCGTCTTATCATTGAGGTTGTCTTGTTAGGAAAATGAGTTAGGAGACAAAATAATTGTGTTTCTACATTAAATTAGTGTGTCTCTTTAGATCGGAGTTAAATAGCCCCATAGCTCATTCAGTAACAGAGATAATCACGATCTTAGCTCTTTTAGCAAGAAATACGTGGAAAACAGTGTGCGTCTTATCTTTGAGGTTGTCTTGTTAGGAAAATGAGTTAGGAGACAAAGTAACGGTGTTCCTACATGAAGTTAGTGAGTCTCTCTTAGATTAGAGTTGAATAGCCTCCTAGCTCATTCAGCAACAGAGATAATCACGATCTTAGCTCTTTTAGCAAGAAATACATGGAAAACAGTGTTCGTCTTATCATTGAGGTTGTCTTGTTAGGAATATGAGTTAGGAGACAAAATAACGGTGTTTCTACATTAAGTTAGTGTATCTCTTTTAGATCGGATTTGAATAGCCCTCTAGCTCATTCAGCAATAAAAATAATCACTATCTTAGCTCTTTTAGCAAGAAATGCATGGAAAACAGTGTTCGTCTTATAATTGAGGTTGTCTTGTTGTGAAAATGAGTTAGGAGACAAAATAACGGTGTTTCTACATTAAGTTAGTGTGTCTCTTTTAGATCGGAGTTGAATAGCCCCCTAGCTCATTCAGCAACAGAGATAATCACGATCTTAGCTCTTTTAGCAAGAAATGCATGGAAAACAGTGTTCGTCTTATCATTGAGGTTGTCTTGTTAGGAAAATGAGTTAGGAGACAAAATAACGGTGTTTCTACATTAAGTTAGTGTGTCTCTTTTAGATCGGAGTTAAATAGCGCCCTAGCTCATTCAGCAACAGAGATAATCACGATCTTAGCTCTTTTAGCAAGAAATGCATGGAAAACAGTGTTCGTCTTATCATTGAGGTTGTCTTGTTAGGAAAATGAGTTAGGAGACAAAATAACGGTGTTTCTTCATTAAGTTAGTGTGTCTCTTTTAGATCGGAGTTGAATTAGCCCCGTAGCTCATTCAGCAAAAGAGATAATCACGATCTTTGCTCTTTTAGCAAGAAATGCATGGAAAACAGTGTTCGTCTTATCATTGAGGTTGTCTTGTTAGAAAATGAGTTAGGAGACAAAGTAACGGTGTTTCTACATTAAGTTAGTGTGTCTCTTTTAGATCGGAGTTGAATTAGCCCCCTTGCTCATTCAGCAACAGAGATAATCTCGATCTTAGC
This sequence comes from Engystomops pustulosus, assembly GCF_040894005.1. NCBI lineage: Eukaryota > Metazoa > Chordata > Amphibia > Anura > Leptodactylidae > Engystomops > Engystomops pustulosus. Next base: position 55,413,665 of record NC_092418.1, on the reverse strand, counting down.
TCTTTTAGCAAGAAATGCATGGAAAACAGTGTGCGTCTTATCATTGAGGTTGTCTTGTTAGGAAAAGGAGTTAGGAGACAAAATAACGGTGTTTCTACATTAAGTTAGTGTGTCTCTTTTAGATCGGAGTTGAATTAGCCCCCTAGCTCATTCAGCAACAGAGATAATCACGATCTTAGCTTTTTTAGCAAGAAATGCATGGAAAACAGTGTGCGTCTTATCATTGAGGTTGTCTTGTTAGGAAAATGAGTTAGGAGACAAATTAACGGTGTTTCTACATTAAGTTAGTGTGTCTCTTTTAGATCGGAGTTGAATTAGCCCCCTAGCTCATTCAGCAACAGAGATAATCACGATCTTAGCTCTATTAGCAAGAAATGCATGGAAAACAGTGTGCGTCTTATCATTGAGGTTGTCTTGTTAGGAAAATGAGTTAGGAGACAAAATAATTGTGTTTCTACATTAAATTAGTGTGTCTCTTTAGATCGGAGTTAAATAGCCCCATAGCTCATTCAGTAACAGAGATAATCACGATCTTAGCTCTTTTAGCAAGAAATGCGTGGAAAACAGTGTGCGTCTTATCTTTGAGGTTGTCTTGTTAGGAAAATGAGTTAGGAGACAAAGTAACGGTGTTCCTACATGAAGTTAGTGAGTCTCTCTTAGATTAGAGTTGAATAGCCTCCTAGCTCATTCAGCAACAGAGATAATCACGATCTTAGCTCTTTTAGCAAGAAATACATGGAAAACAGTGTTCGTCTTATCATTGAGGTTGTCTTGTTAGGAATATGAGTTAGGAGACAAAATAACGGTGTTTCTACATTAAGTTAGTGTATCTCTTTTAGATCGGATTTGAATAGCCCCCTAGCTCATTCAGCAATAAAAATAATCACTATCTTAGCTCTTTTAGCAAGAAATGCATGGAAAACAGTGTTCGTCTTATAATTGAGGTTGTCTTGTTGTGAAAATGAGTTAGGAGACAAAATAACGGTGTTTCTACATTAAGTTAGTGTGTCTCTTTTAGATCGGAGTTGAATAGCCCCCTAGCTCATTCAGCAACAGAGATAATCACGATCTTAGCTCTTTTAGCAAGAAATGCATGGAAAACAGTGTTCGTCTTATCATTGAGGTTGTCTTGTTAGGAAAATGAGTTAGGAGACAAAATAACGGTGTTTCTACATTAAGTTAGTGTGTCTCTTTTAGATCGGAGTTAAATAGCGCCCTAGCTCATTCAGCAACAGAGATAATCACGATCTTAGCTCTTTTAGCAAGAAATGCATGGAAAACAGTGTTCGTCTTATCATTGAGGTTGTCTTGTTAGGAAAATGAGTTAGGAGACAAAATAACGGTGTTTCTACATTAAGTTAGTGTGTCTCTTTTAGATCGGAGTTGAATTAGCCCCATAGCTCATTCAGCAACAGAGATAATCACGATCTTAGCTCTTTTAGCAAGAAATGCATGGAAAACAGTGTGCTTCTTATCATTGAGGTTGTCTTGTTAGGAAAATGAGTTAGGAGACAAAATAACGGTGTTTCTACATTAAGTTAGTGTGTCTCTTTTAGATCGGAGTTGAATTAGCCCCCTAGCTCATTCAGCAACAGAGATAATCACGATCTTAGCTCTTTTAGCAAGAAATGCATGGAAAACAGTGTGCGTCTTATCATTGAGGTTGTCTTGTTAGGAAAATGAGTTAGGAGACAAATTAACGGTGTTTCTACATTAAGTTAGTGTGTCTCTTTTAGATCGGACTTGAATTAGCCCCCTAGCTCATTCAGCAACAGAGATAATCACGATCTTAGCTCTATTAGCAAGAAATGCATGGAAAACAGTGTGCGTCTTATCATTGAGGTTGTCTAGTTAGGAAAATGAGTTAGGAGACAAAATAATTGTGTTTCTACAATAAGTTAGTGTGTCTCTTTAGATCGGAGTTAAATAGCCCCATAGCTCATTCAGCAACAGAGATAATCACGATCTTAGCTCTTTTAGCAAGAAATGCGTGGAAAACAGTGTGCGTCTTATCTTTGAGGTTGTCTTGTTAGGAAAATGAGTTAGGAGACAAAGTAACGGTGTTCCTACATTAAGTTAGTGAGTCTCTCTTAGATTAGAGTTGAATAGCCTCCTAGCTCATTCAGCAACAGAGATAATCACGATCTTAGCTCTTTTAGCAAGAAATACATGGAAAACAGTGTTCGTCTTATCATTGAGGTTGTCTTGTTAGGAATATGAGTTAGGAGACAAAATAACGGTGTTTCTACATTAAGTTAGTGTATCTCTTTTAGATCAGATTTGAATAGCCCCCTAGCTCATTCAGCAATAAAAATAATCACTATCTTAGCTCTTTTAGCAAGAAATGCATGGAAAACAGTGTTCGTCTTATAATTGAGGTTGTCTTGTTGTGAAAATGAGTTAGGAGACAAAATAACGGTGTTTCTACATTAAGTTAGTGTGTCTCTTTTAGATCGGAGTTGAATAGCCCCCTAGCTCATTCAGCAACAGAGATAATCACGATCTTAGCTCTTTTAGCAAGAAATGCATGGAAAACAGTGTTCGTCTTATCATTGAGGTTGTCTTGTTAGGAAAATGAGTTAGGAGACAAAATAACGGTGTTTCTACATTAAGTTAGTGTGTCTCTTTTAGATCGGAGTTGAATAGCCCCCTAGCTCATTCAGCAACAGAGATAATCACGATCTTAGCTCTTTTAGCAAGAAATGCATGGAAAACAGTGTTCGTCTTATCATTGAGGTTGTCTTGTTAGGAAAATGAGTTAGGAGACAAAATAACGGTGTTTCTACATTAAGTTAGTGTGTCTCTTTTAGATCGGAGTTGAATTAGCCCCCTAGCTCATTCAGCAAAAGAGATAATCACGATCTTAGCTCTTTTAGCAAGAAATGCATGGAAAACAGTGTTCGTCTTATCATTGAGGTTGTCTTGTTAGAAAATGAGTTAGGAGACAAAGTAACGGTGTTTCTACATTAAGTTAGTGTGTCTCTTTTAGGTCGGAGTTGAATTAGCCCCCTTGCTCATTCAGCAACAGAGATAATCTCGATCTTAGCTCTTTTAGCAAGAAATGCATGGAAAACAGTGTGCGTCTTATCATTGAGGTTGTCTTGTTAGGAAAAGGAGTTAGGAGACAAAATAACGGTGTTTCTACATTAAGTTAGTGTGTCTCTTTTAGATCGGAGTTGAATTAGCCCCCTAGCTCATTCAGCAACAGAGATAATCACGATCTTAGCTTTTTTAGCAAGAAATGCATGGAAAACAGTGTGCGTCTTATCATTGAGGTTGTCTAGTTAGGAAAATGAGTTAGGAGACAAAATAATTGTGTTTCTACAATAAGTTAGTGTGTCTCTTTAGATCGGAGTTAAATAGCCCCATAGCTCATTCAGCAACAGAGATAATCACGATCTTAGCTCTTTTAGCAAGAAATGCGTGGAAAACAGTGTGCGTCTTATCTTTGAGGTTGTCTTGTTAGGAAAATGAGTTAGGAGACAAAGTAACGGTGTTCCTACATTAAGTTAGTGAGTCTCTCTTAGATTAGAGTTGAATAGCCTCCTAGCTCATTCAGCAACAGAGATAATCACGATCTTAGCTCTTTTAGCAAGAAATACATGGAAAACAGTGTTCGTCTTATCATTGAGGTTGTCTTGTTAGGAATATGAGTTAGGAGACAAAATAACGGTGTTTCTACATTAAGTTAGTGTATCTCTTTTAGATCGGATTTGAATAGCCCCCTAGCTCATTCAGCAATAAAAATAATCACTATCTTAGCTCTTTTAGCAAGAAATGCATGGAAAACAGTGTTCGTCTTATAATTGAGGTTGTCTTGTTGTGAAAATGAGTTAGGAGACAAAATAACGGTGTTTCTACATTAAGTTAGTGTGTCTCTTTTAGATCGGAGTTGAATAGCCCCCTAGCTCATTCAGCAACAGAGATAATCACGATCTTAGCTCTTTTAGCAAGAAATGCATGGAAAACAGTGTTCGTCTTATCATTGAGGTTGTCTTGTTAGGAAAATGAGTTAGGAGACAAAATAACGGTGTTTCTACATTAAGTTAGTGTGTCTCTTTTAGATCGGAGTTGAATAGCCCCCTAGCTCATTCAGCAACAGAGATAATCACGATCTTAGCTCTTTTAGCAAGAAATGCATGGAAAACAGTGTTCGTCTTATCATTGAGGTTGTCTTGTTAGGAAAATGAGTTAGGAGACAAAATAACGGTGTTTCTACATTAAGTTAGTGTGTCTATTTTAGATCGGAGTTGAATTAGCCCCCTCGCTCATTCAGCAAAAGAGATAATCACGATCTTAGCTCTCTTAGCAAGAAATGCATGGAAAACAGTGTTCGTCTTATCATTGAGGTTGTCTTGTTAGGAAAATGAGTTAGGAGACAAAGTAACGGTGTTTCTACATTAAGTTAGTGTGTCTCTTTTAGATTGGAGTTGAATTAGCCCCCTAGCTCATTCAGCAACTGAGATAATCACGATCTTAGCTCTTTTAGCAAGAAATGCATGGAAAACAGTGTGCGTCTTATCATTGAGGTTGTCTTGTTAGGAAAATGAGTTAGGAGACAAAATAACGGTGTTTCTACATTAAGTTAGTGTGTCTCTTTTAGATCGGAGTTTAATTAGCCCCCTAGCTCATTCAGCAACAGAGATAATCACGATCTTAGCTCTTTTAGCAAGAAATGCATAGAAAACAGTGTGCGTCTTATCATTGAGGTTGTCTTGTTAGGAAAATGAGTTAGGAGACAAATTAACGGTGTTTCTACATTAAGTTAATGTGTCTCTTTTAGATCGGAGTTGAATTAGCCCCCTTGCTCATTCAGCAACAGAGATAATCACGATCTTAGCTCTTTTAGCAAGAAATGCATGGAAAACAGTGTGCGTCTTATCATTGAGGTTGTCTTGTTAGGAAAATGAGTTAGGAGACAAAATAACGGTGTTTCTACATTAAGTTAGTGTGTCTCTTTTAGATCGGAGTTGAATTAGCCCCATAGCTCATTCAGCAACAGAGATAATCACGATCTTAGCTCTTTTAGCAAGAAATGCATGGAAAACAGTGTGCGTCTTATCATTGAGGTTGTCTTGTTAGGAAAATGAGTTAGGAGACAAAATAACGGTGTTTCTACATTAAGTTAGTGTGTCTCTTTTAGATCGGAGTTGAATTAGCCCCCTAGCTCATTCAGCAACAGAGATAATCACGATCTTAGCTCTTTTAGCAAGAAATGCATGGAAAACAGTGTGCGTCTTATCATTGAGGTTGTCTTGTTAGGAAAATGAGTTAGGAGACAAATTAACGGTGTTTCTACATTAAGTTAGTGTGTCTCTTTTAGATCGGACTTGAATTAGCCCCCTAGCTCATTCAGCAACAGAGATGATCACGATCTTAGCTCTATTAGCAAGAAATGCATGGAAAACAGTGTGCGTCTTATCATTGAGGTTGTCTAGTTAGGAAAATGAGTTAGGAGACAAAATAATTGTGTTTCTACATTAAGTTAGTGTGTCTCTTTAGATCGGAGTTAAATAGCCCCATAGCTCATTCAGCAACAGAGATAATCACGATCTTAGCTCTTTTAGCAAGAAATGCGTGGAAAACAGTGTGCGTCTTATCTTTGAGGTTGTCTTGTTAGGAAAATGAGTTAGGAGACAAAGTAACGGTGTTCCTACATTAAGTTAGTGAGTCTCTCTTAGATTAGAGTTGAATAGCCTCCTAGCTTATTCAGCAACAGAGATAATCACGATCTTAGCTCTTTTAGCAAGAAATACATGGAAAACAGTGTTCGTCTTATCATTGAGGTTGTCTTGTTAGGAATATGAGTTAGGAGACAAAATAACGGTGTTTCTACATTAAGTTAGTGTATCTCTTTTAGATCGGATTTGAATAGCCCCCTAGCTCATTCAGCAATAAAAATAATCACTATCTTAGCTCTTTTAGCAAGAAATGCATGGAAAACAGTGTTCGTCTTATAATTGAGGTTGTCTTGTTGTGAAAATGAGTTAGGAGACAAAATAACGGTGTTTCTACATTAAGTTAGTGTGTCTCTTTTAGATCGGAGTTGAATAGCCCCCTAGCTCATTCAGCAACAGAGATAATCACGATCTTAGCTCTTTTAGCAAGAAATGCATGGAAAACAGTGTTCGTCTTATCATTGAGGTTGTCTTGTTAGGAAAATGAGTTAGGAGACAAAATAACGGTGTTTCTACATTAAGTTAGTGTGTCTCTTTTAGATCGGAGTTGAATAGCCCCCTAGCTCATTCAGCAACAGAGATAATCACGATCTTAGCTCTTTTAGCAAGAAATGCATGGAAAACAGTGTTCGTCTTATCATTGAGGTTGTCTTGTTAGGAAAATGAGTTAGGAGACAAAATAACGGTGTTTCTACATTAAGTTAGTGTGTCTATTTTAGATCGGAGTTGAATTAGCCCCCTCGCTCATTCAGCAAAAGAGATAATCACGATCTTAGCTCTCTTAGCAAGAAATGCATGGAAAACAGTGTTCGTCTTATCATTGAGGTTGTCTTGTTAGGAAAATGAGTTAGGAGACAAAGTAACGGTGTTTCTACATTAAGTTAGTGTGTCTCTTTTAGATTGGAGTTGAATTAGCCCCCTAGCTCATTCAGCAACTGAAATAATCACGATCTTAGCTCTTTTAGCAAGAAATGCATGGAAAACAGTGTGCGTCTTATCATTGAGGTTGTCTTGTTAGGAAAATGAGTTAGGAGACAAAATAACGGTGTTTCTACATTAAGTTAGTGTGTCTCTTTTAGATCGGAGTTTAATTAGCCCCCTAGCTCATTCAGCAACAGAGATAATCACGATCTTAGCTCTTTTAGCAAGAAATGCATAGAAAACAGTGTGCGTCTTATCATTGAGGTTGTCTTGTTAGGAAAATGAGTTAGGAGACAAATTAACGGTGTTTCTACATTAAGTTAATGTGTCTCTTTTAGATCGGAGTTGAATTAGCCCCCTTGCTCATTCAGCAACAGAGATAATCACGATCTTAGCTCTTTTAGCAAGAAATGCATGGAAAACAGTGTGCGTCTTATCATTGAGGTTGTCTTGTTAGGAAAATGAGTTAGGAGACAAAATAACGGTGTTTCTACATTATGTTAGTGTGTCTCTTTTAGATCGGAGTTGAATTAGCCCCCTAGCTCATTCAGCAACAGAGATAATCACGATCTTAGCTCTTTTAGCAAGAAATGCATGGAAAACAGTGTGCGTCTTATCATTGAGGTTGTCTTGTTAGGAAAATGAGTTAGGAGACAAAATAACGGTGTTTCTACATTAAGTTAGTGTGTCTCTTTTAGATCGGAGTTGAATTAGCCCCATAGCTCATTCAGCAACAGAGATAATCACGATCTTAGCTCTTTTAGCAAGAAATGCATGGAAAACAGTGTTCGTCTTATCATTGAGGTTGTCTTGTTAGGAAAATGAGTTAGGAGACAAAATAACGGTGTTTCTACATTAAGTTAGTGTGTCTCTTTTAGATCGAAGTTGAATTAGCCCCATAGCTCATTCAGCAACAGAGATAATCACTATCTTAGCTCTTTTAGCAAGAAATGCATGGAAAACAGTGTGCGTCTTATCATTGAGGTTGTCTGGTTAGGAAAATGAGTTAGGTGACAAAATAACGGTGTTTCTACATTGAGTTAGTGTGTCTCTTTTAGATCTGAGTTGAATAGCCCCCTAGCTCATTCAGCAACAGAGATAATCACGATCTTAGCTCTTTTAGCAAGAAATGCATGGAAAACAGTGTTCGTCTTATCATTGAGGTTGTCTTGTTAGGAAAATGAGTTAGGAGACAAAGTAACGGTGTTTCTACATTAAGTTAGTGTGTCTCGTTTAGATCGGAGTTTAATTAGCCCCCTAGCTCATTCAGCAAAAGAGATAATCACGATCTTAGCTCTTTTAGCAAGAAATGCATGGAAAACAGTGTTCGTCTTATCATTGAGGTTGTCTTGTTAGGAAAATGAGTTAGGAGACAAAATAACGGTGTTTCTACATTAAGTTAGTGTGTCTCTTTTAGATCGGAGTTGAATTAGCCCTCTAGCTCATTCAGCAACAGAGATAATCACGATCTTAGCTCTTTTAGCAAGAAATGCATGGAAAACAGTGTGTGTCTTATCATTGAGGTTGTCTTGTTGTGAAAATGAGTTAGGAGACAAAATAACAGTGTTTCTACATTAATTTAGTGTGTCTCTTTTAGATCGGAGTTGAATATCCCTCTAGCTCATTCAGCAACAGAGATAATCACGATCTTAGCTCTTTTAGCAAGAAATGCATGGAAAACAGTGTTCATCTTATCATTGAGGTTGTCTTGTTAGGAAAATGAGTTAGGAGACAAAATAACGGTGTTTCTACATTAAGTTAGTGTGTCTCTTTTAGATCGGAGTTGAATTAGCCCCCTAGGTCATTCAGCAACAGAGATAATCACGATCTTAGCTCTTTTAGCAAGAAATGCATGGAAAACAGTGTGCGTCTTATTATTGAGGTTGTCTTGTTAGGAAAACGAGTTAGGAGACAAAATAACAGTGTTTCTACATTAAGTTAGTGTGTCTCTTTTAGATCGGAGTTGAATAGCCCCCTAGCTCATTCAGCAACAGAGATAATCACGATCTTAGCTCTTTTAGCAAGAAATGCATGGAAAACAGTGTTCGTCTTATCATTGAGGTTGTCTTGTTAGGAAAATGAGTTAGGAGACAAAATAACGGTGTTTCTACATTAAGTTAGTGTGTCTCTTTTAGATCGGAGTTGAATTAGCCCCCTAGCACATTCAGCAAAAGAGATAATCACGATCTTAGCTCTTTTAGCAAGAAATGCATGGAAAACAGTATGCATCTTATCATTAAGGTTGTCTTATTAGGAAAATGAGTTAGGAGACAAAATAACGGTGTTTCTACATTAAGTTAGTGTGTCTCTTTTAGATCGGAGTTGAATTAGCCCCCTAGCTCATTCAGCAACAGAGATAATCACGATCTTAGCTCTTTTAGCAAGAAATGCATGGAAAACAGTGTTCGTCTTATCATTGAGGTTGTCTTGTTAGGAAAATGAGTTAGGAGACAAAATAACGGTGTTTCTACATTAAGTTAGTGTGTCTCTTTTAGATCGGAGTTGAATTAGCCCCCTTGCTCATTCAGCAACAGAGATAACCACGATCTTAGCTCTTTTAGCAAGAAATGCATGGAAAACAGTGTGCGTCTTATCATTGAGGTTGTCTTGTTAGGAAAATGAGTTAGGAGACAAAATAACGGTGTTTCTACATTAAGTTAGTGTGTCTCTTTTAGATCGGAGTTTAATTAGCCCCCTAGCTCATTCAGCAACAGAGATAATCACGATCTTAGCTCTTTTAGCAAGAAATGCATAGAAAACAGTGTGCGTCTTATCATTGAGGTTGTCTTGTTAGGAAAATGAGTTAGGAGACAAATTAACGGTGTTTCTACATTAAGTTAATGTGTCTCTTTTAGATCGGAGTTGAATTAGCCCCCTTGCTCATTCAGCAACAGAGATAATCACGATCTTAGCTCTTTTAGCAAGAAATGCATGGAAAACAGTGTGCGTCTTATCATTGAGGTTGTCTTGTTAGGAAAATGAGTTAGGAGACAAAATAACGGTGTTTCTACATTATGTTAGTGTGTCTCTTTTAGATCGGAGTTGAATTAGCCCCCTAGCTCATTCAGCAACAGAGATAATCACGATCTTAGCTCTTTTAGCAAGAAATGCATGGAAAACAGTGTGCGTCTTATCATTGAGGTTGTCTTGTTAGGAAAATGAGTTAGGAGACAAAATAACGGTGTTTCTACATTAAGTTAGTGTGTCTCTTTTAGATCGGAGTTGAATTAGCCCCATAGCTCATTCAGCAACAGAGATAATCACGATCTTAGCTCTTTTAGCAAGAAATGCATGGAAAACAGTGTTCGTCTTATCATTGAGGTTGTCTTGTTAGGAAAATGAGTTAGGAGACAAAATAACGGTGTTTCTACATTAAGTTAGTGTGTCTCTTTTAGATCGAAGTTGAATTAGCCCCATAGCTCATTCAGCAACAGAGATAATCACTATCTTAGCTCTTTTAGCAAGAAATGCATGGAAAACAGTGTGCGTCTTATCATTGAGGTTGTCTGGTTAGGAAAATGAGTTAGGTGACAAAATAACGGTGTTTCTACATTGAGTTAGTGTGTCTCTTTTAGATCTGAGTTGAATAGCCCCCTAGCTCATTCAGCAACAGAGATAATCACGATCTTAGCTCTTTTAGCAAGAAATGCATGGAAAACAGTGTTCGTCTTATCATTGAGGTTGTCTTGTTAGGAAAATGAGTTAGGAGACAAAGTAACGGTGTTTCTACATTAAGTTAGTGTGTCTCGTTTAGATCGGAGTTTAATTAGCCCCCTAGCTCATTCAGCAAAAGAGATAATCACGATCTTAGCTCTTTTAGCAAGAAATGCATGGAAAACAGTGTTCGTCTTATCATTGAGGTTGTCTTGTTAGGAAAATGAGTTAGGAGACAAAATAACGGTGTTTCTACATTAAGTTAGTGTGTCTCTTTTAGATCGGAGTTGAATTAGCCCTCTAGCTCATTCAGCAACAGAGATAATCACGATCTTAGCTCTTTTAGCAAGAAATGCATGGAAAACAGTGTGTGTCTTATCATTGAGGTTGTCTTGTTGTGAAAATGAGTTAGGAGACAAAATAACAGTGTTTCTACATTAATTTAGTGTGTCTCTTTTAGATCGGAGTTGAATATCCCTCTAGCTCATTCAGCAACAGAGATAATCACGATCTTAGCTCTTTTAGCAAGAAATGCATGGAAAACAGTGTTCATCTTATCATTGAGGTTGTCTTGTTAGGAAAATGAGTTAGGAGACAAAATAACGGTGTTTCTACATTAAGTTAGTGTGTCTCTTTTAGATCGGAGTTGAATTAGCCCCCTAGGTCATTCAGCAACAGAGATAATCACGATCTTAGCTCTTTTAGCAAGAAATGCATGGAAAACAGTGTGCGTCTTATTATTGAGGTTGTCTTGTTAGGAAAACGAGTTAGGAGACAAAATAACAGTGTTTCTACATTAAGTTAGTGTGTCTCTTTTAGATCGGAGTTGAATAGCCCCCTAGCTCATTCAGCAACAGAGATAATCACGATCTTAGCTCTTTTAGCAAGAAATGCATGGAAAACAGTGTTCGTCTTATCATTGAGGTTGTCTTGTTAGGAAAATGAGTTAGGAGACAAAATAACGGTGTTTCTACATTAAGTTAGTGTGTCTCTTTTAGATCGGAGTTGAATTAGCCCCCTAGCACATTCAGCAAAAGAGATAATCACGATCTTAGCTCTTTTAGCAAGAAATGCATGGAAAACAGTATGCATCTTATCATTAAGGTTGTCTTATTAGGAAAATGAGTTAGGAGACAAAATAACGGTGTTTCTACATTAAGTTAGTGTGTCTCTTTTAGATCGGAGTTGAATTAGCCCCCTAGCTCATTCAGCAACAGAGATAATCACGATCTTAGCTCTTTTAGCAAGAAATGCATGGAAAACAGTGTTCGTCTTATCATTGAGGTTGTCTTGTTAGGAAAATGAGTTAGGAGACAAAATAACGGTGTTTCTACATTAAGTTAGTGTGTCTCTTTTAGATCGGAGTTGAATTAGCCCCCTTGCTCATTCAGCAACAGAGATAACCACGATCTTAGCTCTTTTAGCAAGAAATGCATGGAAAACAGTGTGCGTCTTATCATTGAGGTTGTCTTGTTAGGAAAATGAGTTAGGAGACAAAATAACGGTGTTTCTACATTAAGTTAGTGTGTCTCTTTTAGATCGGAGTTGAATTAGCCCCCTAGCTCATTCAGCAACAGAGATAATCACGATGTTAGCTCTTTTAGCAAGAAATGCATGGAAAACAGTGTGCGTCTTATCATTGAGGTTGTCTTGTTAGGAAATTGAGTTAGGAGACAAATTAACGGTGTTTCTACATTAAGTTAGTGTGTCTCTTTTAGATCGGAGTTGAATTAGCCCCCTTGCTCATTCAGCAACAGAGATAATCACGATCTTAGCTCTTTTAGCAAGAAATGCATGGAAAACAGTGTGCGTCTTATCATTGAGGTTGTCTTGTTAGGAAAATGAGTGAGGAGACAAAATAACAGTATTTCTACATTAAGTTAGTGTGTCTCTTTTAGATCGGAGTTGAATTAGCCCCCTAGCTCATTCAGCAACAGAGATAATCACGATCTTAGCTCTTTTAGCAAGAAATGCATGGAAAACAGTGTTCGTCTTATCATTGAGGTTGTCTTGTTAGGAAAATGAGTTAGGAGACAAAATAACGGTGTTTCTACATTAAGTTAGTGTGTCTCTTTTAGATCGGAGTTGAATTAGCCCCCTAGCTCATTCAGCAACAGAGATAATCACGATCTTAGCTCTTTTAGCAAGAAATGCATGGAAAACAGTGTGCGTCTTATTATTGAGGTTGTCTTGTTAGGAAAACGAGTTAGGAGACAAAATAACAGTGTTTCTACATTAAGTTAGTGTGTCTCTTTTAGATCGGAGTTGAATAGCCCCCTAGCTCATTCAGCAACAGAGATAATCACGATCTTAGCTCTTTTAGCAAGAAATGCATGGAAAACAGTGTGCGTCTTATCATTGAGGTTGTCTTGTTAGGAAAATGAGTTAGGAGACAAAATAACGGTGTTTCTACATTAAGTTAGTGTGTCTCTTTTAGATCGGAGTTGAATTAGCCCCCTAGCTCATTCAACAAAAGAGATAATCACGATCTTAGCTCTTTTAGCAAGAAATGCATGGAAAACAGTGTTCGTCTTATCATTGAGGTTGTCTTGTTAGGAAAATGAGTTAGGAGACAAAATAACGGTGTTTCTACATTAAGTTAGTGTGTCTCTTTTAAATCGGAGTTGAATTAGCCCCCTAGCTCATTCAGCAACAGAGATAATCACGATCTTAGCTCTTTTAGCAAGAAATGCATGGAAAACAGTGTGCGTCTTATCATTCAGGTTGTCTTGTTAGGAAAATGAGTTAGGAGACAAAATAACGCAGTTTCTACATTAAGTTAGTGTGTCTCTTTTAGATCAGAGTTGAATAGCCCCCTAGCTCATTCAGCAATAGAGATAATCACGATCTTAGCTCTTTTAGCAAGAAATGCATGGAAAACAGTGTTCGTCTTATCATTGAGGTTGTCTTGTTAGGAAAATGAGTTAGGAGACAAAATAACGGTGTTTCTACATTGAGTTAGTGTGTCTCTTTAGATCGGAGTTAAATAGCGCCCTAGCTCATTCAGCAACAGAGATAATCACGATCTTAGCTCTTTTAGCAAGAAATGCATGGAAAACAGTGTTCGTCTTATCATTGAGGTTGTCTTGTTAGGAAAATGAGTTAGGAGACAAAATAACGGTGTTTCTACATTAAGTTAGTGTGTCTCTTTTAGATCAGAGTTGAATTAGCCCCATAGCTCATTCAGCAACAGAGATAATCACGATCTTAGCTCTTTTAGCAAGAAATGCATGGAAAACAGTGTGCGTCTTATCATTGAGGTTGTCTTGTTAGGAAAATGAGTTAGGAGACAAAATAACGGTGTTTCTACATTAAGTTAGTGTGTCTCTTTTAGATCGGAGTTGAATTAGCCCCCTAGCTCATTCAGCAACAGAGATAATCACGATCTTAGCTCTTTTAGCAAGAAATGCATGGAAAACAGTGTGCGTCTTATCATTGAGGTTGTCTTGTTAGGAAAATGAGTTAGGAGACAAATTAACGGTGTTTCTACATTAAGTTAGTGTGTCTCTTTTAGATCGGACTTGAATTAGCCCCCTAGCTCATTCAGCAACAGAGATGATCACGATCTTAGCTCTATTAGCAAGAAATGCATGGAAAACAGTGTGCGTCTTATCATTGAGGTTGTCTAGTTAGGAAAATGAGTTAGGAGACAAAATAATTGTGTTTCTACATTAAGTTAGTGTGTCTCTTTAGATCGGAGTTAAATAGCCCCATAGCTCATTCAGCAACAGAGATAATCACGATCTTAGCTCTTTTAGCAAGAAATGCGTGGAAAACAGTGTGCGTCTTATCTTTGAGGTTGTCTTGTTAGGAAAATGAGTTAGGAGACAAAGTAACGGTGTTCCTACATTAAGTTAGTGAGTCTCTCTTAGATTAGAGTTGAATAGCCTCCTAGCTTATTCAGCAACAGAGATAATCACGATCTTAGCTCTTTTAGCAAGAAATACATGGAAAACAGTGTTCGTCTTATCATTGAGGTTGTCTTGTTAGGAATATGAGTTAGGAGACAAAATAACGGTGTTTCTACATTAAGTTAGTGTATCTCTTTTAGATCGGATTTGAATAGCCCCCTAGCTCATTCAGCAATAAAAATAATCACTATCTTAGCTCTTTTAGCAAGAAATGCATGGAAAACAGTGTTCGTCTTATAATTGAGGTTGTCTTGTTGTGAAAATGAGTTAGGAGACAAAATAACGGTGTTTCTACATTAAGTTAGTGTGTCTCTTTTAGATCGGAGTTGAATAGCCCCCTAGCTCATTCAGCAACAGAGATAATCACGATCTTAGCTCTTTTAGCAAGAAATGCATGGAAAACAGTGTTCGTCTTATCATTGAGGTTGTCTTGTTAGGAAAATGAGTTAGGAGACAAAATAACGGTGTTTCTACATTAAGTTAGTGTGTCTCTTTTAGATCGGAGTTGAATAGCCCCCTAGCTCATTCAGCAACAGAGATAATCACGATCTTAGCTCTTTTAGCAAGAAATGCATGGAAAACAGTGTTCGTCTTATCATTGAGGTTGTCTTGTTAGGAAAATGAGTTAGGAGACAAAATAACGGTGTTTCTACATTAAGTTAGTGTGTCTCTTTTAGATCGGAGTTGAATTAGCCCCCTAGCTCATTCAGCAAAAGAGATAATCATGATCTTAGCTCTTTTAGCAAGAAATGCATGGAAAACAGTGTTCGTCTTATCATTGAGGTTGTCTTGTTAGAAAATGAGTTAGGAGACAAAATAACGGTGTTTCTACATTAATTTAGTGTGTCTCTTTTAGATCGGAGTTGAATTAGCCCCCTAGCTCATTCAGCAACAGAGATAATCACGATCTTAGCTTTTTTAGCAAGAAATGCATGGAAAACAGTGTGCGTCTTATCATTGAGGTTGTCTTGTTAGGAAAATGAGTTAGGAGACAAAATAACGGTGTTTCTACATTAAGTTAGTGTGTCTCTTTTAGATCGGAGTTGAATTAGCCCCCTAGCTCATTCAGCAACAGAGATAATCACGATCTTAGCTCTTTTAGCAAGAAATGCATGGAAAACAGTGTGCGCCTTATCATTGAGGTTGTCTTGTTAGGAAAATGAGTTAGGAGACAAATTAACGGTGTTTCTACATTAAGTTAGTGTGTCTCTTTTAGATCGGAGTTGAATTAGCCCCATAGCTCATTCAGCAACAGAGATAATCACGATCTTAGCTCTATTAGCAAGAAATGCATGGAAAACAGTGTGCGTCTTATCATTGAGGTTGTCTTGTTAGGAAAATGGGTTAGGAGACAAAATAATTGTGTTTCTACATTAAATTAGTGTGTCTCTTTAGATCGGAGTTAAATAGCCCCATAGCTCATTCAGTAACAGAGATAATCACGATCTTAGCTCTTTTAGCAAGAAATGCGTGGAAAACAGTGTGCGTCTTATCTTTGAGGTTGTCTTGTTAGGAAAATGAGTTAGGAGACAAAGTAACGGTGTTCCTACATGAAGTTAGTGAGTCTCTCTTAGATTAGAGTTGAATAGCCTCCTAGCTCATTCAGCAACAGAGATAATCACGATCTTAGCTCTTTTAGCAAGAAATGCATGGAAAACAGTGTTCGTCTTATCATTGAGGTTGTCTTGTTAGGAAAATGAGTTAGGAGACAAAATAACGGTGTTTCTACATTAAGTTAGTGTGTCTCTTTTAGATCGGAGTTGAATTAGCCCTCTAGCTCATTCAGCAACAGAGATAATCACGATCTTAGCTCTTTTAGCAAGAAATGCATGGAAAACAGTGTGTGTCTTATCATTGAGGTTGTCTTGTTGTGAAAATGAGTTAGGAGACAAAATAACAGTGTTTCTACATTAATTTAGTGTGTCTCTTTTAGATCGGAGTTGAATATCCCTCTAGCTCATTCAGCAACAGAGATAATCACGATCTTAGCTCTTTTAGCAAGAAATGCATGGAAAACAGTGTTCATCTTATCATTGAGGTTGTCTTGTTAGGAAAATGAGTTAGGAGACAAAATAACGGTGTTTCTACATTAAGTTAGTGTGTCTCTTTTAGATCGGAGTTGAATTAGCCCCCTAGGTCATTCAGCAACAGAGATAATCACGATCTTAGCTCTTTTAGCAAGAAATGCATGGAAAACAGTGTGCGTCTTATTATTGAGGTTGTCTTGTTAGGAAAACGAGTTAGGAGACAAAATAACAGTGTTTCTACATTAAGTTAGTGTGTCTCTTTTAGATCGGAGTTGAATAGCCCCCTAGCTCATTCAGCAACAGAGATAATCACGATCTTAGCTCTTTTAGCAAGAAATGCATGGAAAACAGTGTTCGTCTTATCATTGAGGTTGTCTTGTTAGGAAAATGAGTTAGGAGACAAAATAACGGTGTTTCTACATTAAGTTAGTGTGTCTCTTTTAGATCGGAGTTGAATTAGCCCCCTAGCACATTCAGCAAAAGAGATAATCACGATCTTAGCTCTTTTAGCAAGAAATGCATGGAAAACAGTGTGCATCTTATCATTAAGGTTGTCTTATTAGGAAAATGAGTTAGGAGACAAAATAACGGTGTTTCTACATTAAGTTAGTGTGTCTCTTTTAGATCGGAGTTGAATTAGCCCCCTAGCTCATTCAGCAACAGAGATAATCACGATGTTAGCTCTTTTAGCAAGAAATGCATGGAAAACAGTGTGCGTCTTATCATTGAGGTTGTCTTGTTAGGAAATTGAGTTAGGAGACAAATTAACGGTGTTTCTACATTAAGTTAGTGTGTCTCTTTTAGATCGGAGTTGAATTAGCCCCCTTGCTCATTCAGCAACAGAGATAATCACGATCTTAGCTCTTTTAGCAAGAAATGCATGGAAAACAGTGTGCGTCTTATCATTGAGGTTGTCTTGTTAGGAAAATGAGTGAGGAGACAAAATAACAGTGTTTCTACATTAAGTTAGTGTGTCTCTTTTAGATCGGAGTTGAATTAGCCCCCTAGCTCATTCAGCAACAGAGATAATCACGATCTTAGCTCTTTTAGCAAGAAATGCATGGAAAACAGTGTTCGTCTTATCATTGAGGTTGTCTTGTTAGGAAAATGAGTTAGGAGACAAAATAACGGTGTTTCTACATTAAGTTAGTGTGTCTCTTTTAGATCGGAGTTGAATTAGCCCTCTAGCTCATTCAGCAACAGAGATAATCACGATCTTAGCTCTTTTAGCAAGAAATGCATGGAAAACAGTGTGTGTCTTATCATTGAGGTTGTCTTGTTGTGAAAATGAGTTAGGAGACAAAATAACAGTGTTTCTACATTAATTTAGTGTGTCTCTTTTAGATCGGAGTTGAATATCCCTCTAGCTCATTCAGCAACAGAGATAATCACGATCTTAGCTCTTTTAGCAAGAAATGCATGGAAAACAGTGTTCATCTTATCATTGAGGTTGTCTTGTTAGGAAAATGAGTTAGGAGACAAAATAACGGTGTTTCTACATTAAGTTAGTGTGTCTCTTTTAGATCGGAGTTGAATTAGCCCCCTAGGTCATTCAGCAACAGAGATAATCACGATCTTAGCTCTTTTAGCAAGAAATGCATGGAAAACAGTGTGCGTCTTATTATTGAGGTTGTCTTGTTAGGAAAACGAGTTAGGAGACAAAATAACAGTGTTTCTACATTAAGTTAGTGTGTCTCTTTTAGATCGGAGTTGAATAGCCCCCTAGCTCATTCAGCAACAGAGATAATCACGATCTTAGCTCTTTTAGCAAGAAATGCATGGAAAACAGTGTTCGTCTTATCATTGAGGTTGTCTTGTTAGGAAAATGAGTTAGGAGACAAAATAACGGTGTTTCTACATTAAGTTAGTGTGTCTCTTTTAGATCGGAGTTGAATTAGCCCCCTAGCACATTCAGCAAAAGAGATAATCACGATCTTAGCTCTTTTAGCAAGAAATGCATGGAAAACAGTGTGCATCTTATCATTAAGGTTGTCTTATTAGGAAAATGAGTTAGGAGACAAAATAACGGTGTTTCTACATTAAGTTAGTGTGTCTCTTTTAGATCGGAGTTGAATTAGCCCCCTAGCTCATTCAGCAACAGAGATAATCACGATGTTAGCTCTTTTAGCAAGAAATGCATGGAAAACAGTGTGCGTCTTATCATTGAGGTTGTCTTGTTAGGAAATTGAGTTAGGAGACAAATTAACGGTGTTTCTACATTAAGTTAGTGTGTCTCTTTTAGATCGGAGTTGAATTAGCCCCCTTGCTCATTCAGCAACAGAGATAATCACGATCTTAGCTCTTTTAGCAAGAAATGCATGGAAAACAGTGTGCGTCTTATCATTGAGGTTGTCTTGTTAGGAAAATGAGTGAGGAGACAAAATAACAGTGTTTCTACATTAAGTTAGTGTGTCTCTTTTAGATCGGAGTTGAATTAGCCCCCTAGCTCATTCAGCAACAGAGATAATCACGATCTTAGCTCTTTTAGCAAGAAATGCATGGAAAACAGTGTTCGTCTTATCATTGAGGTTGTCTTGTTAGGAAAATGAGTTAGGAGACAAAATAACGGTGTTTCTACATTAAGTTAGTGTGTCTCTTTTAGATCGGAGTTGAATTAGCCCCCTAGCTCATTCAGCAACAGAGATAATCACAATCTTAGCTCTTTTAGCAAGAAATGCATGGAAAACAGTGTGCGTCTTATTATTGAGGTTGTCTTGTTAGGAAAACGAGTTAGGAGACAAAATAACAGTGTTTCTACATTAAGTTAGTGTGTCTCTTTTAGATCGGAGTTGAATAGCCCCCTAGCTCATTCAGCAACAGAGATAATCACGATCTTAGCTCTTTTAGCAAGAAATGCATGGAAAACAGTGTTCGTCTTATCATTGAGGTTGTCTTGTTAGGAAAATGAGTTAGGAGACAAAATAACGGTGTTTCTACATTAAGTTAGTGTGTCTCTTTTAGATCGGAGTTGAATTAGCCCCCTAGCTCATTCAACAAAAGAGATAATCACGATCTTAGCTCTTTTAGCAAGAAATGCATGGAAAACAGTGTTCGTCTTATCATTGAGGTTGTCTTGTTAGGAAAATGAGTTAGGAGACAAAATAACGGTGTTTCTACATTAAGTTAGTGTGTCTCTTTTAAATCGGAGTTGAATTAGCCCCCTAGCTCATTCAGCAACAGAGATAATCACGATCTTAGCTCTTTTAGCAAGAAATGCATGGAAAACAGTGTGCGTCTTATCATTCAGGTTGTCTTGTTAGGAAAATGAGTTAGGAGACAAAATAACGCAGTTTCTACATTAAGTTAGTGTGTCTATTTTAGATCAGAGTTGAATAGCCCCCTAGCTCATTCAGCAATAGAGATAATCACGATCTTAGCTCTTTTAGCAAGAAATGCATGGAAAACAGTGTTCGTCTTATCATTGAGGTTGTCTTGTTAGGAAAATGAGTTAGGAGACAAAATAACGGTGTTTCTACATTGAGTTAGTGTGTCTCTTTAGATCGGAGTTAAATAGCGCCCTAGCTCATTCAGCAACAGAGATAATCACGATCTTAGCTCTTTTAGCAAGAAATGCATGGAAAACAGTGTTCGTCTTATCATTGAGGTTGTCTTGTTAGGAAAATGAGTTAGGAGACAAAATAACGGTGTTTCTACATTAAGTTAGTGTGTCTCTTTTAGATCGGAGTTGAATTAGCCCCATAGCTCATTCAGCAACAGAGATAATCACGATCTTAGCTCTTTTAGCAAGAAATGCATGGAAAACAGTGTGCGTCTTATCATTGAGGTTGTCTTGTTAGGAAAATGAGTTAGGAGACAAAATAACGGTGTTTCTACATTAAGTTAGTGTGTCTCTTTTAGATCGGAGTTGAATTAGCCCCCTAGCTCATTCAGCAACAGAGATAATCACGATCTTAGCTCTTTTAGCAAGAAATGCATGGAAAACAGTGTGCGTCTTATCATTGAGGTTGTCTTGTTAGGAAAATGAGTTAGGAGACAAATTAACGGTGTTTCTACATTAAGTTAGTGTGTCTCTTTTAGATCGGACTTGAATTAGCCCCCTAGCTCATTCAGCAACAGAGATGATCACGATCTTAGCTCTATTAGCAAGAAATGCATGGAAAACAGTGTGCGTCTTATCATTGAGGTTGTCTAGTTAGGAAAATGAGTTAGGAGACAAAATAATTGTGTTTCTACATTAAGTTAGTGTGTCTCTTTAGATCGGAGTTAAATAGCCCCATAGCTCATTCAGCAACAGAGATAATCACGATCTTAGCTCTTTTAGCAAGAAATGCGTGGAAAACAGTGTGCGTCTTATCTTTGAGGTTGTCTTGTTAGGAAAATGAGTTAGGAGACAAAGTAACGGTGTTCCTACATTAAGTTAGTGAGTCTCTCTTAGATTAGAGTTGAATAGCCTCCTAGCTTATTCAGCAACAGAGATAATCACGATCTTAGCTCTTTTAGCAAGAAATACATGGAAAACAGTGTTCGTCTTATCATTGAGGTTGTCTTGTTAGGAATATGAGTTAGGAGACAAAATAACGGTGTTTCTACATTAAGTTAGTGTATCTCTTTTAGATCGGATTTGAATAGCCCCCTAGCTCATTCAGCAATAAAAATAATCACTATCTTAGCTCTTTTAGCAAGAAATGCATGGAAAACAGTGTTCGTCTTATAATTGAGGTTGTCTTGTTGTGAAAATGAGTTAGGAGACAAAATAACGGTGTTTCTACATTAAGTTAGTGTGTCTCTTTTAGATCGGAGTTGAATAGCCCCCTAGCTCATTCAGCAACAGAGATAATCACGATCTTAGCTCTTTTAGCAAGAAATGCATGGAAAACAGTGTTCGTCTTATCATTGAGGTTGTCTTGTTAGGAAAATGAGTTAGGAGACAAAATAACGGTGTTTCTACATTAAGTTAGTGTGTCTCTTTTAGATCGGAGTTGAATAGCCCCCTAGCTCATTCAGCAACAGAGATAATCACGATCTTAGCTCTTTTAGCAAGAAATGCATGGAAAACAGTGTTCGTCTTATCATTGAGGTTGTCTTGTTAGGAAAATGAGTTAGGAGACAAAATAACGGTGTTTCTACATTAAGTTAGTGTGTCTCTTTTAGATCGGAGTTGAATTAGCCCCCTAGCTCATTCAGCAAAAGAGATAATCATGATCTTAGCTCTTTTAGCAAGAAATGCATGGAAAACAGTGTTCGTCTTATCATTGAGGTTGTCTTGTTAGAAAATGAGTTAGGAGACAAAATAACGGTGTTTCTACATTAATTTAGTGTGTCTCTTTTAGATCGGAGTTGAATTAGCCCCCTAGCTCATTCAGCAACAGAGATAATCACGATCTTAGCTTTTTTAGCAAGAAATGCATGGAAAACAGTGTGCGTCTTATCATTGAGGTTGTCTTGTTAGGAAAATGAGTTAGGAGACAAAATAACGGTGTTTCTACATTAAGTTAGTGTGTCTCTTTTAGATCGGAGTTGAATTAGCCCCCTAGCTCATTCAGCAACAGAGATAATCACGATCTTAGCTCTTTTAGCAAGAAATGCATGGAAAACAGTGTGCGTCTTATCATTGAGGTTGTCTTGTTAGGAAAATGAGTTAGGAGACAAATTAACGGTGTTTCTACATTAAGTTAGTGTGTCTCTTTTAGATCGGAGTTGAATTAGCCCCATAGCTCATTCAGCAACAGAGATAATCACGATCTTAGCTCTATTAGCAAGAAATGCATGGAAAACAGTGTGCGTCTTATCATTGAGGTTGTCTTGTTAGGAAAATGGGTTAGGAGACAAAATAATTGTGTTTCTACATTAAATTAGTGTGTCTCTTTAGATCGGAGTTAAATAGCCCCATAGCTCAATTAGTAACAGAGATAATCACGATCTTAGCTCTTTTAGCAAGAAATGCGTGGAAAACAGTGTGCGTCTTATCTTTGAGGTTGTCTTGTTAGGAAAATGAGTTAGGAGACAAAGTAACGGTGTTCCTACATGAAGTTAGTGAGTCTCTCTTAGATTAGAGTTGAATAGCCTCCTAGCTCATTCAGCAACAGAGATAATCACGATCTTAGCTCTTTTAGCAAGAAATACATGGAAAACAGTGTTCGTCTTATCATTGAGGTTGTCTTGTTAGGAATATGAGTTAGGAGACAAAATAACGGTGTTTCTACATTAAGTTAGTGTATCTCTTTTAGATCGGATTTGAATAGCCCCCTAGCTCATTCAGCAATAAAAATAATCACTATCTTAGCTCTTTTAGCAAGAAATGCATGGAAAACAGTGTTCGTCTTATAATTGAGGTTGTCTTGTTGTGAAAATGAGTTAGGAGACAAAATAACGGTGTTTCTACATTAAGTTAGTGTGTCTCTTTTAGATCGGAGTTGAATAGCCCCCTAGCTCATTCAGCAACAGAGATAATCACGATCTTAGCTCTTTTAGCAAGAAATGCATGGAAAACAGTGTTCGTCTTATCATTGAGGTTGTCTTGTTAGGAAAATGAGTTAGGAGACAAAATAACGGTGTTTCTACATTAAGTTAGTGTGTCTCTTTTAGATCGGAGTTAAATAGCGCCCTAGCTCATTCAGCAACAGAGATAATCACGATCTTAGCTCTTTTAGCAAGAAATGCATGGAAAACAGTGTGCGTCTTATCATTGAGGTTGTCTTGTTAGGAAAATGAGCTAGGAGACAAATTAACGGTGTTTCTACATTAAGTTAGTGTGTCTCTTTTAGATCGGACTTGAATTAGCCCCCTAGCTCATTCAGCAAAAGAGATAATCATGATCTTAGCTCTTTTAGCAAGAAATGCATGGAAAACAGTGTTCGTCTTATCATTGAGGTTGTCTTGTTAGAAAATGAGTTAGGAGACAAAATAACGGTGTTTCTACATTAATTTAGTGTGTCTCTTTTAGATCGGAGTTGAATTAGCCCCCTAGCTCATTCAGCAACAGAGATAATCACGATCTTAGCTTTTTTAGCAAGAAATGCATGGAAAACAGTGTGCGTCTTATCATTGAGGTTGTCTTGTTAGGAAAATGAGTTAGGAGACAAAATAACGGTGTTTCTACATTAAGTTAGTGTGTCTCTTTTAGATCGGAGTTGAATTAGCCCCCTAGCTCATTCAGCAACAGAGATAATCACGATCTTAGCTCTTTTAGCAAGAAATGCATGGAAAACAGTGTGCGTCTTATCATTGAGGTTGTCTTGTTAGGAAAATGAGTTAGGAGACAAATTAACGGTGTTTCTACATTAAGTTAGTGTGTCTCTTTTAGATCGGAGTTGAATTAGCCCCATAGCTCATTCAGCAACAGAGATAATCACGATCTTAGCTCTATTAGCAAGAAATGCATGGAAAACAGTGTGCGTCTTATCATTGAGGTTGTCTTGTTAGGAAAATGGGTTAGGAGACAAAATAATTGTGTTTCTACATTAAATTAGTGTGTCTCTTTAGATCGGAGTTAAATAGCCCCATAGCTCATTCAGTAACAGAGATAATCACGATCTTAGCTCTTTTAGCAAGAAATGCGTGGAAAACAGTGTGCGTCTTATCTTTGAGGTTGTCTTGTTAGGAAAATGAGTTAGGAGACAAAGTAACGGTGTTCCTACATGAAGTTAGTGAGTCTCTCTTAGATTAGAGTTGAATAGCCTCCTAGCTCATTCAGCAACAGAGATAATCACGATCTTAGCTCTTTTAGCAAGAAATACATGGAAAACAGTGTTCGTCTTATCATTGAGGTTGTCTTGTTAGGAATATGAGTTAGGAGACAAAATAACGGTGTTTCTACATTAAGTTAGTGTATCTCTTTTAGATCGGATTTGAATAGCCCCCTAGCTCATTCAGCAATAAAAATAATCACTATCTTAGCTCTTTTAGCAAGAAATGCATGGAAAACAGTGTTCGTCTTATAATTGAGGTTGTCTTGTTGTGAAAATGAGTTAGGAGACAAAATAACGGTGTTTCTACATTAAGTTAGTGTGTCTCTTTTAGATCGGAGTTGAATAGCCCCCTAGCTCATTCAGCAACAGAGATAATCACGATCTTAGCTCTTTTAGCAAGAAATGCATGGAAAACAGTGTTCGTCTTATCATTGAGGTTGTCTTGTTAGGAAAATGAGTTAGGAGACAAAATAACGGTGTTTCTACATTAAGTTAGTGTGTCTCTTTTAGATCGGAGTTAAATAGCGCCCTAGCTCATTCAGCAACAGAGATAATCACGATCTTAGCTCTTTTAGCAAGAAATGCATGGAAAACAGTGTGCGTCTTATCATTGAGGTTGTCTTGTTAGGAAAATGAGTTAGGAGACAAATTAACGGTGTTTCTACATTAAGTTAGTGTGTCTCTTTTAGATCGGACTTGAATTAGCCCCCTAGCTCATTCAGCAACAGAGATAATCACGATCTTAGCTCTATTAGCAAGAAATGCATGGAAAACAGTGTGCGTCTTATCATTGAGGTTGTCTAGTTAGGAAAATGAGTTAGGAGACAAAATAATTGTGTTTCTACATTAAGTTAGTGTGTCTCTTAGATCGGAGTTAAATAGCCCCATAGCTCATTCAGCAACAGAGATAATCACGATCTTAGCTCTTTTAGCAAGAAATGCGTGGAAAACAGTGTGCGTCTTATCTTTGAGGTTGTCTTGTTAGGAAAATGAGTTAGGAGACAAAGTAACGGTGTTCCTACATTAAGTTAGTGAGTCTCTCTTAGATTAGAGTTGAATAGCCTCCTAGCTCATTCAGCAACAGAGATAATCACGATCTTAGCTCTTTTAGCAAGAAATACATGGAAAACAGTGTTCGTCTTATCATTGAGGTTGTCTTGTTAGGAATATGAGTTAGAAGACAAAATAACGGTGTTTCTACATTAAGTTAGTGTGTCTCTTTTAGATCGGATTTGAATAGCCCCCTAGCTCATTCAGCAATATAAATAATCACTATCTTAGCTCTTTTAGCAAGAAATGCATGGAAAACAGTGTTCGTCTTATAATTGAGGTTGTCTTGTTGTGAAAATGAGTTAGGAGACAAAATAACGGTGTTTCTACATTAAGTTAGTGTGTCTCTTTTAGATCGGAGTTGAATAGCCCCCTAGCTCATTCCGCAACAGAGATAATCACGATCTTAGCTCTTTTAGCAAGAAATGCATGGAAAACAGTGTTCGTCTTATCATTGAGGTTGTCTTGTTAGGAAAATGAGTTAGGAGACAAAATAACGGTGTTTCTACATTAAGTTAGTGTGTCTCTTTTAGATCGAAGTTGAATAGCCCCCTAGCTCATTCAGCAACAGAGATAATCACGATCTTAGCTCTTTTAGCAAGAAATGCATGGAAAACAGTGTTCGTCTTATCATTGAGGTTGTCTTGTTAGGAAAATGAGTTAGGAGACAAAATAACGGTGTTTCTACATTAAGTTAGTGTGTCTCTTTTAGATCGGAGTTGAATTAGCCCCCTAGCTCATTCAGCAAAAGAGATAATCACGATCTTAGCTCTTTTAGCAAGAAATGCATGGAAAACAGTGTTCGTCTTATCATTGAGGTTGTCTTGTTAGAAAATGAGTTAGGAGACAAAGTAACGGTGTTTCTACATTAAGTTAGTGTGTCTCTTTTAGATCGGAGTTGAATTAGCCCCCTTGCTCATTCAGCAACAGAGATAATCTCGATCTTAGCTCTTTTAGCAAGAAATGCATGGAAAACAGTGTGCGTCTTATCATTGAGGTTGTCTTGTTAGGAAAAGGAGTTAGGAGACAAAATAACGGTGTTTCTACATTAAGTTAGTGTGTCTCTTTTAGATCGGAGTTGAATTAGCCCCCTAGCTCATTCAGCAACAGAGATAATCACGATCTTAGCTTTTTTAGCAAGAAATGCATGGAAAACAGTGTGCGTCTTATCATTGAGGTTGTCTTGTTAGGAAAATGAGTTAGGAGACAAAATAACGGTGTTTCTACATTAAGTTAGTGTGTCTCTTTTAGATCGGAGTTGAATTAGCCCCCTAGCTCATTCAGCAACAGAGATAATCACGATCTTAGCTCTTTTAGCAAGAAATGCATGGAAAACAGTGTGCGTCTTATCATTGAGGTTGTCTTGTTAGGAAAATGAGTTAGGAGACAAATTAACGGTGTTTCTACATTAATTAGTGTGTCTCTTTTAGATCGGAGTTGAATTAGCCCCCTAGCTCATTCAGCAACAGAGATAATCACGATCTTAGCTCTATTAGCAAGAAATGCATGGAAAACAGTGTGCGTCTTATCATTGAGGTTGTCTTGTTAGGAAAATGGGTTAGGAGAGAAAATAATTGTGTTTCTACATTAAATTAGTGTGTCTCTTTAGATCGGAGTTAAATAGCCCCATAGCTCATTCAGTAATAGAGATAATCACGATCTTAGCTCTTTTAGCAAGAAATGCGTGGAAAACAGTGTGCGTCTTATCTTTGAGGTTGCCTTGTTAGGAAAATGAGTTAGGAGACAAAGTAACGGTGTTCCTACATGAAGTTAGTGAGTCTCTCTTAGATTAGAGTTGAATAGCCTCCTAGCTCATTCAGCAACAGAGATAATCACGATCTTAGCTCTTTTAGCAAGAAATACATGGAAAACAGTGTTCGTCTTATCATTGAGGTTGTCTTGTTAGGAATATGAGTTAGGAGACAAAATAACGGTGTTTCTACATTAAGTTAGTATATCTCTTTTAGATCGGATTTGAATAGCCCCCTAGCTCATTCAGCAATAAAAATAATCACTATCTTAGCTCTTTTAGCAAGAAATGCATGGAAAACAGTGTTCGTCTTATAATTGAGGTTGTCTTGTTGTGAAAATGAGTTAGGAGACAAAATAACGGTGTTTCTACATTAAGTTAGTGTGTCTCTTTTAGATCGGAGTTGAATAGCCCCCTAGCTCATTCAGCAACAGAGATAATCACGATCTTAGCTCTTTTAGCAAGAAATGCATGGAAAACAGTGTTCGTCTTATCATTGAGGTTGTCTTGTTAGGAAAATGAGTTAGGAGACAAAATAACGGTGTTTCTACATTAAGTTATTGTGTCTCTTTTAGATCGGAGTTAAATAGCGCCCTAGCTCATTCAGCAACAGAGATAATCACGATCTTAGCTCTTTTAGCAAGAAATGCATGGAAAACAGTGTTCGTCTTATCATTGAGGTTGTCTTGTTAGGAAAATGAGTTAGGAGACAAAATAACGGTGTTTCTACATTAAGTTAGTGTGTCTCTTTTAGATCGGAGTTGAATTAGCCCCATAGCTCA
Source organism: Engystomops pustulosus (assembly GCF_040894005.1). Taxonomy (NCBI): domain Eukaryota; kingdom Metazoa; phylum Chordata; class Amphibia; order Anura; family Leptodactylidae; genus Engystomops; species Engystomops pustulosus. The sequence goes on along the minus strand of NC_092418.1, from coordinate 55,386,243 downwards.
TTCAGCAACAGAGATAATCACGATCTTAGCTCTTTTAGCAAGAAATGCATGGAAAACAGTGTGCGTCTTATCATTGAGGTTGTCTTGTTAGGAAAATGAGTTAGGAGACAAAATAACGGTGTTTCTACATTAAGTTAGTGTGTCTCTTTTAGATCGGAGCTGAATTAGCCCCCTAGCTCATTCAGCAACAGAGATAATCACGATCTTAGCTCTATTACCAAGAAATGCATGGAAAACAGTGGGCGTCTTAGCATTGAGGTTGTCTTGTTAGGAAAATGAGTTAAGAGACAAAATAAATGTGTTTCTACATTAAGTTAGTGTGTCTCTTTAGATCGGAGTTAAATAGCCCCCTAGCTCATTCAGCAACAGAGATAATCACGATCTTAGCTCTTTTAGCAAGAAATGCATGGAAAACAGTGTGCGTCTTATCATTGAGGTTGTCTTGTTAGGAAAATGAGTTAGGAGACAAATTAACGGTGTTTCTACATTAAGTTAGTGTGTCTCTTTTAGATCGGAGTTGAATTAGCCCCCTAGCTCATTCAGCAACAGAGATAATCACGATCTTAGCTCTTTTAGTAAGAAATGCATGGAAAACAGTGTGCGTCTTATCATTGAGGTTGTCTTGTTAGGAAAATGAGTTAGGAGACAAAATAACGGTGTTTCTACATTAAGTTAGTGTGTCTCTTTTAGATCGGAGTTGAATTAGCCCCCTAGCTCATTCAGCAACAGAGATAATCACGATCTTAGCTCTTTTAGCAAGAAATGCATGGAAAACAGTGTGCGTCTTATCATTGAGGTTGTCTTGTTAGGAAAATGAGTTAGGAGACAATTTAACGGTGTTTCTACATTAAGTTAGTGTGTCTCTTTTAGATCGGAATTGAATTAGCCCCCTAGCTCATTCAGCAACAGAGATAATCACGATCTTAGCTCTTTTAGCAAGAAATGCATGGAAAACAGTGTGCGTCTTATCATTCAGGTTGTCTTGTTAGGAAAATGAGTTAGGAGACAAAATAACGCAGTTTCTACATTAAGTTAGTGTGTCTCTTTTAGATCAGAGTTGAATAGCCCCCTAGCTCATTCAGCAATAGAGATAATCACGATCTTAGATTTTTTAGCAAGAAATGCATGGAAAACAGTGTTCGTCTTATCATTGAGGTTGTCTTGTTAGGAAAATGAGTTAGGAGACAAAATAACGGTGTTTCTACATTGAGTTAGTGTGTCTCTTTAGATCGGAGTTAAAAAGCGCCCTAGCTCATTCAGCAACAGAGATAATCACGATCTTAGCTCTTTTAGCAAGAAATGCATGGAAATCAGTGTGCGTCTTTTTATTGAGGTTGTCTTGTTAGGAAAATGAGTTAGGAGACAAAATAACGGTGTTTCTACATTAAGTTAGTGTGTCTCTTTTAGATCGGAGTTGAATTAGCCGCCTAGCTCATTCAGCAACAGAGATAATCACGATCTTAGCTCTTTTAGCAAGAAATGCATGGAAAACAGTGTGCGTCTTATCATTGAGGTTGTCTTGTTAGGAAAATGAGTTAGGAGACAAAATAACGGTGTTTCTACATTAAGTTAGTGTGTCTCTTTTAGATCGGAGTTGAATTAGCCCCCTAGCTCATTCAGCAACAGAGATAATCACGATCTTAGCTCTTTTATCAAGAAATGCATGGAAAACAGTGTGCGTCTTATCATTGGAGTTGTCTTGTTAGGAAAATGAGTTAGGAGACAATTTAACGGTGTTTCTACATTAAGTTAGTGTGTCTCTTTTAGATCGGAATTGAATTAGCCCCCTAGCTCATTCAGCAACAGAGATAATCACGATCTTAGCTCTTTTAGCAAGAAATGCATGGAAAACAGTGTGCGTCTTATCATTGAGGTTGTCTTGTTAGGAAAATGAGTTAGGAGACAAAATAACGCAGTTTCTACATTAAGTTAGTGTGTCTCTTTTAGATCAGAGTTGAATAGCCCCCTAGCTCATTCAGCAATAGAGATAATCACGATCTTAGCTCTTTTAGCAAGAAATGCATGGAAAACAGTGTGCGTCTTTTTATTGAGGTTGTCTTGTTAGGAAAATGAGTTAGGAGACAAAATAACGGTGTTTCTACATTAAGTTAGTGTGTCTCTTTTAGATCGGAGTTAAATAGCGCCCTAGCTCATTCAGCAACAGAGATAATCACGATCTTAGCTCTTTTAGCAAGAAATGCATGGAAAACAGTGTTCGTCTTATCATTGAGGTTGTCTTGTTAGGAAAATGAGTTAGGAGACAAAATAACGGTGTTTCTACATTAAGTTAGTGTGTCTCTTTTAGATCGGAGTTGAATTAGCCCCATAGCTCATTCAGCAACAGAGATAATCACGATCTTAGCTCTTTTAGCAAGAAATGCATGGAAAACAGTGTGCGTCTTATCATTGAGGTTGTCTTGTTAGGAAAATGAGTTAGGAGACAAAATAACGGTGTTTCTACATTAAGTTAGTGTGTCTCTTTTAGATCGGAGCTGAATTAGCCCCCTAGCTCATTCAGCAACAGAGATAATCACGATCTTAGCTCTATTACCAAGAAATGCATGGAAAACAGTGGGCGTCTTAGCATTGAGGTTGTCTTGTTAGGAAAATGAGTTAAGAGACAAAATAAATGTGTTTCTACATTAAGTTAGTGTGTCTCTTTAGATCGGAGTTAAATAGCCCCCTAGCTCATTCAGCAACAGAGATAATCACGATCTTAGCTCTTTTAGCAAGAAATGCATGGAAAACAGTGTGCGTCTTATCATTGAGGTTGTCTTGTTAGGAAAATGAGTTAGGAGACAAATTAACGGTGTTTCTACATTAAGTTAGTGTGTCTCTTTTAGATCGGAGTTGAATTAGCCCCCTAGCTCATTCAGCAACAGAGATAATCACGATCTTAGCTCTTTTAGTAAGAAATGCATGGAAAACAGTGTGCGTCTTATCATTGAGGTTGTCTTGTTAGGAAAATGAGTTAGGAGACAAAATAACGGTGTTTCTACATTAAGTTAGTGTGTCTCTTTTAGATCGGAGTTGAATTAGCCCCCTAGCTCATTCAGCAACAGAGATAATCACGATCTTAGCTCTTTTAGCAAGAAATGCATGGAAAACAGTGTGCGTCTTATCATTGAGGTTGTCTTGTTAGGAAAATGAGTTAGGAGACAATTTAACGGTGTTTCTACATTAAGTTAGTGTGTCTCTTTTAGATCGGAATTGAATTAGCCCCCTAGCTCATTCAGCAACAGAGATAATCACGATCTTAGCTCTTTTAGCAAGAAATGCATGGAAAACAGTGTGCGTCTTATCATTCAGGTTGTCTTGTTAGGAAAATGAGTTAGGAGACAAAATAACGCAGTTTCTACATTAAGTTAGTGTGTCTCTTTTAGATCAGAGTTGAATAGCCCCCTAGCTCATTCAGCAATAGAGATAATCACGATCTTAGATTTTTTAGCAAGAAATGCATGGAAAACAGTGTTCGTCTTATCATTGAGGTTGTCTTGTTAGGAAAATGAGTTAGGAGACAAAATAACGGTGTTTCTACATTGAGTTAGTGTGTCTCTTTAGATCGGAGTTAAAAAGCGCCCTAGCTCATTCAGCAACAGAGATAATCACGATCTTAGCTCTTTTAGCAAGAAATGCATGGAAATCAGTGTGCGTCTTTTTATTGAGGTTGTCTTGTTAGGAAAATGAGTTAGGAGACAAAATAACGGTGTTTCTACATTAAGTTAGTGTGTCTCTTTTAGATCGGAGTTGAATTAGCCGCCTAGCTCATTCAGCAACAGAGATAATCACGATCTTAGCTCTTTTAGCAAGAAATGCATGGAAAACAGTGTGCGTCTTATCATTGAGGTTGTCTTGTTAGGAAAATGAGTTAGGAGACAAAATAACGGTGTTTCTACATTAAGTTAGTGTGTCTCTTTTAGATCGGAGTTGAATTAGCCCCCTAGCTCATTCAGCAACAGAGATAATCACGATCTTAGCTCTTTTATCAAGAAATGCATGGAAAACAGTGTGCGTCTTATCATTGGAGTTGTCTTGTTAGGAAAATGAGTTAGGAGACAATTTAACGGTGTTTCTACATTAAGTTAGTGTGTCTCTTTTAGATCGGAATTGAATTAGCCCCCTAGCTCATTCAGCAACAGAGATAATCACGATCTTAGCTCTTTTAGCAAGAAATGCATGGAAAACAGTGTGCGTCTTATCATTGAGGTTGTCTTGTTAGGAAAATGAGTTAGGAGACAAAATAACGCAGTTTCTACATTAAGTTAGTGTGTCTCTTTTAGATCAGAGTTGAATAGCCCCCTAGCTCATTCAGCAATAGAGATAATCACGATCTTAGCTCTTTTAGCAAGAAATGCATGGAAAACAGTGTGCGTCTTTTTATTGAGGTTGTCTTGTTAGGAAAATGAGTTAGGAGACAAAATAACGGTGTTTCTACATTAAGTTAGTGTGTCTCTTTTAGATCGGAGTTGAATTAGCCCCCTAGCTCATTCAGCAACAGAGATAATCATGATCTTAGCTCTTTTAGCAAGAAATGCATGGAAAATAGTGTGCGTCTTATCATTGAGGTTGTCTTGTTAGGAAAATGAGTTAGGAGACAAATTAATGGTGTTTCTACATTAAGTTAGTGTGTCTCTTTTAGATCGGAATTGAATTAGCCCCCTAGCTCATTCAGCAACAGAGATAATCACGATCTTAGCTCTTTTAGTAAGAAATGCATGGAAAACAGTGTGCGTCTTATCATTGAGGTTGTCTTGTTAGGAAAATGAGTTAGGAGACAAAATAACGGTGTTTCTACATTAAGTTAGTGTGTCTCTTTTAGATCGGAGTTGAATTAGCCGCCTAGCTCATTCAGCAACAAAGATAATCACGATCTTAGCTCTTTTAGCAAGAAATGCATGGAAACCAGTGTGCGTCTTATCATTGAGGTTGTCTTGTTAGGAAAATGAGTTAGGAGACAAATTAATGGTGTTTCTACATTAAGTTAGTGTGTCTCTTTTAGATCGGAGTTGAATTAGCCCCCTAGCTCATTCAGCAACAGAGATAATCACGATCTTAGCTCTTTTAGTAAGAAATGCATGGAAAACAGTGTGCGTCTTATCATTGAGGTTGTCTTGTTAGGAAAATGAGTTAGGAGACAAAATAACGGTGTTTCTACATTAAGTTAGTGTGTCTCTTTTAGATCGGAGTTGAATTAGCCGCCTAGCTCATTCAGCAACAGAGATAATCACGATCTTAGCTCTTTTAGCAAGAAATGCATGGAAAACAGTGTGCGTCTTATCATTGAGGTTGTCTTGTTAGGAAAATGAGTTAGGAGACAAAATAACGGTGTTTCTACATTAAGTTAGTGTGTCTCTTTTAGATCGGAGTTGAATTAGCCCCCTAGCTCATTCAGCAACAGAGATAATCACGATCTTAGCTCTTTTATCAAGAAATGCATGGAAAACAGTGTGCGTCTTATCATTGGAGTTGTCTTGTTAGGAAAATGAGTTAGGAGACAATTTAACGGTGTGTCTACATTAAGTTAGTGTGTCTCTTTTAGATCGGAATTGAATTAGCCCCCTAGCTCATTCAGCAACAGATATAATCACGATCTTAGCTCTTTTAGCAAGAAATGCATGGAAAACAGTGTGCGTCTTATCATTGAGGTTGTCTTGTTAGGAAAATGAGTTAGGAGACAAAATAACGCAGTTTCTACATTAAGTTAGTGTGTCTCTTTTAGATCAGAGTTGAATAGCCCCCTAGCTCATTCAGCAATAGAGATAATCACGATCTTAGCTCTTTTAGCAAGAAATGCATGGAAAACAGTGTTCGTCTTATCATTGAGGTTGTCTTGTTAGGAAAATGAGTTAGGAGACAAAATAACGGTGTTTCTACATTAAGTTAGTGTGTCTCTTTTAGATCGGAGTTGAATTAGCCCCCTTGCTCATTCAGCAACAGAGATAATCACAATCTTAGCTCTTTTAGCAAGAAATGCATGGAAAACAGTGTGCGTCTTATCATTGAGGTTGTCTTGTTAGGAAAATGAGTTAGGAGACAAAATAACGGTGTTTCTACATTAAGTTAGTGTGTCTCTTTTAGATCGGAGTTGAATTAGCCCCCTAGCTCATTCAGCAACAGAGATAATCACGATCTTAGCTCTTTTAGCAAGAAATGCATGGAAAACAGTGTGCGTCTTATCATTGAGGTTGTCTTGTTAGGAAAATGAGTTAGGAGACAAAATAACGGTGTTTCTACATTAAGTTAGTGTGTCTCTTTTAGATCGGAGTTGAATTAGCCCCCTAGCTCATTCAGCAACAGAGATAATCACGATCTTAGCTCTAATACCAAGAAATGCATGGAAAACAGTGTGCGTCTTATCATTGAGGTTGTCTTGTTAGGAAAATGAGTTAGGAGACAAAATAAATGTGTTTCTACATTAAGTTAGTGTGTCTCTTTAGATCGGAGTTAAATAGCCCCCTAGCTCATTCAGCAACAGAGATAATCACGATCTTAGCTCTGTTAGCAAGAAATGCATGGAAAACAGTGTGCGTCTTATCATTGAGGTTGTCTTGTTAGGAAAATGAGTTAGGAGACAAATTAACGGTGTTTCTACATTAAGTTAGTGTGTCTCTTTTAGATCGGAGTTGAATTAGCCCCCTAGCTCATTCAGCAACAGAGATAATCACGATCTTAGCTCTTTTAGCAAGAAATGCATGGAAAACAGTGTGCATCTTATCATTGAGGTTGTCTTGTTAGGAAAATGAGTTAGGAGACAAAATAACGGTGTTTCTACATTAAGTTAGTGTGTCTCTTTTAGATCGGAGTTGAATTAGCCCCCTAGCTCATTCAGCAATAGAGATAATCACGATCTTAGCTCTTTTAGCAAGAAATGCATGGAAAACAGTGTGCGTCTTATCATTGAGGTTGTCTTGTTAGGAAAATGAGTTAGGAGACAAAATAACAGTGTTTCTACATTAAGTTAGTGTGTCTCTTTTATATCGGAGTTGAATTAGCCCCCTAGCTCATTCAGCAACAGAGATAATCACGATCTTAGCTCTTTTATCAAGAAATGCATGGAAAACAGTGTGCGTCTTATCATTGGAGTTGTCTTGTTAGGAAAATGAGTGAGGAGACAATTTAACGGTGTTTCTACATTAAGTTAGTGTGTCTCTTTTAGATCGGAATTGAATTAGCCCCCTAGCTCATTCAGCAACAGAGATAATCACGATCTTAGCTCTTTTAGCAAGAAATGCATGGAAAACAGTGTGCGTCTTATCATTCAGGTTGTCTTGTTAGGAAAATGAGTTAGGAGACAAAATAACGGTGTTTCTACATTAAGTTAGTGTGTCTCTTTTAGATCAGAGTTGAATAGCCCCCTAACTCATTCAGCAATAGAGATAATCACGATCTTAGCTCTTTTAGCAAGAAATGCATGGAAAACAGTGTTCGTCTTATCATTGAGGTTGTCTTGTTAGGAAAATGAGTTAGGAGACAAAATAACGGTGTTTCTACATTGAGTTAGTGTGTCTCTTTAGATCGGAGTTAAATAGCGCCCTAGCTCATTCAGCAACAGAGATAATCACGATCTTAGCTCTTTTAGCAAGAAATGCATGGAAAACAGTGTTCGTCTTATCATTGAGGTTGTCTTGTTAGGAAAATGAGTTAGGAGACAAAATAACGGTGTTTCTACATTAAGTTAGTGTGTCTCTTTTAGATCGGAGTTGAATTAGCCCCATAGCTCATTCAGCAACAGAGATAATCACGATCTTAGCTCTTTTAGCAAGAAATGCATGGAAAACAGTGTGCGTCTTATCATTGAGGTTGTCTTGTTAGGAAAATGAGTTAGGAGACAAAATAACGGTGTTTCTACATTAAGTTAGTGTGTCTCTTTTAGATTGGAGTTGAATTAGCCCCCTAGCTCATTCAGCAACAGAGATAATCACGATCTTTGCTCTTTTAGCAAGAAATGCATGGAAAACAGTGTGCGTCTTATCATTGAGGTTGTCTTGTTAGGAAAATGAGTTAGGAGACAAATTAACGGTGTTTCTACATTAAGTTAGTGTGTCTCTTTTAGATCGGACTTGAATTAGCCCTCTAGCTCATTCAGCAACAGAGATAATCACGATCTTTGCTCTATTAGCAAGAAATGCATGGAAAACAGTGTGCGTCTTATCATTGAGGTTGTCTAGTTAGGAAAATGAGTTAGGAGACAAAATAATTGTGTTTCTACATTAAGTTAGTGTGTCTCTTTAGATCGGAGTTAAATAGCCCCATAGCTCATTCAGCAACAGAGATAATCACGATCTTAGCTCTTTTAGCAAGAAATGCGTGGAAAACAGTGTGCGTCTTATCTTTGAGGTTGTCTTGTTAGGAAAATGAGTTAGGAGACAAAGTAACGGTGTTCCTACATTAAGTTAGTGAGTCTCTCTTAGATTAGAGTTGAATAGCCTCCTAGCTCATTCAGCAACAGAGATAATCACGATCTTAGCTCTTTTAGCAAGAAATACATGGAAAACAGTGTTCGTCTTATCATTGAGGTTGTCTTGTTAGGAATATGAGTTAGGAGACAAAATAACGGTGTTTCTACATTAAGTTAGTGTATCTCTTTTAGATCGGATTTGAATAGCCCCCTAGCTCATTCAGCAATAAAAATAATCACTATCTTAGCTCTTTTAGCAAGAAATGCATGGAAAACAGTGTTCGTCTTATAATTGAGGTTGTCTTGTTGTGAAAATGAGTTAGGAGACAAAATAACGGTGTTTCTACATTAAGTTAGTGTGTCTCTTTTAGATCGGAGTTGAATAGCCCCCTAGCTCATTCAGCAACAGAGATAATCACGATCTTAGCTCTTTTAGCAAGAAATGCATGGAAAACAGTGTTCGTCTTATCATTGAGGTTGTCTTGTTAGGAAAATGAGTTAGGAGACAAAATAACGGTGTTTCTACATTAAGTTAGTGTGTCTCTTTTAGATCGGAGTTGAATAGCCCCCTAGCTCATTCAGCAACAGAGATAATCACGATCTTAGCTCTTTTAGCAAGAAATGCATGGAAAACAGTGTTCGTCTTATCATTGAGGTTGTCTTGTTAGGAAAATGAGTTAGGAGACAAAATAACGGTGTTTCTACATTAAGTTAGTGTGTCTCTTTTAGATCGGAGTTGAATTAGCCCCCTAGCTCATTCAGCAAAAGAGATAATCACGATCTTAGCTCTTTTAGCAAGAAATGCATGGAAAACAGTGTTCGTCTTATCATTGAGGTTGTCTTGTTAGAAAATGAGTTAGGAGACAAAGTAACGGTGTTTCTACATTAAGTTAGTGTGTCTCTTTTAGATCGGAGTTGAATTAGCCCCCTTGCTCATTCAGCAACAGAGATAATCTCGATCTTAGCTCTTTTAGCAAGAAATGCATGGAAAACAGTGTGCGTCTTATCATTGAGGTTGTCTTGTTAGGAAAAGGAGTTAGGAGACAAAATAACGGTGTTTCTACATTAAGTTAGTGTGTCTCTTTTAGATAGGAGTTGAATTAGCCCCCTAGCTCATTCAGCAACAGAGATAATCACGATCTTAGCTTTTTTAGCAAGAAATGCATGGAAAACAGTGTGCGTCTTATCATTGAGGTTGTCTTGTTAGGAAAATGAGTTAGGAGACAAAATAACGGTGTTTCTACATTAAGTTAGTGTGTCTCTTTTAGATCGGAGTTGAATTAGCCCCCTAGCTCATTCAGCAACAGAGATAATCACGATCTTAGCTCTTTTAGCAAGAAATGCATGGAAAACAGTGTGCGTCTTATCATTGAGGTTGTCTTGTTAGGAAAATGAGTTAGGAGACAAATTAACGGTGTTTCTACATTAAGTTAGTGTGTCTCTTTTAGATCGGAGTTGAATTAGCCCCCTAGCTCATTTAGCAACAGAGATAATCACGATCTTAGCTCTATTAGCAAGAAATGCATGGAAAACAGTGTGTGTCTTATCATTGAGGTTGTCTTGTTAGGAAAATGAGTTAGGAGACAAAATAATTGTGTTTCTACATTAAATTAGTGTGTCTCTTTAGATCGGAGTTAAATAGCCCCATAGCTCATTCAGTAACAGAGATAATCACGATCTTAGCTCTTTTAGCAAGAAATGCGTGGAAAACAGTGTGCGTCTTATCTTTGAGGTTGTCTTGTTAGGAAAATGAGTTAGGAGACAAAGTAACGGTGTTCCTACATGCAGTTAGTGAGTCTCTCTTAGATTAGAGTTGAATAGCCTCCTAGCTCATTCAGCAACAGAGATAATCACGATCTTAGCTCTTTTAGCAAGAAATACATGCAAAACAGTGTTCGTCTTATCATTGAGGTTGTCTTGTTAGGAATATGAGTTAGGAGACAAAATAACGGTGTTTCTACATTAAATTAGTGTATCTCTTTTAGATCGGATTTGAATAGCCCCCTAGCTCATTCAGCAATAAAAATAATCACTATCTTAGCTCTTTTAGCAAGAAATGCATGGAAAACAGTGTTCGTCTTATAATTGAGGTTGTCTTGTTGTGAAAATGAGTTAGGAGACAAAATAACGGTGTTTTTTTTACATTAAGTTAGTGTGTCTCTTTTAGATCGGAGTTGAATAGCCCCCTAGCTCATTCAGCAACAGAGATAATCACGATCTTAGCTCTTTTAGCAAGAAATGCATGGAAAACAGTGTTCGTCTTATCATTGAGGTTGTCTTGTTAGGAAAATGAGTTAGGAGACAAAATAACGGTGTTTCTACATTAAGTTAGTGTGTCTCTTTTAGATCGGAGTTAAATAGCGCCCTAGCTCATTCAGCACCAGATATAATCACGATCTTAGCTCTTTTAGCAAGAAATGCATGGAAAACAGTGTTCGTCTTATCATTGAGGTTGTCTTGTTAGGAAAATGAGTTAGGAGACAAAATAACGGTGTTTCTACATTAAGTTAGTGTGTCTCTTTTAGATCGGAGTTGAATTAGCCCCATAGCTCATTCAGCAACAGAGATAATCACGATCTTAGCTCTTTTAGCAAGAAATGCATGGAAAACAGTGTGCGTCTTATCATTGAGGTTGTCTAGTTAGGAAAATGAGTTAGGAGACAAAATAATTGTGTTTCTACATTAAGTTAGTGTGTCTCTTTAGATCGGAGTTAAATAGCCCCATAGCTCATTCAGCAACAGAGATAATCACGATCTTAGCTCTTTTAGCAAGAAATGCGTGGAAAACAGTGTGCGTCTTATCTTTGAGGTTGTCTTGTTAGGAAAATGAGTTAGGAGACAAAGTAACGGTGTTCCTACATTAAGTTAGTGAGTCTCTCTTAGATTAGAGTTGAATAGCCTCCTAGCTCATTCAGCAACAGAGATAATCACGATCTTAGCTCTTTTAGCAAGAAATACATGGAAAACAGTGTTCGTCTTATCATTGAGGTTGTCTTGTTAGGAATATGAGTTAGGAGACAAAATAACTGTGTTTCTACATTAAGTTAGTGTATCTCTTTTAGATCGGATTTGAATAGCCCCCTAGCTCATTCAGCAATAAAAATAATCACTATCTTAGCTCTTTTAGCAAGAAATGCATGGAAAACAGTGTTCGTCTTATAATTGAGGTTGTCTTGTTGTGAAAATGAGTTAGGAGACAAAATAACGGTGTTTCTACATTAAGTTAGTGTGTCTCTTTTAGATCGGAGTTGAATAGCCCCCTAGCTCATTCAGCAACAGAGATAATCACGATCTTAGCTCTTTTAGCAAGAAATGCATGGAAAACTGTGTTCGTCTTATCATTGAGGTTGTCTTGTTAGGAAAATGAGTTAGGAGACAAAATAACGGTGTTTCTACATTAAGTTAGTGTGTCTCTTTTAGATCGGAGTTGAATTAGCCCCCTAGCTCATTCAGCAAAAGAGATAATCACGATCTTAGCTCTTTTAGCAAGAAATGCATGGAAAACAGTGTTCGTCTTATCATTGAGGTTGTCTTGTTAGGAAAATGAGTTAGGAGACAAAGTAACGGTGTTTCTACATTAAGTTAGTGTGTCTCTTTTAGATTGGAGTTGAATTAGCCCCCTAGCTCATTCAGCAACTGAGATAATCACGATCTTAGCTCTTTTAGCAAGAAATGCATGGAAAACAGTGTGCGTCTTATCATTGAGGTTGTCTTGTTAGGAAAATGAGTTAGGAGACAAAATAACGGTGTTTCTACATTAAGTTAGTGTGTCTCTTTTAGATCGGAGTTGAATTAGCCCCCTAGCTCATTCAGCAACAGAGATAATCACGATCTTAGCTTTTTTAGCAAGAAATGCATGGAAAACAGTGTGCGTCTTATCATTGAGGTTGTCTTGTTAGGAAAATGAGTTAGGAGACAAAATAACGGTGTTTCTACATTAAGTTAGTGTGTCTCTTTTAGATCGGAGTTGAATTAGCCCCCTAGCTCATTCAGCAACAGAGATAATCACGATCTTAGCTCTTTTAGCAAGAAATGCATGGAAAACAGTGTGCGTCTTATCATTGAGGTTGTCTTGTTAGGAAAATGAGTTAGGAGACAAATTAACGGTGTTTCTACATTAAGTTAGTGTGTCTCTTTTAGATCGGAGTTGAATTAGCCCCCTAGCTCATTCAGCAACAGAGATAATCACGATCTTAGCTCTATTAGCAAGAAATGCATGGAAAACAGTGTGCGTCTTATCATTGAGGTTGTCTTGTTAGGAAAATGAGTTAGGAGACAAATTAACGGTGTTTCTACATTAAGTTAGTGTGTCTCTTTTAGATCGGAGTTGAATTAGCCCCCTAGCTCATTCAGCAACAGAGATAATCACGATCTTAGCTCTTTTAGCAAGAAATGCATGGAAAACAGTGTGCGTCTTATCATTGAGGTTGTCTTGTTAGGAAAATGAGTTAGGAGACAAAATAACGGTGTTTCTACATTAAGTTAGTGTGTCTCTTTTAGATCGGAGTTGAATTAGCCCCCTAGCTCATTCAGCAACAGAGATAATCACGATCTTAGCTCTTTTAGCAAGAAATGCATGGAAAACAGTGTGCGTCTTATCATTGAGGTTGTCTTGTTAGGAAAATGAGTTAGGAGACAAAATAACAGTGTTTCTACATTAAGTTAGTGTGTCTCTTTTAGATCGGAGTTGATTTAGCCCCCTAGCTCATTCAGCAACAGAGATAATCACGATCTTAGCTCTTTTATCAAGAAATGCATGGAAAACAGTGTGCGTCTTATCATTGGAGTTGTCTTGTTAGGAAAATGAGTTAGGAGACAATTTAACGGTGTTTCTACATTAAGTTAGTGTGTCTCTTTTAGATCGGAATTGAATTAGCCCCCTAGCTCATTCAGCAACAGAGATAATCACGATCTTAGCTCTTTTAGCAAGAAATGCATGGAAAACAGTGTGCGTCTTATCATTCAGGTTGTCTTGTTAGGAAAATGAGTTAGGAGACAAAATAACGCAGTTTCTACATTAAGTTAGTGTGTCTCTTTTAGATCAGAGTTGAATAGCCCCCTAGCTCATTCAGCAATAGAGATAATCACGATCTTAGCTCTTTTAGCAAGAAATGCATGGAAAACAGTGTTCGTCTTATCATTGAGGTTGTCTTGTTAGGAAAATGAGTTAGGAGACAAAATAACGGTGTTTCTACATTGAGTTAGTGTGTCTCTTTAGATCGGAGTTAAATAGCGCCCTAGCTCATTCAGCAACAGAGATAATCACGATCTTAGCTCTTTTAGCAAGAAATGCATGGAAAACAGTGTTCGTCTTATCATTGAGGTTGTCTTGTTAGGAAAATGAGTTAGGAGACAAAATAACGGTGTTTCTACATTAAGTTAGTGTGTCTCTTTTAGATCGGAGTTGAATTAGCCCCCTAGCTCATTCAGCAAAAGAGATAATCACGATCTTAGCTCTTTTAGCAAGAAATGCATGGAAAACAGTGTTCGTCTTATCATTGAGGTTGTCTTGTTAGGAAAATGAGTTAGGAGACAAAGTAACGGTGTTTCTACATTAAGTTAGTGTGTCTCTTTTAGATTGGAGTTGAATTAGCCCCCTAGCTCATTCAGCAACTGAGATAATCACGATCTTAGCTCTTTTAGCAAGAAATGCATGGAAAACAGTGTGCGTCTTATCATTGAGGTTGTCTTGTTAGGAAAATGAGTTAGGAGACAAAATAACGGTGTTTCTACATTAAGTTAGTGTGTCTCTTTTAGATCGGAGTTGAATTAGCCCCCTAGCTCATTCAGCAACAGAGATAATCATGATCTTAGCTCTTTTAGCAAGAAATGCATGGAAAACAGTGTGCGTCTTATCATTGAGGTTGTCTTGTTAGGAAAATGAGTTAGGAGACAAATTAACGGTGTTTCTACATTAAGTTAATGTGTCTCTTTTAGATCGGAGTTAAATTAGCCCCCTTGCTCATTCAGCAACAGAGATAATCACGATCTTAGCTCTTTTAGCAAGAAATGCATGGAAAACAGTGTGCGTCTTATCATTGAGGTTGTCTTGTTAGGAAAATGAGTTAGGAGACAAAATAACGGTGTTTCTACATTAAGTTAGTGTGTCTCTTTTAGATCGGAGTTGAATTAGCCCCCTAGCTCATTCAGCAACAGAGATAATCACGATCTTAGCTCTTTTAGCAAGAAATGCATGGAAAACAGTGTGCGTCTTATCATTGAGGTTGTCTTGTTAGGAAAATGAGTTAGGAGACAAAATAACGGTGTTTCTACATTAAGTTAGTGTGTCTCTTTTAGATCGGAGACACACAGGTCTTGTTAATGTGTCTCTTTTAGATCGGAGTTGAATTAGCCCCCTTGCTCATTCAGCAACAGAGATAATCACGATCTTAGCTCTTTTAGCAAGAAATGCATGGAAAACAGTGTGCGTCTTATCATTGAGGTTGTCTTGTTAGGAAAATGAGTTAGGAGACAAAATAACGGTGTTTCTACATTAAGTTAGTGTGTCTCTTTTAGATCGGAGTTGAATTAGCCCCCTAGCTCATTCAGCAACAGAGATAATCACGATCTTAGCTCTTTTAGCAAGAAATGCATGGAAAACAGTGTGCGTCTTATCATTGAGGTTGTCTTGTTAGGAAAATGAGTTAGGAGACAAAATAACGGTGTTTCTACATTAAGTTAGTGTGTCTCTTTTAGATCGGAGTTGAATTAGCCCCATAGCTCATTCAGCAACAGAGATAATCACGATCTTAGCTCTTTTAGCAAGAAATGCATGGAAAACAGTGTTCGTCTTATCATTGAGGTTAGGAGACAAAATAACGGTGTTTCTACATTAAGTTAGTGTGTCTCTTTTAGATCGAAGTTGAATTAGCCCCATAGCTCATTCAGCAACAGAGATAATCACGATCTTAGCTCTTTTAGCAAGAAATGCATGGAAAACAGTGTGCGTCTTATCATTGAGGTTGTCTTGTTAGGAAAATGAGTTAGGAGACAAAATAACGGTGTTTCTACATTAAGTTAGTGTGTCTCTTTTAGATCGGAGTTGAATAGCCCCCTAGCTCATTCAGCAACAGAGATAATCACGATCTTAGCTCTTTTAGCAAGAAATGCATGGAAAACAGTGTTCGTCTTATCATTGAGGTTGTCTGGTTAGGAAAATGAGTTAGGAGACAAAATAACGGTGTTTCTACATTGAGTTAGTGTGTCTCTTTTAGATCTGAGTTGAATAGCCCCCTAGCTCATTCAGCAACAGAGATAATCACGATCTTAGCTCTTTTAGCAAGAAATGCATGGAAAACAGTGTTCGTCTTATCATTGAGGTTGTCTTGTTAGGAAAATGAGTTAGGAGACAAAATAACGGTGTTTCTACATTAAGTTAGTGTGTCTCGTTTAGATCGGAGTTGAATTAGCCCCCTAGCTCATTCAGCAAAAGAGATAATCACGATCTTAGCTCTTTTAGCAAGAAATGCATGGAAAACAGTGTTCGTCTTATCATTGAGGTTGTCTTGTTAGGAAAATGAGTTAGGAGACAAAATAACGGTGTTTCCACATTAAGTTAGTGTGTCTCTTTTAGATCGGAGTTGAATTAGCCCCCTAGCTCATTCAGCAACAGAGATAATCACGATCTTAGCTCTTTTAGCAAGAAATGCATGGAAAACAGTGTGCGTCTTATCATTGAGGTTGTCTTGTTAGGAAAATGAGTTAGGAGACAAAATAACGGTGTTTGTACATTAAGTTAGTGTGACTCTTTTAGATCGGAGTTGAATTAGCCCTCTAGCTCATTCAGCAACAGAGATAATCACGATCTTAGCTCTTTTAGCAAGAAATGCATGGAAAACAGTGTGCGACTTATCATTGAGGTTGTCTTGTTAGGAAAATGGGTTAGGAGACAAAATATCGGTGTTTCTACATTAAGTTAGTGTGTCTCTTTTAGATCGGAGTTGAATTAGCCCCCTAGCTCATTCAGCAACAGAGATAATCACGATCTTAGCTCTATTAGCAAGAAATGCATGGAAAACAGTGTGCGTCTTATCATTGAGGTTGTCTTGTTAGGAAAATGAGTTAGGAGACAAAATAACGGTGTTTCTACATTAAGTTAGTTTTAGATCGGAGTTGAATTAGCCCCCTAGCTCATTCAGCAACAGAGATAATCACGATCTTAGCTCTTTTAGCAAGAAATGCATGGAAAACAGTGTGCGTCTTATCATTGAGGTTGTCTTGTTAGGAAAATGAGTTAGGAGACAAAATAACGGTGTTTCTACATTAAGTTAGTGTGTCGCTTTTAGATCGGAGTTGAATTAGCCCCCTAGCTCATTCAGCAACAGAGATAATCACGATCTTAGCTCTATTACCAAGAAATGCATGGAAAACAGTGTGCGTCTTATCATTGAGGTTGTCTTGTTAGGAAAATGGGTTAGGAGACAAAATATCGGTGTTTCTACATTAAGTTAGTGTGTCTCTTTTAGATCGGAGTTGAATTAGCCCCCTAGCTCATTCAGCAACAGAGATAATCACGATCTTAGCTCTTTTAGCAATAAAGGCATGGAAAACAGTGTGCATCTTATCATTGAGGTTGTCTTGTTAGGAAAATGAGTTAAAAGACAAAATAACGGTGTTTCTACATTAAGTTAGTGTGTCTCTTTTAGATCGGAGTTGAATTAGCCCCCTAGCTCATTCAGCAACAGAGATAATCACGATCTTAGCTCTATTAGCAAGAAATGCATGGAAAACAGTGTGCGTCTTATCATTGAGGTTGTCTTGTTAGGAAAATGAGTTAGGAGACAAATTAACGGTGTTTCTACATTAAGTTAATGTGTCTCTTTTAGATCGGAGTTAAATTAGCCCCCTTGCTCATTCAGCAACAGAGATAATCACGATCTTAGCTCTTTTAGCAAGAAATGCATGGAAAACAGTGTGCGTCTTATCATTGAGGTTGTCTTGTTAGGAAAATGAGTTAGGAGACAAAATAACGGTGTTTCTACATTAAGTTAGTGTGTCTCTTTTAGATCGGAGTTGAATTAGCCCCCTAGCTCATTCAGCAACAGAGATAATCACGATCTTAGCTCTTTTAGCAAGAAATGCATGGAAAACAGTGTGCGTCTTATCATTGAGGTTGTCTTGTTAGGAAAATGAGTTAGGAGACAAAATAACGGTGTTTCTACATTAAGTTAGTGTGTCTCTTTTAGATCGGAGACACACAGGTCTTGTTAATGTGTCTCTTTTAGATCGGAGTTGAATTAGCCCCCTTGCTCATTCAGCAACAGAGATAATCACGATCTTAGCTCTTTTAGCAAGAAATGCATGGAAAACAGTGTGCGTCTTATCATTGAGGTTGTCTTGTTAGGAAAATGAGTTAGGAGACAAAATAACGGTGTTTCTACATTAAGTTAGTGTGTCTCTTTTAGATCGGAGTTGAATTAGCCCCCTAGCTCATTCAGCAACAGAGATAATCACGATCTTAGCTCTTTTAGCAAGAAATGCATGGAAAACAGTGTGCGTCTTATCATTGAGGTTGTCTTGTTAGGAAAATGAGTTAGGAGACAAAATAACGGTGTTTCTACATTAAGTTAGTGTGTCTCTTTTAGATCGGAGTTGAATTAGCCCCATAGCTCATTCAGCAACAGAGATAATCACGATCTTAGCTCTTTTAGCAAGAAATGCATGGAAAACAGTGTTCGTCTTATCATTGAGGTTAGGAGACAAAATAACGGTTTTTCTACATTAAGTTAGTGTGTCTCTTTTAGATCGAAGTTGAATTAGCCCCATAGCTCATTCAGCAACAGAGATAATCACGATCTTAGCTCTTTTAGCAAGAAATGCATGGAAAACAGTGTGCGTCTTATCATTGAGGTTGTCTTGTTAGGAAAATGAGTTAGGAGACAAAATAACGGTGTTTCTACATTAAGTTAGTGTGTCTCTTTTAGATCGGAGTTGAATAGCCCCCTAGCTCATTTAGCAACAGAGATAATCACGATCTTAGCTCTTTTAGCAAGAAATGCATGGAAAACAGTGTTCGTCTTATCATTGAGGTTGTCTGGTTAGGAAAATGAGTTAGGAGACAAAATAACGGTGTTTCTACATTGAGTTAGTGTGTCTCTTTTAGATCTGAGTTGAATAGCCCCCTAGCTCATTCAGCAACAGAGATAATCACGATCTTAGCTCTTTTAGCAAGAAATGCATGGAAAACAGTGTTCGTCTTATCATTGAGGTTGTCTTGTTAGGAAAATGAGTTAGGAGACAAAATAACGGTGTTTCTACATTAAGTTAGTGTGTCTCTTTTAGATCGGAGTTGAATTAGCCCCCTAGCTCATTCAGCAACAGAGATAATCACGATCTTAGCTCTTTTAGCAAGAAATGCATGGAAAACAGTGTGCGTCTTATCATTGAGGTTGTCTTGTTAGGAAAATGAGTTAGGAGACAAAATAACGGTGTTTGTACATTAAGTTAGTGTGACTCTTTTAGATCGGAGTTGAATTAGCCCTCTAGCTCATTCAGCAACAGAGATAATCACGATCTTAGCTCTTTTAGCAAGAAATGCATGGAAAACAGTGTGCGACTTATCATTGAGGTTGTCTTGTTAGGAAAATGGGTTAGGAGACAAAATATCGGTGTTTCTACATTAAGTTAGTGTGTCTCTTTTAGATCGGAGTTGAATTAGCCCCCTAGCTCATTCAGCAACAGAGATAATCACGATCTTAGCTCTATTAGCAAGAAATGCATGGAAAACAGTGTGCGTCTTATCATTGAGGTTGTCTTGTTAGGAAAATGAGTTAGGAGACAAAATAACGGTGTTTCTACATTAAGTTAGTGTGTCTCTTTTAGATCGGAGTTGAATTAGCCCCCTAGCTCATTCAGCAACAGAGATAATCACGATCTTAGCTCTTTTAGCAAGAAATGCATGGAAAACAGTGTGCGTCTTATCATTGAGGTTGTCTTGTTAGGAAAATGGGTTAGGAGACAAAATATCGGTGTTTCTACATTAAGTTAGTGTGTCTCTTTTAGATCGGAGTTGAATTAGCCCCCTAGCTCATTCAGCAACAGAGATAATCACGATCTTAGCTCTATTAGCAAGAAATGCATGGAAAACAGTGTGCGTCTTATCATTGAGGTTGTCTTGTTAGGAAAATGAGTTAGGAGACAAAATAACGGTGTTTCTACATTAAGTTAGTTTTAGATCGGAGTTGAATTAGCCCCCTAGCTCATTCAGCAACAGAAATAATCACGATCTTAGCTCTTTTAGCAAGAAATGCATGGAAAACAGTGTGCGTCTTATCATTGAGGTTGTCTTGTTAGGATAATGAGTTAGGAGACAAAATAACGGTGTTTCTACATTAAGTTAGTGTGTCGCTTTTAGATCGGAGTTGAATTAGCCCCCTAGCTCATTCAGCAACAGAGATAATCACGATCTTAGCTCTATTACCAAGAAATGCATGGAAAACAGTGTGCGTCTTATCATTGAGGTTGTCTTGTTAGGAAAATGGGTTAGGAGACAAAATATCGGTGTTTCTACATTAAGTTAGTGTGTCTCTTTTAGATCGGAGTTGAATTAGCCCCCTAGCTCATTCAGCAACAGAGATAATCACGATCTTAGCTCTTTTAGCAATAAAGGCATGGAAAACAGTGTGCATCTTATCATTGAGGTTGTCTTGTTAGGAAAATGAGTTAAAAGACAAAATAACGGTGTTTCTACATTAAGTTAGTGTGTCTCTTTTAGATCGGAGTTGAATTAGCCCCCTAGCTCATTCAGCAACAGAGATAATCACGATCTTAGCTCTATTAGCAAGAAATGCATGGAAAACAGTGTGCGTCTTATCATTGAGGTTGTCTTGTTAGGAAAATGAGTTAGGAGACAAAATAACGGTGTTTCTACATTAAGTTAGTGTGTCTCTTTTAGATCGGAGTTGAATTAGCCCCCTAGCTCATTCAACAACAGAGATAATCACGATCTTAGCTCTTTTAGCAAGAAATGCATGGAAAACAGTGTGCGTCTTATCATTGAGGTTGTCTTGTTAGGAAAATGAGTTAGGAGACAAAATAACGGTGTTTCTACATTAAGTTAGTGTGTCTCTTTTAGATCGGAGTTGAATTAGCCCCCTAGCTCATTCAGCAACAGAGATAATCACGATCTTAGCTCTATTACCAAGAAATGCATGGAAAACAGTGTGCGTCTTATCATTGAGGTTGTCTTGTTAGGAAAATGAGTTAGGAGACAAAATAAATGTGTTTCTACATTAAGTTAGTGTGTCTTTTTAGATCGGAGTTAAATAGCCCCCTAGCTCATTCAGCAACAGAGATAATCACGATCTTAGCTCTTTTAGCAAGAAATGCATGGAAAACAGTGTGCGTCTTATCATTGAGGTTGTCTTGTTAGGAAAATGAGTTAGGAGACAAATTAACGGTGTTTCTACATTAAGTTAGTGTGTCTCTTTTAGATCGGAGTTGAATTAGCCCCCTAGCTCATTCAGCAACAGAGATAATCACGATCTTAGCTCTTTTAGCAAGAAATGCATGGAAAACAGTGTGCGTCTTATCATTGAGGTTGTCTTGTTAGGAAAATGAGTTAGGAGACAAAATAACGGTGTTTCTACATTAAGTTAGTGTGTCTCTTTTAGATCGGAGTTGAATTAGCCCCCTAGCTCATTCAGCAACAGAGATAATCACGATCTTAGCTCTTTTAGCAAGAAATGCATGGAAAACAGTGTGCGTCTTATCATTGAGGTTGTCTTGTTAGGAAAATGAGTTAGGAGACAAAATAACGGTGTTTCTACATTAAGTTAGTGTGTCTCTTTTAGATCGGAGTTGAATTAGCCCCATAGCTCATTCAGCAACAGAAATAATCACGATCTTAGCTCTTTTAGCAAGAAATGCATGGAAAACAGTGTTCGTCTTATCATTGAGGTTGTCTTGTTAGGAAAATGAGTTAGGAGACAAAATAACGGTGTTTCTACATTAACTTAGTGTGTCTCTTTTAGATCGAAGTTGAATTAGCCCCATAGCTCATTCAGCAACAGAGATAATCACGATCTTAGCTCTTTTAGCAAGAAATGCATGGAAAACAGTGTGCGTCTTATCATTGAGGTTGTCTTGTTAGGAAAATGAGTTAGGAGACAAAATAACGGTGTTTCTACATTAAGTTAGTGTGTCTCTTTTAGATCGGAGTTGAATAGCCCCCTAGCTCATTCAGCAACAGAGATAATCACGATCTTAGCTCTTTTAGCAAGAAATGCATGGAAAACAGTGTTCGTCTTATCATTGAGGTTGTCTGGTTAGGAAAATGAGTTAGGAGACAAAATAACGGTGTTTCTACATTGAGTTAGTGTGTCTCTTTTAGATCTGAGTTGAATAGCCCCCTAGCTCATTCAGCAACAGAGATAATCACGATCTTAGCTCTTTTAGCAAGAAATGCATGGAAAACAGTGTGCGTCTTATCATTGAGGTTGTCTTGTTAGGAAAATGAGTTAGGAGACAAAATAACGGTGTTTCTACATTAAGTTAGTGTGTCTCTTTTAGATCGGAGTTGAATTAGCCCCCTAGCTCATTCAGCAACAGAGATAATCACGATCTTAGCTCTTTTAGCAAGAAATGCATGGAAAACAGTGTGCGTCTTATCATTGAGGTTGTCTTGTTAGGAAAATGAGTTAGGAGACAAAATAACGGTGTTTCTACATTAAGTTAGTGTGTCTCTTTTAGATCGGAGTTGAATTAGCCCCCTAGCTCATTCAGCAACAGAGATAATCACGATCTTAGCTCTATTACCAAGAAATGCATGGAAAACAGTGTGCGTCTTATCATTGAGGTTGTCTTGTTAGGAAAATGAGTTAGGAGACAAAATAAATGTGTTTCTACATTAAGTTAGTGTGTCTTTTTAGATCGGAGTTAAATAGCCCCCTAGCTCATTCAGCAACAGAGATAATCACGATCTTAGCTCTTTTAGCAAGAAATGCATGGAAAACAGTGTGCGTCTTATCATTGAGGTTGTCTTGTTAGGAAAATGAGTTAGGAGACAAATTAACGGTGTTTCTACATTAAGTTAGTGTGTCTCTTTTAGATCGGAGTTGAATTAGCCCCCTAGCTCATTCAGCAACAGAGATAATCACGATCTTAGCTCTTTTAGCAAGAAATGCATGGAAAACAGTGTGCGTCTTATCATTGAGGTTGTCTTGTTAGGAAAATGAGTTAGGAGACAAAATAACGGTGTTTCTACATTAAGTTAGTGTGTCTCTTTTAGATCGGAGTTGAATTAGCCCCCTAGCTCATTCAGCAACAGAGATAATCACGATCTTAGCTCTTTTAGCAAGAAATGCATGGAAAACAGTGTGCGTCTTATCATTGAGGTTGTCTTGTTAGGAAAATGAGTTAGGAGACAAAATAACGGTGTTTCTACATTAAGTTAGTGTGTCTCTTTTAGATCGGAGTTGAATTAGCCCCATAGCTCATTCAGCAACAGAAATAATCACGATCTTAGCTCTTTTAGCAAGAAATGCATGGAAAACAGTGTTCGTCTTATCATTGAGGTTGTCTTGTTAGGAAAATGAGTTAGGAGACAAAATAACGGTGTTTCTACATTAAGTTAGTGTGTCTCTTTTAGATCGAAGTTGAATTAGCCCCATAGCTCATTCAGCAACAGAGATAATCACGATCTTAGCTCTTTTAGCAAGAAATGCATGGAAAACAGTGTGCGTCTTATCATTGAGGTTGTCTTGTTAGGAAAATGAGTTAGGAGACAAAATAACGGTGTTTCTACATTAAGTTAGTGTGTCTCTTTTAGATCGGAGTTGAATAGCCCCCTAGCTCATTCAGCAACAGAGATAATCACGATCTTAGCTCTTTTAGCAAGAAATGCATGGAAAACAGTGTTCGTCTTATCATTGAGGTTGTCTGGTTAGGAAAATGAGTTAGGAGACAAAATAACGGTGTTTCTACATTGAGTTAGTGTGTCTCTTTTAGATCTGAGTTGAATAGCCCCCTAGCTCATTCAGCAACAGAGATAATCACGATCTTAGCTCTTTTAGCAAGAAATGCATGGAAAACAGTGTTCGTCTTATCATTGAGGTTGTCTTGTTAGGAAAATGAGTTAGGAGACAAAATAACGGTGTTTCTACATTAAGTTAGTGTGTCTCGTTTAGATCGGAGTTGAATTAGCCCCCTAGCTCATTCAGCAAAAGAGATAATCACGATCTTAGCTCTTTTAGCAAGAAATGCATGGAAAACAGTGTTCGTCTTATCATTGAGGTTGTCTTGTTAGGAAAATGAGTTAGGAGACAAAATAACGGTGTTTCTACATTAAGTTAGTGTGTCTCTTTTAGATCGGAGTTGAATTAGCCCCCTAGCTCATTCAGCAACAGAGATAATCACGATCTTAGCTCTTTTAGCAAGAAATGCATGGAAAACAGTGTGCGTCTTATCATTGAGGTTGTCTTGTTAGGAAAATGAGTTAGGAGACAAAATAACGGTGTTTGTACATTAAGTTAGTGTGACTCTTTTAGATCGGAGTTGAATTAGCCCTCTAGCTCATTCAGCAACAGAGATAATCACGATCTTAGCTCTTTTAGCAAGAAATGCATGGAAAACAGTGTGCGACTTATCATTGAGGTTGTCTTGTTAGGAAAATGGGTTAGGAGACAAAATATCGGTGTTTCTACATTAAGTTAGTGTGTCTCTTTTAGATCGGAGTTGAATTAGCCCCCTAGCTCATTCAGCAACAGAGATAATCACGATCTTAGCTCTATTAGCAAGAAATGCATGGAAAACAGTGTGCGTCTTATCATTGAGGTTGTCTTGTTAGGAAAATGAGTTAGGAGACAAAATAACGGTGTTTCTACATTAAGTTAGTGTGTCTCTTTTAGATCGGAGTTGAATTAGCCCCCTAGCTCATTCAGCAACAGAGATAATCACGATCTTAGCTCTTTTAGCAAGAAATGCATGGAAAACAGTGTGCGTCTTATCATTGAGGTTGTCTTGTTAGGAAAATGGGTTAGGAGACAAAATATCGGTGTTTCTACATTAAGTTAGTGTGTCTCTTTTAGATCGGAGTTGAATTAGCCCCCTAGCTCATTCAGCAACAGAGATAATCACGATCTTAGCTCTATTAGCAAGAAATGCATGGAAAACAGTGTGCGTCTTATCATTGAGGTTGTCTTGTTAGGAAAATGAGTTAGGAGACAAAATAACGGTGTTTCTACATTAAGTTAGTTTTAGATCGGAGTTGAATTAGCCCCCTAGCTCATTCAGCAACAGAGATAATCACGATCTTAGCTCTTTTAGCAAGAAATGCATGGAAAACAGTGTGCGTCTTATCATTGAGGTTGTCTTGTTAGGAAAATGAGTTAGGAGACAAAATAACGGTGTTTCTACATTAAGTTAGTGTGTCGCTTTTAGATCGGAGTTGAATTAGCCCCCTAGCTCATTCAGCAACAGAGATAATCACGATCTTAGCTCTATTACCAAGAAATGCATGGAAAACAGTGTGCGTCTTATCATTGAGGTTGTCTTGTTAGGAAAATGGGTTAGGAGACAAAATATCGGTGTTTCTACATTAAGTTAGTGTGTCTCTTTTAGATCGGAGTTGAATTAGCCCCCTAGCTCATTCAGCAACAGAGATAATCACGATCTTAGCTCTTTTAGCAATAAAGGCATGGAAAACAGTGTGCATCTTATCATTGAGGTTGTCTTGTTAGGAAAATGAGTTAAAAGACAAAATAACGGTGTTTCTACATTAAGTTAGTGTGTCTCTTTTAGATCGGAGTTGAATTAGCCCCCTAGCTCATTCAGCAACAGAGATAATCACGATCTTAGCTCTATTAGCAAGAAATGCATGGAAAACAGTGTGCGTCTTATCATTGAGGTTGTCTTGTTAGGAAAATGAGTTAGGAGACAAAATAACGGTGTTTCTACATTAAGTTAGTGTGTCTCTTTTAGATCGGAGTTGAATTAGCCCCCTAGCTCATTCA
The DNA here is from genome assembly GCF_040894005.1 of Engystomops pustulosus. Taxonomy (NCBI): domain Eukaryota; kingdom Metazoa; phylum Chordata; class Amphibia; order Anura; family Leptodactylidae; genus Engystomops; species Engystomops pustulosus. The sequence goes on along the minus strand of NC_092418.1, from coordinate 55,360,896 downwards.
GCAACAGAGATAATCACGATCTTAGCTCTTTTAGCAAGAAATGCATGGAAAACAGTGTGCGTCTTATCATTGAGGTTGTCTTGTTAGGAAAATGAGTTAGGAGACAAAATAACGGTGTTTCTACATTAAGTTAGTGTGTCTCTTTTAGATCGGAGTTGAATTAGCCCCCTAGCTCATTCAGCAACAGAGATAATCACGATCTTAGCTCTATTACCAAGAAATGCATGGAAAACAGTGTGCGTCTTATCATTGAGGTTGTCTTGTTAGGAAAATGAGTTAGGAGACAAAATAAATGTGTTTCTACATTAAGTTAGTGTGTCTTTTTAGATCGGAGTTAAATAGCCCCCTAGCTCATTCAGCAACAGAGATAATCACGATCTTAGCTCTTTTAGCAAGAAATGCATGGAAAACAGTGTGCGTCTTATCATTGAGGTTGTCTTGTTAGGAAAATGAGTTAGGAGACAAAATAACAGTGTTTCTACATTAAGTTAGTGTGTCTCTTTTAGATCGGAGTTGATTTAGCCCCCTAGCTCATTCAGCAACAGAGATAATCACGATCTTAGCTCTTTTATCAAGAAATGCATGGAAAACAGTGTGCGTCTTATCATTGGAGTTGTCTTGTTAGGAAAATGAGTTAGGAGACAATTTAACGGTGTTTCTACATTAAGTTAGTGTGTCTCTTTTAGATCGGAATTGAATTAGCCCCCTAGCTCATTCAGCAACAGAGATAATCACGATCTTAGCTCTTTTAGCAAGAAATGCATGGAAAACAGTGTGCGTCTTATCATTCAGGTTGTCTTGTTAGGAAAATGAGTTAGGAGACAAAATAACGCAGTTTCTACATTAAGTTAGTGTGTCTATTTTAGATCAGAGTTGAATAGCCCCCTAGCTCATTCAGCAATAGAGATAATCACGATCTTAGCTCTTTTAGCAAGAAATGCATGGAAAACAGTGTTCGTCTTATCATTGAGGTTGTCTTGTTAGGAAAATGAGTTAGGAGACAAATTAACGGTGTTTCTACATTAAGTTAGTGTGTCTCTTTTAGATCGGAGTTGAATTAGCCCCCTAGCTCATTCAGCAACAGAGATAATCACGATCTTAGCTCTTTTAGCAAGAAATGCATGGAAAACAGTGTGCGTCTTATCATTGAGGTTGTCTTGTTAGGAAAATGAGTTAGGAGACAAAATAACGGTGTTTCTACATTAAGTTAGTGTGTCTCTTTTAGATCGGAGTTGAATTAGCCCCCTAGCTCATTCAGCAACAGAGATAATCACGATCTTAGCTCTTTTAGCAAGAAATGCATGGAAAACAGTGTGCGTCTTATCATTGAGGTTGTCTTGTTAGGAAAATGAGTTAGGAGACAAAATAACAGTGTTTCTACATTAAGTTAGTGTGTCTCTTTTAGATCGGAGTTGATTTAGCCCCCTAGCTCATTCAGCAACAGAGATAATCACGATCTTAGCTCTTTTATCAAGAAATGCATGGAAAACAGTGTGCGTCTTATCATTGGAGTTGTCTTGTTAGGAAAATGAGTTAGGAGACAATTTAACGGTGTTTCTACATTAAGTTAGTGTGTCTCTTTTAGATCGGAATTGAATTAGCCCCCTAGCTCATTCAGCAACAGAGATAATCACGATCTTAGCTCTTTTAGCAAGAAATGCATGGAAAACAGTGTGCGTCTTATCATTCAGGTTGTCTTGTTAGGAAAATGAGTTAGGAGACAAAATAACGCAGTTTCTACATTAAGTTAGTGTGTCTATTTTAGATCAGAGTTGAATAGCCCCCTAGCTCATTCAGCAATAGAGATAATCACGATCTTAGCTCTTTTAGCAAGAAATGCATGGAAAACAGTGTTCGTCTTATCATTGAGGTTGTCTTGTTAGGAAAATGAGTTAGGAGACAAAATAACGGTGTTTCTACATTGAGTTAGTGTGTCTCTTTAGATCGGAGTTAAATAGCGCCCTAGCTCATTCAGCAACAGAGATAATCACGATCTTAGCTCTTTTAGCAAGAAATGCATGGAAAACAGTGTTCGTCTTATCATTGAGGTTGTCTTGTTAGGAAAATGAGTTAGGAGACAAAATAACGGTGTTTCTACATTAAGTTAGTGTGTCTCTTTTAGATCGGAGTTGAATTAGCCCCATAGCTCATTCAGCAACAGAAATAATCACGATCTTAGCTCTTTTAGCAAGAAATGCATGGAAAACAGTGTTCGTCTTACAATTGAGGTTGTCTTGTTAGGAAAATGAGTTAGGAGACAAAATAACGGTGTTTCTACATTAAGTTAGTGTGTCTCTTTTAGATCGAAGTTGAATTAGCCCCATAGCTCATTCAGCAACAGAGATAATCACGATCTTAGCTCTTTTAGCAAGAAATGCATGGAAAACAGTGTGCGTCTTATCATTGAGGTTGTCTTGTTAGGAAAATGAGTTAGGAGACAAAATAACGGTGTTTCTACATTAAGTTAGTGTGTCTCTTTTAGATCGGAGTTGAATTAGCCCCCTAGCTCATTCAGCAACAGAGATAATCACGATCTTAGCTCTTTTAGCAAGAAATGCATGGAAAACAGTGTGCGTCTTATCATTGAGGTTGTCTAGTTAGGAAAATGAGTTAGGAGACAAAATAATTGTGTTTCTACATTAAGTTAGTGTGTCTCTTTAGATCGGAGTTAAATAGCCCCATAGCTCATTCAGCAACAGAGATAATCACGATCTTAGCTCTTTTAGCAAGAAATGCGTGGAAAACAGTGTGCGTCTTATCTTTGAGGTTGTCTTGTTAGGAAAATGAGTTAGGAGACAAAGTAACGGTGTTCCTACATTAAGTTAGTGAGTCTCTCTTAGATTAGAGTTGAATAGCCTCCTAGCTCATTCAGCAACAGAGATAATCACGATCTTAGCTCTTTTAGCAAGAAATACATGGAAAACAGTGTTCGTCTTATCATTGAGGTTGTCTTGTTAGGAATATGAGTTAGGAGACAAAATAACGGTGTTTCTACATTAAGTTAGTGTATCTCTTTTAGATCGGATTTGAATAGCCCCCTAGCTCATTCAGCAATAAAAATAATCACTATCTTAGCTCTTTTAGCAAGAAATGCATGGAAAACAGTGTTCGTCTTATAATTGAGGTTGTCTTGTTGTGAAAATGAGTTAGGAGACAAAATAACGGTGTTTCTACATTAAGTTAGTGTGTCTCTTTTAGATCGGAGTTGAATAGCCCCCTAGCTCATTCAGCAACAGAGATAATCACGATCTTAGCTCTTTTAGCAAGAAATGCATGGAAAACAGTGTTCGTCTTATCATTGAGGTTGTCTTGTTAGGAAAATGAGTTAGGAGACAAAATAACGGTGTTTCTACATTAAGTTAGTGTGTCTCTTTTAGATCGGAGTTGAATAGCCCCCTAGCTCATTCAGCAACAGAGATAATCACGATCTTAGCTCTTTTAGCAAGAAATGCATGGAAAACAGTGTTCGTCTTATCATTGAGGTTGTCTTGTTAGGAAAATGAGTTAGGAGACAAAATAACGGTGTTTCTACATTAAGTTAGTGTGTCTCTTTTAGATCGGAGTTGAATTAGCCCCCTAGCTCATTCAGCAAAAGAGATAATCACGATCTTAGCTCTTTTAGCAAGAAATGCATGGAAAACAGTGTTCGTCTTATCATTGAGGTTGTCTTGTTAGAAAATGAGTTAGGAGACAAAGTAACGGTGTTTCTACATTAAGTTAGTGTGTCTCTTTTAGATCGGAGTTGAATTAGCCCCCTTGCTCATTCAGCAACAGAGATAATCTCGATCTTAGCTCTTTTAGCAAGAAATGCATGGAAAACAGTGTGCGTCTTATCATTGAGGTTGTCTTGTTAGGAAAAGGAGTTAGGAGACAAAATAACGGTGTTTCTACATTAAGTTAGTGTGTCTCTTTTAGATCGGAGTTGAATTAGCCCCCTAGCTCATTCAGCAACAGAGATAATCACGATCTTAGCTTTTTTAGCAAGAAATGCATGGAAAACAGTGTGCGTCTTATCATTGAGGTTGTCTTGTTAAGAAAATGAGTTAGGAGACAAAATAACGGTGTTTCTACATTAAGTTAGTGTGTCTCTTTTAGATCGGAGTTGAATTAGCCCCCTAGCTCATTCAGCAACAGAGATAATCACGATCTTAGCTCTTTTAGCAAGAAATGCATGGAAAACAGTGTGCGTCTTATCATTGAGGTTGTCTTGTTAGGAAAATGAGTTAGGAGACAAATTAACGGTGTTTCTACATTAAGTTAGTGTGTCTCTTTTAGATCGGAGTTGAATTAGCCCCCTAGCTCATTCAGCAACAGAGATAATCACGATCTTAGCTCTATTAGCAAGAAATGCATGGAAAACAGTGTGCGTCTTATCATTGAGGTTGTCTTGTTAGGAAAATGAGTTAGGAGACAAAATAATTGTGTTTCTACATTAAATTAGTGTGTCTCTTTAGATCGGAGTTAAATAGCCCCATAGCTCATTCAGTAACAGAGATAATCACGATCTTAGCTCTTTTAGCAAGAAATGCGTGGAAAACAGTGTGCGTCTTATCTTTGAGGTTGTCTTGTTAGGAAAATGAGTTAGGAGACAAAGTAACGGTGTTCCTACATGAAGTTAGTGAGTCTCTCTTAGATTAGAGTTGAATAGCCTCCTAGCTCATTCAGCAACAGAGATAATCACGATCTTAGCTCTTTTAGCAAGAAATACATGGAAAACAGTGTTCGTCTTATCATTGAGGTTGTCTTGTTAGGAATATGAGTTAGGAGACAAAATAACGGTGTTTCTACATTAAGTTAGTGTATCTCTTTTAGATCGGATTTGAATAGCCCCCTAGCTCATTCAGCAATAAAAATAATCACTATCTTAGCTCTTTTAGCAAGAAATGCATGGAAAACAGTGTTCGTCTTATAATTGAGGTTGTCTTGTTGTGAAAATGAGTTAGGAGACAAAATAACGGTGTTTCTACATTAAGTTAGTGTGTCTCTTTTAGATCGGAGTTGAATAGCCCCCTAGCTCATTCAGCAACAGAGATAATCACGATCTTAGCTCTTTTAGCAAGAAATGCATGGAAAACAGTGTTCGTCTTATCATTGAGGTTGTCTTGTTAGGAAAATGAGTTAGGAGACAAAATAACGGTGTTTCTACATTAAGTTAGTGTGTCTCTTTTAGATCGGAGTTAAATAGCGCCCTAGCTCATTCAGCAACAGAGATAATCACGATCTTAGCTCTTTTAGCAAGAAATGCATGGAAAACAGTGTTCGTCTTATCATTGAGGTTGTCTTGTTAGGAAAATGAGTTAGGAGACAAAATAACGGTGTTTCTACATTAAGTTAGTGTGTCTCTTCTAGATCGGAGTTGAATTAGCCCCATAGCTCATTCAGCAACAGAGATAATCACGATCTTAGCTCTTTTAGCAAGAAATGCATGGAAAACAGTGTGCGTCTTATCATTGAGGTTGTCTTGTTAGGAAAATGAGTTAGGAGACAAAATAACGGTGTTTCTACATTAAGTTAGTGTGTCTCTTTTAAATCGGAGTTGAATTAGCCCCCTAGCTCATTCAGCAATAGAGATAATCACGATCTTAGCTCTTTTAGCAAGAAATGCATGGAAAACAGTGTTCGTCTTATCATTGAGGTTGTCTTGTTAGGAAAATGAGTTAGGAGACAAAATAACGGTGTTTCTACATTGAGTTAGTGTGTCTCTTTAGATCGGAGTTAAATAGCGCCCTAGCTCATTCAGCAACAGAGATAATCACGATCTTAGCTCTTTTAGCAAGAAATGCATGGAAAACAGTGTTCGTCTTATCATTGAGGTTGTCTAGTTAGGAAAATGAGTTAGGAGACAAAATAATTGTGTTTCTACATTAAGTTAGTGTGTCTCTTTAGATCGGAGTTAAATAGCCCCATAGCTCATTCAGCAACAGAGATAATCACGATCTTAGCTCTTTTAGCAAGAAATGCGTGGAAAACAGTGTGCGTCTTATCTTTGAGGTTGTCTTGTTAGGAAAATGAGTTAGGAGACAAAGTAACGGTGTTCCTACATTAAGTTAGTGAGTCTCTCTTAGATTAGAGTTGAATAGCCTCCTAGCTCATTCAGCAACAGAGATAATCACGATCTTAGCTCTTTTAGTAAGAAATACATGGAAAACAGTGTTCGTCTTATCATTGAGGTTGTCTTGTTAGGAATATGAGTTAGGAGACAAAATAACGGTGTTTCTACATTAAGTTAGTGTATCTCTTTTAGATCGGATTTGAATAGCCCCCTAGCTCATTCAGCAATAAAAATAATCACTATCTTAGCTCTTTTAGCAAGAAATGCATGGAAAACAGTGTTCGTCTTATAATTGAGGTTGTCTTGTTGTGAAAATGAGTTAGGAGACAAAATAACGGTGTTTCTACATTAAGTTAGTGTGTCTCTTTTAGATCGGAGTTGAATAGCCCCCTAGCTCATTCAGCAACAGAGATAATCACGATCTTAGCTCTTTTAGCAAGAAATGCATGGAAAACAGTGTTCGTCTTATCATTGAGGTTGTCTTGTTAGGAAAATGAGTTAGGAGACAAAATAACGGTGTTTCTACATTAAGTTAGTGTGTCTCTTTTAGATCGGAGTTGAATAGCCCCCTAGCTCATTCAGCAACAGAGATAATCACGATCTTAGCTCTTTTAGCAAGAAATGCATGGAAAACAGTGTTCGTCTTATCATTGAGGTTGTCTTGTTAGGAAAATGAGTTAGGAGACAAAATAACGGTGTTTCTACATTAAGTTAGTGTGTCTCTTTTAGATCGGAGTTGAATTAGCCCCCTAGCTCATTCAGCAAAAGAGATAATCACGATCTTAGCTCTTTTAGCAAGAAATGCATGGAAAACAGTGTTCGTCTTATCATTGAGGTTGTCTTGTTAGAAAATGAGTTAGGAGACAAAGTAACGGTGTTTCTACATTAAGTTAGTGTGTCTCTTTTAGATCGGAGTTGAATTAGCCCCCTTGCTCATTCAGCAACAGAGATAATCTCGATCTTAGCTCTTTTAGCAAGAAATGCATGGAAAACAGTGTGCGTCTTATCATTGAGGTTGTCTTGTTAGGAAAAGGAGTTAGGAGACAAAATAACGGTGTTTCTACATTAAGTTAGTGTGTCTCTTTTAGATCGGAGTTGAATTAGCCCCCTAGCTCATTCAGCAACAGAGATAATCACGATCTTAGCTTTTTTAGCAAGAAATGCATGGAAAACAGTGTGCGTCTTATCATTGAGGTTGTCTTGTTAAGAAAATGAGTTAGGAGACAAAATAACGGTGTTTCTACATTAAGTTAGTGTGTCTCTTTTAGATCGGAGTTGAATTAGCCCCCTAGCTCATTCAGCAACAGAGATAATCACGATCTTAGCTCTTTTAGCAAGAAATGCATGGAAAACAGTGTGCGTCTTATCATTGAGGTTGTCTTGTTAGGAAAATGAGTTAGGAGACAAATTAACGGTGTTTCTACATTAAGTTAGTGTGTCTCTTTTAGATCGGAGTTGAATTAGCCCCCTAGCTCATTCAGCAACAGAGATAATTACGATCTTAGCTCTATTAGCAAGAAATGCATGGAAAACAGTGTGCGTCTTATCATTGAGGTTGTCTTGTTAGGAAAATGAGTTAGGAGACAAAATAATTGTGTTTCTACATTAAATTAGTGTGTCTCTTTAGATCGGAGTTAAATAGCCCCATAGCTCATTCAGTAACAGAGATAATCACGATCTTAGCTCTTTTAGCAAGAAATGCGTGGAAAACAGTGTGCGTCTTATCTTTGAGGTTGTCTTGTTAGGAAAATGAGTTAGGAGACAAAGTAACGGTGTTCCTACATGAAGTTAGTGAGTCTCTCTTAGATTAGAGTTGAATAGCCTCCTAGCTCATTCAGCAACAGAGATAATCACGATCTTAGCTCTTTTAGCAAGAAATACATGGAAAACAGTGTTCGTCTTATCATTGAGGTTGTCTTGTTAGGAATATGAGTTAGGAGACAAAATAACGGTGTTTCTACATTAAGTTAGTGTATCTCTTTTAGATCGGATTTGAATAGCCCCCTAGCTCATTCAGCAATAAAAATAATCACTATCTTAGCTCTTTTAGCAAGAAATGCATGGAAAACAGTGTTCGTCTTATAATTGAGGTTGTCTTGTTGTGAAAATGAGTTAGGAGACAAAATAACGGTGTTTCTACATTAAGTTAGTGTGTCTCTTTTAGATCGGAGTTGAATAGCCCCCTAGCTCATTCAGCAACAGAGATAATCACGATCTTAGCTCTTTTAGCAAGAAATGCATGGAAAACAGTGTTCGTCTTATCATTGAGGTTGTCTTGTTAGGAAAATGAGTTAGGAGACAAAATAACGGTGTTTCTACATTAAGTTAGTGTGTCTCTTTTAGATCGGAGTTAAATAGCGCCCTAGCTCATTCAGCAACAGAGATAATCACGATCTTAGCTCTTTTAGCAAGAAATGCATGGAAAACAGTGTTCGTCTTATCATTGAGGTTGTCTTGTTAGGAAAATGAGTTAGGAGACAAAATAACGGTGTTTCTACATTAAGTTAGTGTGTCTCTTCTAGATCGGAGTTGAATTAGCCCCATAGCTCATTCAGCAACAGAGATAATCACGATCTTAGCTCTTTTAGCAAGAAATGCATGGAAAACAGTGTGCGTCTTATCATTGAGGTTGTCTTGTTAGGAAAATGAGTTAGGAGACAAAATAACGGTGTTTCTACATTAAGTTAGTGTGTCTCTTTTAAATCGGAGTTGAATTAGCCCCCTAGCTCATTCAGCAACAGAGATAATCACGATCTTAGCTCTTTTAGCAAGAAATGCATGGAAAACAGTGTGCGTCTTATCAATGAGGTTGTCTTGTTAGGAAAATGAGTTAGGAGACAAATTAATGGTGTTTCTACATTAAGTTAGTGTGTCTCTTTTAGATCGGACTTGAATTAGCCCCCTAGCTCATTCAGCAACAGAGATAATCACGATCTTAGCTCTATTAGCAAGAAATGCATGGAAAACAGTGTGCGTCTTATCATTGAGGTTGTCTAGTTAGGAAAATGAGTTAGGAGACAAAATAATTGTGTTTCTACATTAAGTTAGTGTGTCTCTTTAGATCGGAGTTAAATAGCCCCATAGCTCATTCAGCAACAGAGATAATCACGATCTTAGCTCTTTTAGCAAGAAATACATGGAAAACAGTGTTCGTCTTATCATTGAGGTTGTCTTGTTAGGAATATGAGTTAGGAGACAAAATAACGGTGTTTCTACATTAAGTTAGTGTATCTCTTTTAGATCGGATTTGAATAGCCCCCTAGCTCATTCAGCAATAAAAATAATCACTATCTTAGCTCTTTTAGCAAGAAATGCATGGAAAACAGTGTTCGTCTTATAATTGAGGTTGTCTTGTTGTGAAAATGAGTTAGGAGACAAAATAACGGTGTTTCTACATTAAGTTAGTGTGTCTCTTTTAGATCGGAGTTGAATAGCCCCCTAGCTCATTCAGCAACAGAGATAATCACGATCTTAGCTCTTTTAGCAAGAAATGCATGGAAAACAGTGTTCGTCTTATCATTGAGGTTGTCTTGTTAGGAAAATGAGTTAGGAGACAAAATAACGGTGTTTCTACATTAAGTTAGTGTGTCTCTTTTAGATCGGAGTTAAATAGCGCCCTAGCTCATTCAGCAACAGAGATAATCACGATCTTAGCTCTTTTAGCAAGAAATGCATGGAAAACAGTGTTCGTCTTATCATTGAGGTTGTCTTGTTAGGAAAATGAGTTAGGAGACAAAATAACGGTGTTTCTACATTAAGTTAGTGTGTCTCTTCTAGATCGGAGTTGAATTAGCCCCATAGCTCATTCAGCAACAGAGATAATCACGATCTTAGCTCTTTTAGCAAGAAATGCATGGAAAACAGTGTGCGTCTTATCATTGAGGTTGTCTTGTTAGGAAAATGAGTTAGGAGACAAAATAACGGTGTTTCTACATTAAGTTAGTGTGTCTCTTTTAAATCGGAGTTGAATTAGCCCCCTAGCTCATTCAGCAACAGAGATAATCACGATCTTAGCTCTTTTAGCAAGAAATGCATGGAAAACAGTGTGCGTCTTATCAATGAGGTTGTCTTGTTAGGAAAATGAGTTAGGAGACAAATTAATGGTGTTTCTACATTAAGTTAGTGTGTCTCTTTTAGATCGGACTTGAATTAGCCCCCTAGCTCATTCAGCAACAGAGATAATCACGATCTTAGCTCTATTAGCAAGAAATGCATGGAAAACAGTGTGCGTCTTATCATTGAGGTTGTCTAGTTAGGAAAATGAGTTAGGAGACAAAATAATTGTGTTTCTACATTAAGTTAGTGTGTCTCTTTAGATCGGAGTTAAATAGCCCCATAGCTCATTCAGCAACAGAGATAATCACGATCTTAGCTCTTTTAGCAAGAAATGCGTGGAAAACAGTGTGCGTCTTATCATTGAGGTTGTCTTGTTAGGAAAATGAGTTAGGAGACAAAATAACGGTGTTTCTACATTAAGTTAGTGTGTCTCTTTTAGATCGGAGTTGAATTGGCCCCCTAGCTCATTCAGCAACAGAGATAATCACGATCTTAGCTCTTTTAGCAAGAAATGCATGGAAAACAGTGTGCGTCTTATCATTGAGGTTGTCTTGTTAGGAAAATGAGTTAGGAGACAAATTAACGGTGTTTCTACATTAAGTTAGTGTGTCTCTTTTAGATCGGAGTTGAATTAGCCCCCTAGCTCATTCAGCAACAGAGATAATCACGATCTTAGCTCTATTAGCAAGAAATACATGGAAAACAGTGTTCGTCTTATCATTGAGGTTGTCTTGTTAGGAATATGAGTTAGGAGACAAAATAACGGTGTTTCTACATTAAGTTAGTGTATCTCTTTTAGATCGGATTTGAATAGCCCCCTAGCTCATTCAGCAATAAAAATAATCACTATCTTAGCTCTTTTAGCAAGAAATGCATGGAAAACAGTGTTCGTCTTATCATTGAGGTTGTCTTGTTAGAAAATGAGTTAGGAGACAAAGTAACGGTGTTTCTACATTAAGTTAGTGTGTCTCTTTTAGATCGGAGTTGAATTAGCCCCCTTGCTCATTCAGCAACAGAGATAATCTCGATCTTAGCTCTTTTAGCAAGAAATGCATGGAAAACAGTGTGCGTCTTATCATTGAGGTTGTCTTGTTAGGAAAAGGAGTTAGGAGACAAAATAACGGTGTTTCTACATTAAGTTAGTGTGTCTCTTTTAGATCGGAGTTGAATTAGCCCCCTAGCTCATTCAGCAACAGAGATAATCACGATCTTAGCTTTTTTAGCAAGAAATGCATGGAAAACAGTGTGCGTCTTATCATTGAGGTTGTCTTGTTAGGAAAATGAGTTAGGAGACAAAATAACGGTGTTTCTACATTAAGTTAGTGTGTCTCTTTTAGATCGGAGTTGAATTAGCCCCCTAGCTCATTCAGCAACAGAGATAATCACGATCTTAGCTCTATTAGCAACAAATGCATGGAAAACAGTGTGCGTCTTATCATTGAGGTTGTCTTGTTAGGAAAATGAGTTAGGAGACAAAATAATTGTGTTTCTAGATTAAATTAGTGTGTCTCTTTAGATCGGAGTTAAATAGCCCCATAGCTCATTCAGTAACAGAGATAATCACGATCTTAGCTCTTTTAGCAAGAAATGCGTGGAAAACAGTGTGCGTCTTATCTTTGAGGTTGTCTTGTTAGGAAAATGAGTTAGGAGACAAAGTAACGGTGTTCCTACATGAAGTTAGTGAGTCTCTCTTAGATTAGAGTTGAATAGCCTCCTAGCTCATTCAGCAACAGAGATAATCACAATCTTAGCTCTTTTAGCAAGAAATACATGGAAAACAGTGTTCGTCTTATCATTGAGGTTGTCTTGTTAGGAATATGAGTTAGGAGACAAAATAACGGTGTTTCTACATTAAGTTAGTGTATCTCTTTTAGATCGGATTTGAATAGCCCCCTAGCTCATTCAGCAATAAAAATAATCACTATCTTAGCTCTTTTAGCAAGAAATGCATGGAAAACAGTGTTCGTCTTATAATTGAGGTTGTCTTGTTGTGAAAATGAGTTAGGAGACAAAATAACGGTGTTTCTACATTAAGTTAGTGTGTCTCTTTTAGATCGGAGTTGAATAGCCCCCTAGCTCATTCAGCAACAGAGATAATCACGATCTTAGCTCTTTTAGCAAGAAATGCATGGAAAACAGTGTTCGTCTTATCATTGAGGTTGTCTTGTTAGGAAAATGAGTTAGGAGACAAAATAACGGTGTTTCTACATTAAGTTAGTGTGTCTCTTCTAGATCGGAGTTGAATTAGCCCCATAGCTCATTCAGCAACAGAGATAATCACGATCTTAGCTCTTTTAGCAAGAAATGCATGGAAAACAGTGTGCGTCTTATCATTGAGGTTGTCTTGTTAGGAAAATGAGTTAGGAGACAAAATAACGGTGTTTCTACATTAAGTTAGTGTGTCTCTTTTAAATCGGAGTTGAATTAGCCCCCTAGCTCATTCAGCAACAGAGATAATCACGATCTTAGCTCTTTTAGCAAGAAATGCATGGAAAACAGTGTGCGTCTTATCAATGAGGTTGTCTTGTTAGGAAAATGAGTTAGGAGACAAATTAATGGTGTTTCTACATTAAGTTAGTGTGTCTCTTTTAGATCGGACTTGAATTAGCCCCCTAGCTCATTCAGCAACAGAGATAATCACGATCTTAGCTCTATTAGCAAGAAATGCATGGAAAACAGTGTGCGTCTTATCATTGAGGTTGTCTAGTTAGGAAAATGAGTTAGGAGACAAAATAATTGTGTTTCTACATTAAGTTAGTGTGTCTCTTTAGATCGGAGTTAAATAGCCCCATAGCTCATTCAGCAACAGAGATAATCACGATCTTAGCTCTTTTAGCAAGAAATGCGTGGAAAACAGTGTGCGTCTTATCATTGAGGTTGTCTTGTTAGGAAAATGAGTTAGGAGACAAAATAACGGTGTTTCTACATTAAGTTAGTGTGTCTCTTTTAGATCGGAGTTGAATTAGCCCCCTTGCTCATTCAGCAACAGAGATAATCTCGATCTTAGCTCTTTTAGCAAGAAATGCATGGAAAACAGTGTGCGTCTTATCATTGAGGTTGTCTTGTTAGGAAAAGGAGTTAGGAGACAAAATAACGGTGTTTCTACATTAAGTTAGTGTGTCTCTTTTAGATCGGAGTTGAATTAGCCCCCTAGCTCATTCAGCAACAGAGATAATCACGATCTTAGCTTTTTTAGCAAGAAATGCATGGAAAACAGTGTGCGTCTTATCATTGAGGTTGTCTTGTTAGGAAAATGAGTTAGGAGACAAAATAACGGTGTTTCTACATTAAGTTAGTGTGTCTCTTTTAGATCGGAGTTGAATTAGCCCCCTAGCTCATTCAGCAACAGAGATAATCACGATCTTAGCTCTATTAGCAACAAATGCATGGAAAACAGTGTGCGTCTTATCATTGAGGTTGTCTTGTTAGGAAAATGAGTTAGGAGACAAAATAATTGTGTTTCTAGATTAAATTAGTGTGTCTCTTTAGATCGGAGTTAAATAGCCCCATAGCTCATTCAGTAACAGAGATAATCACGATCTTAGCTCTTTTAGCAAGAAATGCGTGGAAAACAGTGTGCGTCTTATCTTTGAGGTTGTCTTGTTAGGAAAATGAGTTAGGAGACAAAGTAACGGTGTTCCTACATGAAGTTAGTGAGTCTCTCTTAGATTAGAGTTGAATAGCCTCCTAGCTCATTCAGCAACAGAGATAATCACAATCTTAGCTCTTTTAGCAAGAAATACATGGAAAACAGTGTTCGTCTTATCATTGAGGTTGTCTTGTTAGGAATATGAGTTAGGAGACAAAATAACGGTGTTTCTACATTAAGTTAGTGTATCTCTTTTAGATCGGATTTGAATAGCCCCCTAGCTCATTCAGCAATAAAAATAATCACTATCTTAGCTCTTTTAGCAAGAAATGCATGGAAAACAGTGTTCGTCTTATAATTGAGGTTGTCTTGTTGTGAAAATGAGTTAGGAGACAAAATAACGGTGTTTCTACATTAAGTTAGTGTGTCTCTTTTAGATCGGAGTTGAATAGCCCCCTAGCTCATTCAGCAACAGAGATAATCACGATCTTAGCTCTTTTAGCAAGAAATGCATGGAAAACAGTGTTCGTCTTATCATTGAGGTTGTCTTGTTAGGAAAATGAGTTAGGAGACAAAATAACGGTGTTTCTACATTAAGTTAGTGTGTCTCTTTTAGATCGGAGTTGAATAGCCCCCTAGCTCATTCAGCAACAGAGATAATCACGATCTTAGCTCTTTTAGCAAGAAATGCATGGAAAACAGTGTTCGTCTTATCATTGAGGTTGTCTTGTTAGGAAAATGAGTTAGGAGACAAAATAACGGTGTTTCTACATTAATTTAGTGTGTCTCTTTTAGATTGGAGTTGAATTAGCCCCCTAGCTCATTCAGCAACTGAGATAATCACGATCTTAGCTCTTTTAGCAAGAAATGCATGGAAAACAGTGTGCGTCTTATCATTGAGGTTGTCTTGTTAGGAAAATGAGTTAGGAGACAAAATAACGGTGTTTCTACATTAAGTTAGTGTGTCTCTTTTAGATCGGAGTTGAATAGCCCCCTAGCTCATTCAGCAACAGAGATAATCACGATCTTAGCTCTTTTAGCAAGAAATGCATGGAAAACAGTGTTCGTCTTATCATTGAGGTTGTCTTGTTAGGAAAATGAGTTAGGAGACAAAATAACGGTGTTTCTACATTAATTTAGTGTGTCTCTTTTAGATTGGAGTTGAATTAGCCCCCTAGCTCATTCAGCAACTGAGATAATCACGATCTTAGCTCTTTTAGCAAGAAATGCATGGAAAACAGTGTGCGTCTTATCATTGAGGTTGTCTTGTTAGGAAAATGAGTTAGGAGACAAAATAACGGTGTTTCTACATTAAGTTAGTGTGTCTCTTTTAGATCGGAGTTTAATTAGCCCCCTAGCTCATTTAGCAACAGAGATAATCACGATCTTAGCTCTTTTAGCAAGAAATGCATGGAAAACAGTGTGCGTCTTATCATTGAGGTTGTCTTGTTAGGAAAATGAGTTAGGAGACAAAATAACGGTGTTTCTACATTAAGTTAGTGTGTCTCTTTTAGATCGGAGTTGAATTAGCCCCCTAGCTCATTCAGCAACAGAGATAATCACGATCTTAGCTCTTTTAGCCAGAAATGCATGGAAAACAGTGTGCGTCTTATCATTGAGGTTGTCTTGTTAGGAAAATGAGTTAGGAGACAAAATAACGGTGTTTCTACATTAAGTTAGTGTGTCTCTTTTAGATCGGAGTTGAATTAGCCCCCTAGCTCATTCAGCAACAGAGATAATCACGATCTTAGCTCTATTACCAAGAAATGCATGGAAAACAGTGTGCGTCTTATCATTGAGGTTGTCTTGTTAGGAAAATGAGTTAGGAGACAAAATAAATGTGTTTCTACATTAAGTTAGTGTGTCTTTTTAGATCGGAGTTAAATAGCCCCCTAGCTCATTCAGCAACAGAGATAATCACGATCTTAGCTCTTTTAGCAAGAAATGCATGGAAAACAGTGTGCGTCTTATCATTGAGGTTGTCTTGTTAGGAAAATGAGTTAGGAGACAAATTAACGGTGTTTCTACATTAAGTTAGTGTGTCTCTTTTAGATCGGAGTTGAATTAGCCCCCTAGCTCATTCAGCAACAGAGATAATCACGATCTTAGCTCTTTTAGCAAGAAATGCATGGAAAACAGTGTGCGTCTTATCATTGAGGTTGTCTTGTTAGGAAAATGAGTTAGGAGACAAAATAACGGTGTTTCTACATTAAGTTAGTGTGTCTCTTTTAGATCGGAGTTGAATTAGCCCCCTAGCTCATTCAGCAACAGAGATAATCACGATCTTAGCTCTTTTAGCAAGAAATGCATGGAAAACAGTGTGCGTCTTATCATTGAGGTTGTCTTGTTAGGAAAATGAGTTAGGAGACAAAATAACAGTGTTTCTACATTAAGTTAGTGTGTCTCTTTTAGATCGGAGTTGAATTAGCCCCCTAGCTCATTCAGCAACAGAGATAATCACGATCTTAGCTCTTTTATCAAGAAATGCATGGAAAACAGTGTGCGTCTTATCATTGGAGTTGTCTTGTTAGGAAAATGAGTTAGGAGACAATTGAACGGTGTTTCTACATTAAGTTAGTGTGTCTCTTTTAGATCGGAATTGAATTAGCCCCCTAGCTCATTCAGCAACAGAGATAATCACGATCTTAGCTCTTTTAGCAAGAAATGCATGGAAAACAGTGTGCGTCTTATCATTCAGGTTGTCTTGTTAGGAAAATGAGTTAGGAGACAAAATAACGCAGTTTCTACATTAAGTTAGTGTGTCTCTTTTAGATCAGAGTTGAATAGCCCCCTAGCTCATTCAGCAATAGAGATAATCACGATCTTAGCTCTTTTAGCAAGAAATGCATGGAAAACAGTGTTCGTCTTATCATTGAGGTTGTCTTGTTAGGAAAATGAGTTAGGAGACAAAATAACGGTGTTTCTAAATTAAGTTAGTGTGTCTCTTTTAGATCGGAGTTGAATTAGCCCCATAGCTCATTCAGCAACAGAGATAATCACGATCTTAGCTCTTTTAGCAAGAAATGCATGGAAAACAGTGTGCGTCTTATCATTGAGGTTGTCTTGTTAGGAAAATGAGTTAGGAGACAAAATAACGGTGTTTCTACATTAAGTTAGTGTGTCTCTTTAGATCGGAGTTAAATAGCCCCATAGCTCATTCAGCAACAGAGATAATCACGATCTTAGCTCTTTTAGCAAGAAATGCGTGGAAAACAGTGTGCGTCTTATCTTTGAGGTTGTCTTGTTAGGAAAATGAGTTAGGAGACAAAGTAACGGTGTTCCTACATTAAGTTAGTGAGTCTCTCTTAGATTAGAGTTGAATAGCCTCCTAGCTCATTCAGCAACAGAGATAATCACGATCTTAGCTCTTTTAGCAAGAAATACATGGAAAACAGTGTTCGTCTTATCATTGAGGTTGTCTTGTTAGGAATATGAGTTAGGAGACAAAATAACGGTGTTTCTACATTAAGTTAGTGTATCTCTTTTAGATCGGATTTGAATAGCCCCCTAGCTCATTCAGCAATAAAAATAATCACTATCTTAGCTCTTTTAGCAAGAAATGCATGGAAAACAGTGTTCGTCTTATAATTGAGGTTGTCTTGTTGTGAAAATGAGTTAGGAGACAAAATAACGGTGTTTCTACATTAAGTTAGTGTGTCTCTTTTAGATCGGAGTTGAATAGCCCCCTAGCTCATTCAGCAACAGAGATAATCACGATCTTAGCTCTTTTAGCAAGAAATGCATGGAAAACAGTGTTCGTCTTATCATTGAGGTTGTCTTGTTAGGAAAATGAGTTAGGAGACAAAATAACGGTGTTTCTACATTAAGTTAGTGTGTCTCTTTTAGATCGGAGTTGAATAGCCCCCTAGCTCATTCAGCAACAGAGATAATCACGATCTTAGCTCTTTTAGCAAGAAATGCATGGAAAACAGTGTTCGTCTTATCATTGAGGTTGTCTTGTTAGGAAAATGAGTTAGGAGACAAAATAACGGTGTTTCTACATTAAGTTAGTGTGTCTCTTTTAGATCGGAGTTGAATTAGCCCCCTAGCTCATTCAGCAAAAGAGATAATCACGATCTTAGCTCTTTTAGCAAGAAATGCATGGAAAACAGTGTTCGTCTTATCATTGAGGTTGTCTTGTTAGAAAATGAGTTAGGAGACAAAGTAACGGTGTTTCTACATTAAGTTAGTGTGTCTCTTTTAGATCGGAGTTGAATTAGCCCCCTTGCTCATTCAGCAACAGAGATAATCTCGATCTTAGCTCTTTTAGCAAGAAATGCATGGAAAACAGTGTGCGTCTTATCATTGAGGTTGTCTTGTTAGGAAAAGGAGTTAGGAGACAAAATAACGGTGTTTCTACATTAAGTTAGTGTGTCTCTTTTAGATCGGAGTTGAATTAGCCCCCTAGCTCATTCAGCAACAGAGATAATCACGATCTTAGCTTTTTTAGCAAGAAATGCATGGAAAACAGTGTGCGTCTTATCATTGAGGTTGTCTTGTTAGGAAAATGAGTTAGGAGACAAAATAACGGTGTTTCTACATTAAGTTAGTGTGTCTCTTTTAGATCGGAGTTGAATTAGCCCCCTAGCTCATTCAGCAACAGAGATAATCACGATCTTAGCTCTTTTAGCAAGAAATGCATGGAAAACAGTGTGCGTCTTATCATTGAGGTTGTCTTGTTAGGAAAATGAGTTAGGAGACAAATTAACGGTGTTTCTTCATTAAGTTAGTGTGTCTCTTTTAGATCGGAGTTGAATTAGCCCCCTAGCTCATTCAGCAACAGAGATAATTACGATCTTAGCTCTATTAGCAAGAAATGCATGGAAAACAGTGTGCGTCTTATCATTGAGGTTGTCTTGTTAGGAAAATGAGTTAGGAGACAAAATAATTGTGTTTCTACATTAAATTAGTGTGTCTCTTTAGATCGGAGTTAAATAGCCCCATAGCTCATTCAGTAACAGAGATAATCACGATCTTAGCTCTTTTAGCAAGAAATGCGTGGAAAACAGTGTGCGTCTTATCTTTGAGGTTGTCTTGTTAGGAAAATGAGTTAGGAGACAAAGTAACGGTGTTCCTACATGAAGTTAGTGAGTCTCTCTTAGATTAGAGTTGAATAGCCTCCTAGCTCATTCAGCAACAGAGATAATCACGATCTTAGCTCTTTTAGCAAGAAATACATGGAAAACAGTGTTCGTCTTATCATTGAGGTTGTCTTGTTAGGAATATGAGTTAGGAGACAAAATAACGGTGTTTCTACATTAAGTTAGTGTATCTCTTTTAGATCGGATTTGAATAGCCCCCTAGCTCATTCAGCAATAAAAATAATCACTATCTTAGCTCTTTTAGCAAGAAATGCATGGAAAACAGTGTTCGTCTTATAATTGAGGTTGTCTTGTTGTGAAAATGAGTTAGGAGACAAAATAACGGTGTTTCTACATTAAGTTAGTGTGTCTCTTTTAGATCGGAGTTGAATAGCCCCCTAGCTCATTCAGCAACAGAGATAATCACGATCTTAGCTCTTTTAGCAAGAAATGCATGGAAAACAGTGTTCGTCTTATCATTGAGGTTGTCTTGTTAGGAAAATGAGTTAGGAGACAAAATAAATGTGTTTCTACATTAAGTTAGTGTGTCTTTTTAGATCGGAGTTAAATAGCCCCCTAGCTCATTCAGCAACAGAGATAATCACGATCTTAGCTCTTTTAGCAAGAAATGCATGGAAAACAGTGTGCGTCTTATCATTGAGGTTGTCTTGTTAGGAAAATGAGTTAGGAGACAAAATAAATGTGTTTCTACATTAAGTTAGTGTGTCTTTTTAGATCGGAGTTAAATAGCCCCCTAGCTCATTCAGCAACAGAGATAATCACGATCTTAGCTCTTTTAGCAAGAAATGCATGGAAAACAGTGTGCGTCTTATCATTGAGGTTGTCTTGTTAGGAAAATGAGTTAGGAGACAAATTAACGGTGTTTCTACATTAAGTTAGTGTGTCTCTTTTAGATCGGAGTTGAATTAGCCCCCTAGCTCATTCAGCAACAGAGATAATCACGATCTTAGCTCTTTTAGCAAGAAATGCATGGAAAACAGTGTGCGTCTTATCATTGAGGTTGTCTTGTTAGGAAAATGAGTTAGGAGACAAAATAACGGTGTTTCTACATTAAGTTAGTGTGTCTCTTTTAGATCGGAGTTGAATAGCCCCCTAGCTCATTCAGCAACAGAGATAATCACGATCTTAGCTCTTTTAGCAAGAAATGCATGGAAAACAGTGTTCGTCTTATCATTGAGGTTGTCTTGTTAGGAAAATGAGTTAGGAGACAAAATAACGGTGTTTCTACATTAAGTTAGTGTGTCTCTTTTAGATCGGAGTTGAATTAGCCCCCTAGCTCATTCAGCAAAAGAGATAATCACGATCTTAGCTCTTTTAGCAAGAAATGCATGGAAAACAGTGTTCGTCTTATCATTGAGGTTGTCTTGTTAGGAAAATGAGTTAGGAGACAAAATAACGGTGTTTCTACATTAAGTTAGTGTGTCTCTTTTAGATCGGAGTTGAATAGCCCCCTAGCTCATTCAGCAACAGAGATAATCACGATCTTAGCTCTTTTAGCAAGAAATGCATGGAAAACAGTGTTCGTCTTATCATTGAGGTTGTCTTGTTAGGAAAATGAGTTAGGAGACAAAATAACGGTGTTTCTACATTAAGTTAGTGTGTCTCTTTTAGATCGGAGTTGAATTAGCCCCCTAGCTCATTCAGCAAAAGAGATAATCACGATCTTAGCTCTTTTAGCAAGAAATGCATGGAAAACAGTGTTCGTCTTATCATTGAGGTTGTCTTGTTAGAAAATGAGTTAGGAGACAAAGTAACGGTGTTTCTACATTAAGTTAGTGTGTCTCTTTTAGATCGGAGTTGAATTAGCCCCCTTGCTCATTCAGCAACAGAGATAATCTCGATCTTAGCTCTTTTAGCAAGAAATGCATGGAAAACAGTGTGCGTCTTATCATTGAGGTTGTCTTGTTAGGAAAAGGAGTTAGGAGACAAAATAACGGTGTTTCTACATTAAGTTAGTGTGTCTCTTTTAGATCGGAGTTGAATTAGCCCCCTAGCTCATTCAGCAACAGAGATAATCACGATCTTAGCTTT
Source organism: Engystomops pustulosus (assembly GCF_040894005.1). Classification (NCBI taxonomy): domain Eukaryota; kingdom Metazoa; phylum Chordata; class Amphibia; order Anura; family Leptodactylidae; genus Engystomops; species Engystomops pustulosus. The sequence goes on along the minus strand of NC_092418.1, from coordinate 55,340,066 downwards.
TTTAGCAAGAAATGCATGGAAAACAGTGTGCGTCTTATCATTGAGGTTGTCTTGTTAGGAAAATGAGTTAGGAGACAAAATAACGGTGTTTCTACATTAAGTTAGTGTGTCTCTTTTAGATCGGAGTTGAATTAGCCCCCTAGCTCATTCAGCAACAGAGATAATCACGATCTTAGCTCTTTTAGCAAGAAATGCATGGAAAACAGTGTGCGTCTTATCATTGAGGTTGTCTTGTTAGGAAAATGAGTTAGGAGACAAATTAACGGTGTTTCTTCATTAAGTTAGTGTGTCTCTTTTAGATCGGAGTTGAATTAGCCCCCTAGCTCATTCAGCAACAGAGATAATTACGATCTTAGCTCTATTAGCAAGAAATGCATGGAAAACAGTGTGCGTCTTATCATTGAGGTTGTCTTGTTAGGAAAATGAGTTAGGAGACAAAATAATTGTGTTTCTACATTAAATTAGTGTGTCTCTTTAGATCGGAGTTAAATAGCCCCATAGCTCATTCAGTAACAGAGATAATCACGATCTTAGCTCTTTTAGCAAGAAATGCGTGGAAAACAGTGTGCGTCTTATCTTTGAGGTTGTCTTGTTAGGAAAATGAGTTAGGAGACAAAGTAACGGTGTTCCTACATGAAGTTAGTGAGTCTCTCTTAGATTAGAGTTGAATAGCCTCCTAGCTCATTCAGCAACAGAGATAATCACGATCTTAGCTCTTTTAGCAAGAAATACATGGAAAACAGTGTTCGTCTTATCATTGAGGTTGTCTTGTTAGGAATATGAGTTAGGAGACAAAATAACGGTGTTTCTACATTAAGTTAGTGTATCTCTTTTAGATCGGATTTGAATAGCCCCCTAGCTCATTCAGCAATAAAAATAATCACTATCTTAGCTCTTTTAGCAAGAAATGCATGGAAAACAGTGTTCGTCTTATAATTGAGGTTGTCTTGTTGTGAAAATGAGTTAGGAGACAAAATAACGGTGTTTCTACATTAAGTTAGTGTGTCTCTTTTAGATCGGAGTTGAATAGCCCCCTAGCTCATTCAGCAACAGAGATAATCACGATCTTAGCTCTTTTAGCAAGAAATGCATGGAAAACAGTGTTCGTCTTATCATTGAGGTTGTCTTGTTAGGAAAATGAGTTAGGAGACAAAATAAATGTGTTTCTACATTAAGTTAGTGTGTCTTTTTAGATCGGAGTTAAATAGCCCCCTAGCTCATTCAGCAACAGAGATAATCACGATCTTAGCTCTTTTAGCAAGAAATGCATGGAAAACAGTGTGCGTCTTATCATTGAGGTTGTCTTGTTAGGAAAATGAGTTAGGAGACAAAATAAATGTGTTTCTACATTAAGTTAGTGTGTCTTTTTAGATCGGAGTTAAATAGCCCCCTAGCTCATTCAGCAACAGAGATAATCACGATCTTAGCTCTTTTAGCAAGAAATGCATGGAAAACAGTGTGCGTCTTATCATTGAGGTTGTCTTGTTAGGAAAATGAGTTAGGAGACAAATTAACGGTGTTTCTACATTAAGTTAGTGTGTCTCTTTTAGATCGGAGTTGAATTAGCCCCCTAGCTCATTCAGCAACAGAGATAATCACGATCTTAGCTCTTTTAGCAAGAAATGCATGGAAAACAGTGTGCGTCTTATCATTGAGGTTGTCTTGTTAGGAAAATGAGTTAGGAGACAAAATAACGGTGTTTCTACATTAAGTTAGTGTGTCTCTTTTAGATCGGAGTTGAATTAGCCCCCTAGCTCATTCAGCAACAGAGATAATCACGATCTTAGCTCTTTTAGCAAGAAATGCATGGAAAACAGTGTGCGTCTTATCATTGAGGTTGTCTTGTTAGGAAAATGAGTTAGGAGACAAAATAACAGTGTTTCTACATTAAGTTAGTGTGTCTCTTTTAGATCGGAGTTGAATTAGCCCCCTAGCTCATTCAGCAACAGAGATAATCACGATCTTAGCTCTTTTATCAAGAAATGCATGGAAAACAGTGTGCGTCTTATCATTGGAGTTGTCTTGTTAGGAAAATGAGTTAGGAGACAATTGAACGGTGTTTCTACATTAAGTTAGTGTGTCTCTTTTAGATCGGAATTGAATTAGCCCCCTAGCTCATTCAGCAACAGAGATAATCACGATCTTAGCTCTTTTAGCAAGAAATGCATGGAAAACAGTGTGCGTCTTATCATTCAGGTTGTCTTGTTAGGAAAATGAGTTAGGAGACAAAATAACGCAGTTTCTACATTAAGTTAGTGTGTCTCTTTTAGATCAGAGTTGAATAGCCCCCTAGCTCATTCAGCAATAGAGATAATCACGATCTTAGCTCTTTTAGCAAGAAATGCATGGAAAACAGTGTTCGTCTTATCATTGAGGTTGTCTTGTTAGGAAAATGAGTTAGGAGACAAAATAACGGTGTTTCTAAATTAAGTTAGTGTGTCTCTTTTAGATCGGAGTTGAATTAGCCCCATAGCTCATTCAGCAACAGAGATAATCACGATCTTAGCTCTTTTAGCAAGAAATGCATGGAAAACAGTGTGCGTCTTATCATTGAGGTTGTCTTGTTAGGAAAATGAGTTAGGAGACAAAATAACGGTGTTTCTACATTAAGTTAGTGTGTCTCTTTAGATCGGAGTTAAATAGCCCCATAGCTCATTCAGCAACAGAGATAATCACGATCTTAGCTCTTTTAGCAAGAAATGCGTGGAAAACAGTGTGCTTCTTATCTTTGAGGTTGTCTTGTTAGGAAAATGAGTTAGGAGACAAAGTAACGGTGTTCCTACATTAAGTTAGTGAGTCTCTCTTAGATTAGAGTTGAATAGCCTCCTAGCTCATTCAGCAACAGAGATAATCACGATCTTAGCTCTTTTAGCAAGAAATACATGGAAAACAGTGTTCGTCTTATCATTGAGGTTGTCTTGTTAGGAATATGAGTTAGGAGACAAAATAACGGTGTTTCTACATTAAGTTAGTGTATCTCTTTTAGATCGGATTTGAATAGCCCCCTAGCTCATTCAGCAATAAAAATAATCACTATCTTAGCTCTTTTAGCAAGAAATGCATGGAAAACAGTGTTCGTCTTATAATTGAGGTTGTCTTGTTGTGAAAATGAGTTAGGAGACAAAATAACGGTGTTTCTACATTAAGTTAGTGTGTCTCTTTTAGATCGGAGTTGAATAGCCCCCTAGCTCATTCAGCAACAGAGATAATCACGATCTTAGCTCTTTTAGCAAGAAATGCATGGAAAACAGTGTTCGTCTTATCATTGAGGTTGTCTTGTTAGGAAAATGAGTTAGGAGACAAAATAACGGTGTTTCTACATTAAGTTAGTGTGTCTCTTTTAGATCGGAGTTGAATAGCCCCCTAGCTCATTCAGCAACAGAGATAATCACGATCTTAGCTCTTTTAGCAAGAAATGCATGGAAAACAGTGTTCGTCTTATCATTGAGGTTGTCTTGTTAGGAAAATGAGTTAGGAGACAAAATAACGGTGTTTCTACATTAAGTTAGTGTGTCTCTTTTAGATCGGAGTTGAATTAGCCCCCTAGCTCATTCAGCAAAAGAGATAATCACGATCTTAGCTCTTTTAGCAAGAAATGCATGGAAAACAGTGTTCGTCTTATCATTGAGGTTGTCTTGTTAGAAAATGAGTTAGGAGACAAAGTAACGGTGTTTCTACATTAAGTTAGTGTGTCTCTTTTAGATCGGAGTTGAATTAGCCCCCTTGCTCATTCAGCAACAGAGATAATCTCGATCTTAGCTCTTTTAGCAAGAAATGCATGGAAAACAGTGTGCGTCTTATCATTGAGGTTGTCTTGTTAGGAAAAGGAGTTAGGAGACAAAATAACGGTGTTTCTACATTAAGTTAGTGTGTCTCTTTTAGATCGGAGTTGAATTAGCCCCCTAGCTCATTCAGCAACAGAGATAATCACGATCTTAGCTTTTTTAGCAAGAAATGCATGGAAAACAGTGTGCGTCTTATCATTGAGGTTGTCTTGTTAGGAAAATGAGTTAGGAGACAAAATAACGGTGTTTCTACATTAAGTTAGTGTGTCTCTTTTAGATCGGAGTTGAATTAGCCCCCTAGCTCATTCAGCAACAGAGATAATCACGATCTTAGCTCTTTTAGCAAGAAATGCATGGAAAACAGTGTGCGTCTTATCATTGAGGTTGTCTTGTTAGGAAAATGAGTTAGGAGACAAATTAACGGTGTTTCTTCATTAAGTTAGTGTGTCTCTTTTAGATCGGAGTTGAATTAGCCCCCTAGCTCATTCAGCAACAGAGATAATTACGATCTTAGCTCTATTAGCAAGAAATGCATGGAAAACAGTGTGCGTCTTATCATTGAGGTTGTCTTGTTAGGAAAATGAGTTAGGAGACAAAATAATTGTGTTTCTACATTAAATTAGTGTGTCTCTTTAGATCGGAGTTAAATAGCCCCATAGCTCATTCAGTAACAGAGATAATCACGATCTTAGCTCTTTTAGCAAGAAATGCGTGGAAAACAGTGTGCGTCTTATCTTTGAGGTTGTCTTGTTAGGAAAATGAGTTAGGAGACAAAGTAACGGTGTTCCTACATGAAGTTAGTGAGTCTCTCTTAGATTAGAGTTGAATAGCCTCCTAGCTCATTCAGCAACAGAGATAATCACGATCTTAGCTCTTTTAGCAAGAAATACATGGAAAACAGTGTTCGTCTTATCATTGAGGTTGTCTTGTTAGGAATATGAGTTAGGAGACAAAATAACGGTGTTTCTACATTAAGTTAGTGTATCTCTTTTAGATCGGATTTGAATAGCCCCCTAGCTCATTCAGCAATAAAAATAATCACTATCTTAGCTCTTTTAGCAAGAAATGCATGGAAAACAGTGTTCGTCTTATAATTGAGGTTGTCTTGTTGTGAAAATGAGTTAGGAGACAAAATAACGGTGTTTCTACATTAAGTTAGTGTGTCTCTTTTAGATCGGAGTTGAATAGCCCCCTAGCTCATTCAGCAACAGAGATAATCACGATCTTAGCTCTTTTAGCAAGAAATGCATGGAAAACAGTGTTCGTCTTATCATTGAGGTTGTCTTGTTAGGAAAATGAGTTAGGAGACAAAATAACGGTGTTTCTACATTAAGTTAGTGTGTCTCTTTTAGATCGGAGTTAAATAGCGCCCTAGCTCATTCAGCAACAGAGATAATCACGATCTTAGCTCTTTTAGCAAGAAATGCATGGAAAACAGTGTTCGTCTTATCATTGAGGTTGTCTTGTTAGGAAAATGAGTTAGGAGACAAAATAACGGTGTTTCTACATTAAGTTAGTGTGTCTCTTCTAGATCGGAGTTGAATTAGCCCCATAGCTCATTCAGCAACAGAGATAATCACGATCTTAGCTCTTTTAGCAAGAAATGCATGGAAAACAGTGTGCGTCTTATCATTGAGGTTGTCTTGTTAGGAAAATGAGTTAGGAGACAAAATAACGGTGTTTCTACATTAAGTTAGTGTGTCTCTTTTAGATCGGAGTTGAATTAGCCCCCTAGCTCATTCAGCAACAGAGATAATCACGATCTTAGCTCTTTTAGCAAGAAATGCATGGAAAACAGTGTGCGTCTTATCATTGAGGTTGTCTTGTTAGGAAAATGAGTTAGGAGACAAATTAACGGTGTTTCTACATTAAGTTAGTGTGTCTCTTTTAGATCGGACTTGAATTAGCCCCCTAGCTCATTCAGCAACAGAGATAATCACGATCTTAGCTCTATTAGCAAGAAATGCATGGAAAACAGTGTTCGTCTTATCATTGAGGTTGTCTAGTTAGGAAAATGAGTTAGGAGACAAAATAATTGTGTTTCTACATTAAGTTAGTGTGTCTCTTTAGATCGGAGTTAAATAGCCCCATAGCTCATTCAGCAACAGAGATAATCACGATCTTAGCTCTTTTAGCAAGAAATGCGTGGAAAACAGTGTGCGTCTTATCATTGAGGTTGTCTTGTTAGGAAAATGAGTTAGGAGACAAAATAACGGTGTTTCTACATTAAGTTAGTGTGTCTCTTTTAGATCGGAGTTGAATTAGCCCCCTAGCTCATTCAGCAACAGAGATAATCACGATCTTAGCTCTTTTAGCAAGAAATGCATGGAAAACAGTGTGCGTCTTATCATTGAGGTTGTCTTGTTAGGAAAATGAGTTAGGAGACAAATTAACGGTGTTTCTACATTAAGTTAGTGTGTCTCTTTTAGATCGGAGTTGAATTAGCCCCCTAGCTCATTCAGCAACAGAGATAATCACGATCTTAGCTCTATTAGCAAGAAATACATGGAAAACAGTGTTCGTCTTATCATTGAGGTTGTCTTGTTAGGAATATGAGTTAGGAGACAAAATAACGGTGTTTCTACATTAAGTTAGTGTATCTCTTTTAGATCGGATTTGAATAGCCCCCTAGCTCATTCAGCAATAAAAATAATTACTATCTTAGCTCTTTTAGCAAGAAATGCATGGAAAACAGTGTTCGTCTTATAATTGAGGTTGTGTTGTTGTGAAAATGAGTTAGGAGACAAAATAACGGTGTTTGTACATTAAGTTAGTGTGTCTCTTTTAGATCTGAGTTGAATAGCCCCCTAGCTCATTCAGCAACAGAGATAATCACGATCTTAGCTCTTTTAGCAAGAAATGCATGGAAAACAGTGTTCGTCTTATCATTGAGGTTGTCTTGTTAGGAAAATGAGTTAGGAGACAAAATAACGGTGTTTCTACATTAAGTTAGTGTGTCTCTTTTAGATCGGAGTTGAATAGCCCCCTAGCTCATTCAGCAACAGAGATAATCACGATCTTAGCTCTTTTAGCAAGAAATGCATGGAAAACAGTGTTCGTCTTATCATTGAGGTTGTCTTGTTAGGAAAATGAGTTAGGAGACAAAATAACGGTGTTTCTACATTAAGTTAGTGTGTCTCTTTTAGATCGGAGTTGAATTAGCCCCCTAGCTCATTCAGCAAAAGAGATAATCACGATCTTAGCTCTTTTAGCAAGAAATGCATGGAAAACAGTGTTCGTCTTATCATTGAGGTTGTCTTGTTAGAAAATGAGTTAGGAGACAAAGTAACGGTGTTTCTACATTAAGTTAGTGTGTCTCTTTTAGATCGGAGTTGAATTAGCCCCCTTGCTCATTCAGCAACAGAGATAATCTCGATCTTAACTCTTTTAGCAAGAAATGCATGGAAAACAGTGTGCGTCTTATCATTGAGGTTGTCTTGTTAGGAAAAGGAGTTAGGAGACAAAATAACGGTGTTTCTACATTAAGTTAGTGTGTCTCTTTTAGATCGGAGTTGAATTAGCCCCCTAGCTCATTCAGCAACAGAGATAATCACGATCTTAGCTTTTTTAGCAAGAAATGCATGGAAAACAGTGTGCGTCTTATCATTGAGGTTGTCTTGTTAGGAAAATGAGTTAGGAGACAAAATAACGGTGTTTCTACATTAAGTTAGTGTGTCTCTTTTAGATCGGAGTTGAATTAGCCCCCTAGCTCATTCAGCAACAGAGATAATCACGATCTTAGCTCTTTTAGCAAGAAATGCATGGAAAACAGTGTGCGTCTTATCATTGAGGTTGTCTTGTTAGAAAAATGAGTAAGGAGACAAATTAACGGTGTTTCTACATTAAGTTAGTGTGTCTCTTTTAGATCGGAGTTGAATTAGCCCCCTAGCTCATTCAGCAACAGAGATAATCACGATCTTAGCTCTATTAGCAAGAAATGCATGGAAAACAGTGTGCGTCTTATCATTGAGGTTGTCTTGTTAGGAAAATGAGTTAGGAGACAAAATAATTGTGTTTCTACATTAAATTAGTGTGTCTCTTTAGATCGGAGTTAAATAGCCCCATAGCTCATTCAGTAACAGAGATAATCACGATCTTAGCTCTTTTAGCAAGAAATGCGTGGAAAACAGTGTGCGTCTTATCTTTGAGGTTGTCTTGTTAGGAAAATGAGTTAGGAGACAAAGTAACGGTGTTCCTACATGAAGTTAGTGAGTCTCTCTTAGATTAGAGTTGAATAGCCTCCTAGCTCATTCAGCAACAGAGATAATCACAATCTTAGCTCTTTTAGCAAGAAATACATGGAAAACAGTGTTCGTCTTATCATTGAGGTTGTCTTGTTAGGAATATGAGTTAGGAGACAAAATAACGGTGTTTCTACATTAAGTTAGTGTATCTCTTTTAGATCGGATTTGAATAGCCCCCTAGCTCATTCAGCAATAAAAATAATCACTATCTTAGCTCTTTTAGCAAGAAATGCATGGAAAACAGTGTTCGTCTTATAATTGAGGTTGTCTTGTTGTGAAAATGAGTTAGGAGACAAAATAACGGTGTTTCTACATTATGTTAGTGTGTCTCTTTTAGATCGGAGTTGAATAGCCCCCTAGCTCATTCAGCAACAGAGATAATCACGATCTTAGCTCTTTTAGCAAGAAATGCATGGAAAACAGTGTTCGTCTTATCATTGAGGTTGTCTTGTTAGGAAAATGAGTTAGGAGACAAATTAACGGTGTTTCTACATTAAGTTAATGTGTCTCTTTTAGATCGGAGTTGAATTAGCCCCCTTGCTCATTCAGCAACAGAGATAATCACGATCTTAGCTCTTTTAGCAAGAAATGCATGGAAAACAGTGTGCGTCTTATCATTGAGGTTGTCTTGTTAGGAAAATGAGTTAGGAGACAAAATAACGGTGTTTCTACATTAAGTTAGTGTGTCTCTTTTAGATCGGAGTTTAATTAGCCCCCTAGCTCTTTCAGCAACAGAGATAATCACGATCTTAGCTCTTTTAGCAAGAAATGCATGGAAAACAGTGTGCGTCTTATCATTGAGGTTGTCTTGTTAGGAAAATGAGTTAGGAGACAAAATAACGGTGTTTCTACATTAAGTTAGTGTGTCTCTTTTAGATCGGAGTTGAATTAGCCCCATAGCTCATTCAGCAACAGAGATAATCACGATCTTAGCTCTTTTAGCAAGAAATGCATGGAAAACAGTGTTCGTCTTATCATTGAGGTTGTCTTGTTAGGAAAATGAGTTAGGAGACAAAATAACGGTGTTTCTACAAGAAGTTAGTGTGTCTCTTTTAGATCGAAGTTGAATTAGCCCCATAGCTCATTCAGCAACAGAGATAATCACGATCTTAGCTCTTTTAGCAAGAAATGCATGGAAAACAGTGTGCGTCTTATCATTGAGGTTGTCTTGTTAGGAAAATGAGTTAGGAGACAAAATAACGGTGTTTCTACATTAAGTTAGTGTGTCTCTTTTAGATCGGAGTTGAATAGCCCCCTAGCTCATTCAGCAACAGAGATAATCACGATCTTAGCTCTTTTAGCAAGAAATGCATGGAAAACAGTGTTCGTCTTATCATTGAGGTTGTCTGGTTAGGAAAATGAGTTAGGAGACAAAATAACGGTGTTTCTACATTGAGTTAGTGTGTCTCTTTTAGATCTGAGTTGAATAGCCCCCTAGCTCATTCAGCAACAGAGATAATCACGATCTTAGCTCTTTTAGCAAGAAATGCATGGAAAACAGTGTTCGTCTTATCATTGAGGTTGTCTTGTTAGGAAAATGAGTTAGGAGACAAAATAACGGTGTTTGTCCATTAAGTTAGTGTGTCTCTTTTAGATCGGAGTTGAATTAGCCCCCTAGCTCATTCAGCAACTGAGATAATCACGATCTTAGCTCTTTTAGCAAGAAATGCATGGAAAACAGTGTGCGTCTTATCATTGAGGTTGTCTTGTTAGGAAAATGAGTTAGGAGACAAAATAACGGTGTTTTTACATTAAGTTAGTGTGACTCTTTTAGATCGGAGTTGAATTAGCCCCCTAGCTCATTCAGCAACAGAGATAATCACGATCTTAGCTCTTTTAGCAAGAAATGCATGGAAAACAGTGTGCGTCTTATCATTGAGGTTGTCTTGTTAGGAAAATGGGTTAGGAGACAAAATATCGGTGTTTCTACATTAAGTTAGTGTGTCTCTTTTAGATCGGAGTTGAATTAGCCCCCTAGCTCATTCAGCAACAGAGATAATCACGATCTTAGCTCTATTAGCAAGAAATGCATGGAAAACAGTGTGCGTCTTATCATTGAGGTTGTCTTGTTAGGAAAATGAGTTAGGAGACAAAATAACGGTGTTTCTACATTAAGTTAGTGTGTCTCTTTTAGATCGGAGTTGAATTAGCCCCCTAGCTCATTCAGCAACAGAGATAATCACGATCTTAGCTCTTTTATCAAGAAATGCATGGAAAACAGTGTGCGTCTTATCATTGGAGTTGTCTTGTTAGGAAAATGAGTTAGGAAACAATTAAACGGTGTTTCTACATTAAGTTAGTGTGTCTCTTTTAGATCGGAATTGAATTAGCCCCCTAGCTCATTCAGCAACAGAGATAATCACGATCTTAGCTCTTTTAGCAAGAAATGCATGGAAAACAGTGTGCGTCTTATCATTGAGGTTGTCTTGTTAGGAAAATGAGTTAGGAGACAAAATAACGCAGTTTCTACATTAAGTTAGTGTGTCTCTTTTAGATCAGAGTTGAATAGCCCCCTAGCTCATTCAGCAATAGAGATAATCACGATCTTAGCTCTTTTAGCAAGAAATGCATGGAAAACAGTGTTCGTCTTATCATTGAGGTTGTCTTGTTAGGAAAATGAGTTAGGAGACAAAATAACGGTGTTTCTACATTGAGTTAGTGTGTCTCTTTAGATCGGAGTTAAATAGCGCCCTAGCTCATTCAGCAACAGAGATAATCACGATCTTAGCTCTTTTAGCAAGAAATGCATGCAAAACAGTGTGCGTCTTATCATTGAGGTTGTCTTGTTAGGAAAATGAGTTAGGAGACAAAATAACGGTGTTTCTACATTAAGTTAGTGTGTCTCTTTTAAATCGGAGTTGAATTAGCCCCCTAGCTCATTCAGCAACAGAGATAATCACGATCTTAGCTCTTTTAGCAAGAAATGCATGGAAAACAGTGTGCGTCTTATCATTGAGGTTGTCTTGTTAGGAAAATGAGTTAGGAGACAAATTAACGGTGTTTCTACATAAAGTTAGTGTGTCTCTTTTAGATCGGAGTTGAATTAGCCCCCTTGCTCATTCAGCAACAGAGATAATCACGATCTTAGCTCTTTTAGCAAGAAATGCATGGAAAACAGTGTTCGTCTTATCATTGAGGTTGTCTTGTTAGGAAAATGAGTTAGGAGACAAAATAACGGTGTTTCTACATTAAGTTAGTGTGTCTCGTTTAGATCGGAGTTGAATTAGCCCCCTAGCTCATTCAGCAAAAGAGATAATCACGATCTTAGCTCTTTTAGCTAGAAATGCATGGAAAACAGTGTTCGTCTTATCATTGAGGTTGTCTTGTTAGGAAAATGAGTTAGGAGACAAAATAACGGTGTTTCTACATTAAGTTAGTGTGTCTCTTTTAGATCGGAGTTGAATTAGCCCCCTAGCTCATTCAGCAACAGAGATAATCACGATCTTAGCTCTTTTAGCCAGAAATGCATGGAAAACAGTGTGCGTCTTATCATTGAGGTTGTCTTGTTAGGAAAATGAGTTAGGAGACAAAATAACGGTGTTTCTACATTAAGTTAGTGTGTCTCTTTTAGATCGGAGTTGAATTAGCCCCCTAGCTCATTCAGCAACAGAGATAATCACGATCTTAGCTCTATTACCAAGAAATGCATGGAAAACAGTGTGCGTCTTATCATTGAGGTTGTCTTGTTAGGAAAATGAGTTAGGAGACAAAATAAATGTGTTTCTACATTAAGTTAGTGTGTCTTTTTAGATCGGAGTTAAATAGCCCCCTAGCTCATTCAGCAACAGAGATAATCACGATCTTAGCTCTATTAGCAAGAAATGCATGGAAAACAGTGTGCGTCTTATCATTGAGGTTGTCTAGTTAGGAAAATGAGTTAGGAGACAAAATAATTGTGTTTCTACATTAAGTTAGTGTGTCTCTTTAGATCGGAGTTAAATAGCCCCATAGCTCATTCAGCAACAGAGATAATCACGATCTTAGCTCTTTTAGCAAGAAATGCGTGGAAAACAGTGTGCGTCTTATCATTGAGGTTGTCTTGTTAGGAAAATGAGTTAGGAGACAAAATAACGGTGTTTCTACATTAAGTTAGTGTGTCTCTTTTAGATCGGAGTTGAATTAGCCCCCTAGCTCATTCAGCAACAGAGATAATCACGATCTTAGCTCTATTAGCAAGAAATGCATGGAAAACAGTGTGCGTCTTATCATTGAGGTTGTCTTGTTAGGAAAATGAGTTAGGAGAAAAAATAACGGTGTTTCTACATTAAGTTAGTGTGTCTCTTTTAGATCGGAGTTGAATTAGCCCCCTAGCTCATTCAGCAACAGAGATAATCACGATCTTAGCTCTTTTATCAAGAAATGCATGGAAAACAGTGTGCGTCTTATCATTGGAGTTGTCTTGCTAGGAAAATGAGTTAGGAGACAATTAAACGGTGTTTCTACATTAAGTTAGTGTGTCTCTTTTAGATCGGAATTGAATTAGCCCCCTAGCTCATTCAGCAACAGAGATAATCACGATCTTAGCTCTTTTAGCAAGAAATGCATGGAAAACAGTGTGCGTCTTATCATTGAGGTTGTCTTGTTAGGAATATGAGTTAGGAGACAAAATAACGCAGTTTCTACATTAAGTTAGTGTGTCTCTTTTAGATCAGAGTTCAATTAGCCCCCTAGCTCATTCAGCAATAGAGATAATCACGATCTTAGCTCTTTTAGCAAGAAATGCATGGAAAACAGTGTTCGTCTTATCATTGAGGTTGTCTTGTTAGGAAAATGAGTTAGGAGACAAAATAACGGTGTTTCTACATTGAGTTAGTGTGTCTCTTTAGATCGGAGTTAAATAGCGCCCTAGCTCATTCAGCAACAGAGATAATCACGATCTTAGCTCTTTTAGCAAGAAATGCATGCAAAACAGTGTGCGTCTTATCATTGAGGTTGCCTTGTTAGGAAAATGAGTTAGGAGACAAAATAACGGTGTTTCTACATTAAGTTAGTGTGTCTCTTTTAAATCGGAGTTGAATTAGCCCCCTAGCTCATTCAGCAACAGAGATAATCACGATCTTAGCTCTTTTAGCAAGAAATGCATGGAAAACAGTGTGCGTCTTATCATTGAGGTTGTCTTGTTAGGAAAATGAGTTAGGAGACAAAATAACGGTGTTTCTACATTAAGTTAGTGTGTCTCTTTTAGATCGGAGTTAAATAGCGCCCTAGCTCATTCAGCAACAGAGATAATCACGATCTTAGCTCTTTTAGCAAGAAATGCATGGAAAACAGTGTTCGTCTTATCATTGAGGTTGTCTTGTTAGGAAAATGAGTTAGGAGACAAAATAACGGTGTTTCTACATTAAGTTAGTGTGTCTCTTTTAGATCGGAGTTAAATAGCGCCCTAGCTCATTCAGCAACAGAGATAATCACGATCTTAGCTCTATTAGCAAGAAATGCATGGAAAACAGTGTGCGTCTTATCATTGAGGTTGTCTAGTTAGGAAAATGAGTTAGGAGACAAAATAATTGTGTTTCTACATTAAGTTAGTGTGTCTCTTTAGATCGGAGTTAAATAGCCCCATAGCTCATTCAGCAACAGAGATAATCACGATCTTAGCTCTTTTAGCAAGAAATGCGTGGAAAACAGTGTGCGTCTTATCATTGAGGTTGTCTTGTTAGGAAAATGAGTTAGGAGACAAAATAACGGTGTTTCTACATTAAGTTAGTGTGTCTCTTTTAGATCGGAGTTGAATAAGCCCCCTAGCTCATTCAGCAACAGAGATAATCACGATCTTAGCTCTTTTAGCAAGAAATGCATGGAAAACAGTGTGCGTCTTATCATTGAGGTTGTCTTGTTAGGAAAATGAGTTAGGAGACAAATTAACGGTGTTTCTACATTAAGTTAGTGTGTCTCTTTTAGATCGGAGTTGAATTAGCCCCCTAGCTCATTCAGCAACAGAGATAATCACGATCTTAGCTCTATTAGCAAGAAATACATGGAAAACAGTGTTCGTCTTATCATTGAGGTTGTCTTGTTAGGAATATGAGTTAGGAGACAAAATAACGGTGTTTCTACATTAAGTTAGTGTATCTCTTTTAGATCGGATTTGAATAGCCCCCTAGCTCATTCAGCAATAAAAATAATCACTATCTTAGCTCTTTTAGCAAGAAATGCATGGAAAACAGTGTTCGTCTTATAATTGAGGTTGTGTTGTTGTGAAAATGAGTTAGGAGACAAAATAACGGTGTTTGTACATTAAGTTAGTGTGTCTCTTTTAGATCGGAGTTGAATAGCCCCCTAGCTCATTCAGCAACAGAGATAATCACGATCTTAGCTCTTTTAGCAAGAAATGCATGGAAAACAGTGTTCGTCTTATCATTGAGGTTGTCTTGTTAGGAAAATGAGTTAGGAGACAAAATAACGGTGTTTCTACATTAAGTTAGTGTGTCTCTTTTAGATCGGAGTTGAATAGCCCCCTAGCTCATTCAGCAACAGAGATAATCACGATCTTAGCTCTTTTAGCAAGAAATGCATGGAAAACAGTGTTCGTCTTATCATTGAGGTTGTCTTGTTAGGAAAATGAGTTAGGAGACAAAATAACGGTGTTTCTACATTAAGTTAGTGTGTCTCTTTTAGATCGGAGTTGAATTAGCCCCCTAGCTCATTCAGCAAAAGAGATAATCACGATCTTAGCTCTTTTAGCAAGAAATGCATGGAAAACAGTGTTCGTCTTATCATTGAGGTTGTCTTGTTAGAAAATGAGTTAGGAGACAAAGTAACGGTGTTTCTACATTAAGTTAGTGTGTCTCTTTTAGATCGGAGTTGAATTAGCCCCCTTGCTCATTCAGCAACAGAGATAATCTCGATCTTAGCTCTTTTAGCAAGAAATGCATGGAAAACAGTGTGCGTCTTATCATTGAGGTTGTCTTGTTAGGAAAAGGAGTTAGGAGACAAAATAACGGTGTTTCTACATTAAGTTAGTGTGTCTCTTTTAGATCGGAGTTGAATTAGCCCCCTAGCTCATTCAGCAACAGAGATAATCACGATCTTAGCTTTTTTAGCAAGAAATGCATGGAAAACAGTGTGCGTCTTATCATTGAGGTTGTCTTGTTAGGAAAATGAGTTAGGAGACAAAATAACGGTGTTTCTACATTAAGTTAGTGTGTCTCTTTTAGATCGGAGTTGAATTAGCCCCCTAGCTCATTCAGCAACAGAGATAATCACGATCTTAGCTCTTTTAGCAAGAAATGCATGGAAAACAGTGTGCGTCTTATCATTGAGGTTGTCTTGTTAGGAAAATGGGTTAGGAGACAAAATAACGGTGTTTCTACATTAAGTTAGTGTGTCTCTTTTAGATCGGAGTTGAATTAGCCCCATAGCTCATTCAGCAACAGAGATAATCACGATCTTAGCTCTATTAGCAAGAAATGTATGGAAAACAGTGTGCGTCTTATCATTGAGGTTGTCTTGTTAGGAAAATGAGTTAGGAGACAAAATAACGGTGTTTCTACATTAAGTTAGTGTGTCTCTTTTAGATCGGAGTTGAATTAGCCCCCTAGCTCATTCAGCAACAGAGATAATCACGATCTTAGCTCTTTTATCAAGAAATGCATGGAAAACAGTGTGCGTCTTATCATTGGAGTTGTCTTGTTAGGAAAATGAGTTAGGAGACAATTAAACGGTGTTTCTACATTAAGTTAGTGTGTCTCTTTTAGATCGGAATTGAATTAGCCCCCTAGCTCATTCAGCAACAGAGATAATCACGATCTTAGCTCTTTTAGCAAGAAATGCATGGAAAACAGTGTGCGTCTTATCATTGAGGTTGTCTTGTTAGGAAAATGAGTTAGGAGACAAAATAACGCAGTTTCTACATTAAGTTAGTGTGTCTCTTTTAGATCAGAGTTGAATAGCCCCCTAGCTCATTCAGCAATAGAGATAATCACGATCTTAGCTCTTTTAGCAAGAAATGCATGGAAAACAGTGTTCGTCTTATCATTGAGGTTGTCTTGTTACGAAAATGAGTTAGGAGACAAAATAACGGTGTTTCTACATTGAGTTAGTGTGTCTCTTTAGATCGGAGTTAAATAGCGCCCTAGCTCATTCAGCAACAGAGATAATCACGATCTTAGCTCTTTTAGCAAGAAATGCATGCAAAACAGTGTGCGTCTTATCATTGAGGTTGTCTTGTTAGGAAAATGAGTTAGGAGACAAAATAACGGTGTTTCTACATTAAGTTAGTGTGTCTCTTTTAAATCGGAGTTGAATTAGCCCCCTAGCTCATTCAGCAACAGAGATAATCACGATCTTAGCTCTTTTAGCAAGAAATGCATGGAAAACAGTGTGCGTCTTATCATTGAGGTTGTCTTGTTAGGAAAATGAGTTAGGAGACAAATTAACGGTGTTTCTACATAAAGTTAGTGTGTCTCTTTTAGATCGGAGTTGAATTAGCCCCCTTGCTCATTCAGCAACAGAGATAATCACGATCTTAGCTCTTTTAGCAAGAAATGCATGGAAAACAGTGTTCGTCTTATCATTGAGGTTGTCTTGTTAGGAAAATGAGTTAGGAGACAAAATAACGGTGTTTCTACATTAAGTTAGTGTGTCTCGTTTAGATCGGAGTTGAATTAGCCCCCTAGCTCATTCAGCAAAAGAGATAATCACGATCTTAGCTCTTTTAGCAAGAAATGCATGGAAAACAGTGTTCGTCTTATCATTGAGGTTGTCTTGTTAGGAAAATGAGTTAGGAGACAAAATAACGGTGTTTCTACAGTAAGTTAGTGTGTCTCTTTTAGATCGGAGTTGAATTAGCCCCCTAGCTCATTCAGCAACAGAGATAATCACGATCTTAGCTCTTTTAGCAAGAAATGCATGGAAAACAGTGTGCGTCTTATCATTGAGGTTGTCTTGTTAGGAAAATGAGTTAGGAGACAAAATAACGGTGTTTGTACATTAAGTTAGTGTGACTCTTTTAGATCGGAGTTGAATTAGCCCCCTAGCTCATTCAGCAACAGAGATAATCACGATCTTAGCTCTTTTAGCAAGAAATGCATGGAAAACAGTGTGCGTCTTATCATTGAGGTTGTCTTGTTAGGAAAATGGGTTAGGAGACAAAATATCGGTGTTTGAACATTAATTTAGTGTGTCTCTTTTAGATCGGAGTTGAATTAGCCCCCTAGCTCATTCAGCAACAGAGATAATCACGATCTTAGCTCTTTTAGCAATAAAGGCATGGAAAACAGTGTGCATCTTATCATTGAGGTTGTCTTGTTAGGAAAATGAGTTAAAAGACAAAATAACGGTGTTTCTACATTAAGTTAGTGTGTCTCTTTTAGATCAGAGTTGAATTAGCCCCCTAGCTCATTCAGCAACAGAGATAATCACGATCTTAGCTCTATTAGCAAGAAATGCATGGAAAACAGTGTGCGTCTTATCATTGAGGTTGTCTTGTTAGGAAAATGAGTTAGGAGAAAAAATAACGGTGTTTCTACATTAAGTTAGTGTGTCTCTTTTAGATCGGAATTGAATTAGCCCCCTAGCTCATTCAGCAACAGAGATAATCACGATCTTAGCTCTTTTATCAAGAAATGCATGGAAAACAGTGTGCGTCTTATCATTGGAATTGTCTTGCTAGGAAAATGAGTTAGGAGACAATTAAACGGTGTTTCTACATTAAGTTAGTGTGTCTCTTTTAGATCGGAATTGAATTAGCCCCCTAGCTCATTCAGCAACAGAGATAATCACGATCTTAGCTCTTTTAGCAAGAAATGCATGGAAAACAGTGTGCGTCTTATCATTGAGGTTGTCTTGTTAGGAAAATGAGTTAGGAGACAAAATAACGCAGTTTCTACATTAAGTTAGTGTGTCTCTTTTAGATCAGAGTTGAATAGCCCCCTAGCTCATTCAGCAATAGAGATAATCACGATCTTAGCTCTTTTAGCAAGAAATGCATGGAAAACAGTGTTCGTCTTATCATTGAGGTTGTCTTGTTAGGAAAATGAGTTAGGAGACAAAATAACGGTGTTTCTACATTGAGTTAGTGTGTCTCTTTAGATCGGAGTTAAATAGCGCCCTAGCTCATTCAGCAACAGAGATAATCACGATCTTAGCTCTTTTAGCAAGAAATGCATGCAAAACAGTGTGCGTCTTATCATTGAGGTTGTCTTGTTAGGAAAATGAGTTAGGAGACAAAATAACGGTGTTTCTACATTAAGTTAGTGTGTCTCTTTTAAATCGGAGTTGAATTAGCCCCCTAGCTCATTCAGCAACAGAGATAATCACGATCTTAGCTCTTTTAGCAAGAAATGCATGGAAAACAGTGTGCGTCTTATCATTGAGGTTGTCTTGTTAGGAAAATGAGTTAGGAGACAAAATAACGGTGTTTCTACATTAAGTTAGTGTGTCTCTTTTAGATCGGAGTTAAATAGCCCCCTAGCTCATTCAGCAACAGAGATAATCACGATCTTAGCTCTTTTAGCAAGAAATGCATGGAAAACAGTGTGCGTCTTATCATTGAGGTTGTCTTGTTAAGAAAATGAGTTAGGAGACAAAATAACGGTGTTTCTACATTAAGTTAGTGTGTCTCTTTTAGATCGGAGTTAAATAGCGCCCTAGCTCATTCAGCAACAGAGATAATCACGATCTTAGCTCTTTTAGCAAGAAATGCATGGAAAACAGTGTTCGTCTTATCATTGAGGTTGTCTTGTTAGGAAAATGAGTTAGGAGACAAAATAACGGTGTTTCTACATTAAGTTAGTGTGTCTCTTTTAGATCGGAGTTAAATAGCGCCCTAGCTCATTCAGCAACAGAGATAATCACGATCTTAGCTCTATTAGCAAGAAATGCATGGAAAACAGTGTGCGTCTTATCATTGAGGTTGTCTAGTTAGGAAAATGAGTTAGGAGACAAAATAATTGTGTTTCTACATTAAGTTAGTGTGTCTCTTTAGATCGGAGTTAAATAGCCCCATAGCTCATTCAGCAACAGAGATAATCACGATCTTAGCTCTTTTAGCAAGAAATGCGTGGAAAACAGTGTGCGTCTTATCATTGAGGTTGTCTTGTTAGGAAAATGAGTTAGGAGACAAAATAACGGTGTTTCTACATTAAGTTAGTGTGTCTCTTTTAGAACGGAGTTGAATTAGCCCCCTAGCTCATTCAGCAACAGAGATAATCACGATCTTAGCTCTTTTAGCAAGAAATGCATGGAAAACAGTGTGCGTCTTATCATTGAGGTTGTCTTGTTAGGAAAATGAGTTAGGAGACAAAATAACGGTGTTTCTACATTAAGTTAGTGTGTCTCTTTTAGATCGGAGTTGAATTAGCCCCCTAGCTCATTCAGCAACAGAGATAATCACGATCTTAGCTCTTTTAGCAAGAAATGCATGCAAAACAGTGTGCGTCTTATCATTGAGGTTGTCTTGTTAGGAAAATGAGTTAGGAGACAAAATAACGGTGTTTCTACATTAAGTTAGTGTGTCTCTTTTAAATCGGAGTTGAATTAGCCCCCTAGCTCATTCAGCAACAGAGATAATCACGATCTTAGCTCTTTTAGCAAGAAATGCATGGAAAACAGTGTGCGTCTTATCATTGAGGTTGTCTTGTTAGGAAAATGAGTTAGGAGACAAAATAACGGTGTTTCTACATTAAGTTAGTGTGTCTCTTTTAGATCGGAGTTAAATAGCCCCCTAGCTCATTCAGCAACAGAGATAATCACGATCTTAGCTCTTTTAGCAAGAAATGCATGGAAAACAGTGTGCGTCTTATCATTGAGGTTGTCTTGTTAAGAAAATGAGTTAGGAGACAAAATAACGGTGTTTCTACATTAAGTTAGTGTGTCTCTTTTAGATCGGAGTTAAATAGCGCCCTAGCTCATTCAGCAACAGAGATAATCACGATCTTAGCTCTTTTAGCAAGAAATGCATGGAAAACAGTGTTCGTCTTATCATTGAGGTTGTCTTGTTAGGAAAATGAGTTAGGAGACAAAATAACGGTGTTTCTACATTAAGTTAGTGTGTCTCTTTTAGATCGGAGTTAAATAGCGCCCTAGCTCATTCAGCAACAGAGATAATCACGATCTTAGCTCTATTAGCAAGAAATGCATGGAAAACAGTGTGCGTCTTATCATTGAGGTTGTCTAGTTAGGAAAATGAGTTAGGAGACAAAATAATTGTGTTTCTACATTAAGTTAGTGTGTCTCTTTAGATCGGAGTTAAATAGCCCCATAGCTCATTCAGCAACAGAGATAATCACGATCTTAGCTCTTTTAGCAAGAAATGCGTGGAAAACAGTGTGCGTCTTATCATTGAGGTTGTCTTGTTAGGAAAATGAGTTAGGAGACAAAATAACGGTGTTTCTACATTAAGTTAGTGTGTCTCTTTTAGAACGGAGTTGAATTAGCCCCCTAGCTCATTCAGCAACAGAGATAATCACGATCTTAGCTCTTTTAGCAAGAAATGCATGGAAAACAGTGTGCGTCTTATCATTGAGGTTGTCTTGTTAGGAAAATGAGTTAGGAGACAAAATAACGGTGTTTCTACATTAAGTTAGTGTGTCTCTTTTAGATCGGAGTTGAATTAGCCCCCTAGCTCATTCAGCAACAGAGATAATCACGATCTTAGCTCTTTTAGCAAGAAATGCATGGAAAACAGTGTGCGTCTTATCATTGAGGTTGTCTTGTTAGGAAAATGAGTTAGGAGACAAATTAACGGTGTTTCTACATTAAGTTAGTGTGTCTCTTTTAGATCGGAGTTGAAATAGCCCCCTAGCTCATTCAGCAACAGAGATAATCACGATCTTAGCTCTATTAGCAAGAAATGCATGGAAAACAGTGTGGGTCTTATCATTGAGGTTGTCTTGTTAGGAAAATGAGTTAGGAGACAAAATAATTGTGTTTCTACATTAAGTTCGTGTGTCTCTTTAGATCGGAGTTAAATAGCCCCCTAGCTCATTCAGCAACAGAGATAATCACGATCTTAGCTCTTTTAGCAAGAAATGCATGGAAAACAGTGTGCGTCTTATCATTGAGGTTGTCTTGTTAGGAAAATGAGTTAGGAGACAAAATAACGGTGTTTCTACATTAAGTTAGTGTGTCTCTTTTAGATCGGAGTTGAATTAGCCCCCTAGCTCATTCAGCAACAGAGATAATCACGATCTTAGCTCTTTTAGCAAGAAATGCATGGAAAACAGTGTGCGTCTTATCATTGAGGTTGTCTTGTTAGGAAAATGAGTTAGGAGACAAAATAACGGTGTTTCTACATTAAGTTAGTGTGTCTCTTTTAGATCGGAGTTGAATTAGCCCCCTAGCTCATTCAGCAACAGAGATAATCACGATCTTAGCTCTTTTATCAAGAAATGCATGGAAAACAGTGTGCGTCTTATCATTGGAGTTGTCTTGTTAGGAAAATAAGTTAGGAGACAATTAAACGGTGTTTCTACATTAAGTTAGTGTGTCTCTTTTAGATCGGAATTGAATTAGCCCCCTAGCTCATTCAGCAACAGAGATAATCACGATCATAGCTCTTTTAGCAAGAAATGCATGGAAAACAGTGTGCGTCTTATCATTGAGGTTGTCTTGTTAGGAAAATGAGTTAGGAGACAAATTAACGGTGTTTCTACATTAAGTTAGTGTGTCTCTTTTAGATCGGAGTTGAATTAGCCCCCTTGCTCATTCAGCAACAGAGATAATCACGATCTTAGCTCTATTAGCAAGAAATGCATGGAAAACAGTGTGCGTCTTATCATTGAGGTTGTCTTGTTAGGAAAATGAGTTAGGAGACAAAATAATTGTGTTTCTACATTAAGTTTGTGTGTCTCTTTAGATCGGAGTTAAATAGCCCCCTAGCTCATTCAGCAACAGAGATAATCACGATCTTAGCTCTTTTATCAAGAAATGCATGGAAAACAGTGTGCGTCTTATCATTGGAGTTGTCTTGTTAGGAAAATGAGTTAGGAGACAATTAAACGGTGTTTCTACATTAAGTTAGTGTGTCTCTTTTAGATCGGAATTGAATTAGCCCCCTAGCTCATTCAGCAACAGAGATAATCACGATCGTAGCTCTTTTAGCAAGAAATGCATGGAAAACAGTGTGCGTCTTATCATTGAGGTTGTCTTGTTAGGAAAATGAGTTAGGAGACAAATTAACGGTGTTTCTACATTAAGTTAGTGTGTCTCTTTTAGATCGGAGTTGAATTAGCCCCCTAGCTCATTCAGCAACAGAGATAATCACGATCTTAGCTCTATTAGCAAGAAATGCATTGAAAACAGTGTGCGTCTTATCATTGAGGTTGTCTTGTTAGGAAAATGAGTTAGGAGACAAAATAATTGTGTTTCTACATTAAGTTCGTGTGTCTCTTTAGATCGGAGTTAAATAGCCCCCTAGCTCATTCAGCAACAGAGATAATCACGATCTTAGCTCTTTTAGCAAGAAATGCATGGAAAACAGTGTGCGTCTTATCATTGAGGTTGTCTTGTTAGGAAAATGAGTTAGGAGACAAAATAACAGTGTTTCTACATTAAGTTAGTGTGTCTCTTTTAGTTTGGAGTTGAATTAGCCCCCTAGCTCATTCAGCAACAGAGATAATCACGATCTTAGCTCTTTTATCAAGAAATGCATGGAAAACAGTGTGCGTCTTATCATTGGAGTTGTCTTGTTAGGAAAATGAGTTAGGAGACAATTTAACGGTGTTTCTACATTAAGTTAGTGTGTCTCTTTTAGATCGGAATTGATTTAGCCCCCTAGCTCATTCAGCAACAGAGATAATCACGATCTTAGCTCTTTTAGCAAGAAATGCATGGAAAACAGTGTGCGTCTTATCATTGAGGTTGTCTTGTTAGGAAAATGAGTTAGGAGACAAAATAACGCAGTTTCTACATTAAGTTAGTGTGTCTCTTTTAGATCAGAGTTGAATAGCCCCCTAGCTCATTCAGCAACAGAGATAATCACGATCTTAGCTCTTTTAGCAAGAAATGCATGGAAAACAGTGTTCGTCTTATCATTGAGGTTGTCTTGTTAGGAAAATGAGTTAGGAGACAAAATAACGGTGTTTCTACATTGAGTTAGTGTGTCTCTTTAGATCGGAGTTAAATAGCGCCCTAGCTCATTCAGCAACAGAGATAATCACGATCTTAGCTCTTTTAGCAAGAAATGCATGGAAAACAGTGTTCGTCTTATCATTGAGGTTGTCTTGTTAGGAAAATGAGTTAGGAGACAAAATAACAGTGTTTCTACATTAAGTTAGTGTGTCTCTTTTAGATCGGAGTTGAATTAGCCCCATAGCTCATTCAGCAACAGAGATAATCACGATCTTAGCTCTTTTAGCAAGAAATGCATGGAAAACAGTGTGCGTCTTATCATTGAGGTTGTCTTGTTAGGAAAATGAGTTAGGAGACAAAATAACGGTGTTTCTACATTAAGTTAGTGTGTCTCTTTTAGATCGGAGTTGAATAGCCCCCTAGCTCATTCAGCAACAGAGATAATCACGATCTTAGCTCTTTTAGCAAGAAATGCATGAAAAACAGTGTGCGTCTTATCATTGAGGTTGTCTTGTTAGGAAAATGAGTTAGGAGACAAATTAACGGTGTTTCTACATTAAGTTAGTGTGTCTCTTTTAGATCGGAGTTGAATTAGCCCCCTAGCTCATTCAGCAACAGAGATAATCACGATCTTAGCTCTATTAGCAAGAAATGCATGGAAAACAGTGAGCGTTTTATCATTGAGGTTGTCTTGTTAGGAAAATGAGTTAGGAGACAAAATAATTGTGTTTCTACATTAAGTTAGTGTGTCTCTTTAGATCGGAGTTAAATAGCCCCCTAGCTCATTCAGCAACAGAGATAATCACGATCTTAGCTCTTTTAGCAAGAAATGCATGGAAAACAGTGTGCGTCTTATCATTGAGGTTGTCTTGTTAGGAAAATGAGTTAGGAGACAAATTAACGGTGTTTCTACATTAAGTTAGTGAGTCTCTCTTAGATTAGAGTTGAATAGCCTCCTAGCTCATTCAGCAACAGAGATAATCACGATCTTAGCTCTTGTAGCAAGAAATACATGGAAAACAGTGTTCGTCTTATCATTGAGGTTGTCTTGTTAGGAAAATGAGTTAGGAGACAAAATAACGGTGTTTCTACATTAAGTTAGTGTATCTCTTTTAGATCGGATTTGAATAGCCCCCTAGCTCATTCAGCAATAAAAATAATCACTATCTTAGCTCTTTTAGCAAGAAAAGCATGGAAAACAGTGTGCGTCTTATAATTGAGGTTGTCTTGTTGTGAAAATGAGTTAGGAGACAAAATAACGGTGTTTCTACATTAAGTTAGTGTGTCTCTTTTAGATCGGAGTTGAATATCCCCCTAGCTCATTCAGCAACAGAGATAATCACGATCTTAGCTCTTTTAGCAAGAAATGCATGGAAAACAGTGTTCGTCTTATCATTGAGGTTGTCTTGTTAGGAAAATGAGTTAGGAGACAAAATAACGGTGTTTCTACATTAAGTTAGTGTGTCTCTTTTAGATCGAAGTTGAATTAGCCCCATAGCTCATTCAGCAACAGAGATAATCACGATCTTAGCTCTTTTAGCAAGAAATGCATGGAAAACAGTGTGCGTCTTATCATTGAGGTTGTCTTGTTAGGAAAATGAGTTAGGAGACAAAATAACGGTGTTTCTACATTAAGTTAGTGTGTCTCTTTTAGATCGGAGTTGAATTAGCCCCCTAGCTCATTCAGCAACAGAGATAATCACGATCTTAGCTCTTTTAGCAAGAAATGCATGGAAAACAGTGTGCGTCTTATCATTGAGGTTGTCTTGTTAGGAAAATGAGTTAGGAGACAAATTAACGGTGTTTCTACATTAAGTTAGTGTGTCTCTTTTAGATCGGAGTTGAATTAGCCCCCTAGCTCATTCAGCAACAGAGATAATCACGATCTTAGCTCTTTTAGCAAGAAATGCATGGAAAACAGTGTGCGTCTTATCATTGAGGTTGTCTTGTTAGGAAAATGAATTAGGAGACAAATTAACGGTGTTTCTACATTAAGTTAATGTGTCTCTTTTAGATCGGAGTTGAATTAGCCCCCTTGCTCATTCAGCAACAGAGATAATCACGATCTTAGCTCTTTTAGCAAGAAATGCATGGAAAACAGTGTGCGTCTTATCATTGAGGTTGTCTTGTTAGGAAAAGGAGTTAGGAGACAAAATAACGGTGTTTCTACATTAAGTTAGTGTGTCTCTTTTAGATCGGAGTTGAATTAGCCCCCTAGCTCATTCAGCAACAGAGATAATCACGATCTTAGCTCTTTTAGCAAGAAATGCATGGAAAACAGTGTGCGTCTTATCATTGAGGTTGTCTTGTTAGGAAAATGAGTTAGGAGACAAAATAACAGTGTTTCTACATTAAGTTAGTGTGTCTCTTTTAGATCGGAGTTGAATTAGCCCCCTAGCTCATTCAGCAACAGAGATAATCACGATCTTAGCTCTTTTAGCAAGAAATGCATGGAAAACAGTGTGCGTCTTATCATTGAGGTTGTCTTGTTAGGAAAATGAGTTAGGAGACAAATTAACGGTGTTTCTACATTAAGTTAGTGTGTCTCTTTTAGATCGGAGTTGAATTAGCCCCCTAGCTCATTCAGCAACAGAGATAATCACGATCTTAGCTCTATTAGCAAGAAATGCATGGAAAACAGTGTGGGTCTTATCATTGAGGTTGTCTTGTTAGGAAAATGAGTTAGGAGACAAAATAATTGTGTTTCTACATTAAGTTCGTGTGTCTCTTTAGATCGGAGTTAAATAGCCCCCTAGCTCATTCAGCAACAGAGATAATCACGATCTTAGCTCTTTTAGCAAGAAATGCATGGAAAACAGTGTGCGTCTTATCATTGAGGTTGTCTTGTTAGGAAAATGAGTTAGGAGACAAAATAACGGTGTTTCTACATTAAGTTAGTGTGTCTCTTTTAGATCGGAGTTGAATTAGCCCCCTAGCTCATTCAGCAACAGAGATAATCACGATCTTAGCTCTTTTAGCAAGAAATGCATGGAAAACAGTGTGCGTCTTATCATTGAGGTTGTCTTGTTAGGAAAATGAGTTAGGAGACAAATTAACGGTGTTTCTACATTAAGTTAGTGTGTCTCTTTTAGATCGGAGTTGAATTAGCCCCCTAGCTCATTCAGCAACAGAGATAATCACGATCTTAGCTCTATTAGCAAGAAATGCATGGAAAACAGTGTGGGTCTTATCATTGAGGTTGTCTTGTTAGGAAAATGAGTTAGGAGACAAAATAATTGTGTTTCTACATTAAGTTCGTGTGTCTCTTTAGATCGGAGTTAAATAGCCCCCTAGCTCATTCAGCAACAGAGATAATCACGATCTTAGCTCTTTTAGCAAGAAATGCATGGAAAACAGTGTGCGTCTTATCATTGAGGTTGTCTTGTTAGGAAAATGAGTTAGGAGACAAAATAACGGTGTTTCTACATTAAGTTAGTGTGTCTCTTTTAGATCGGAGTTGAATTAGCCCCCTAGCTCATTCAGCAACAGAGATAATCACGATCTTAGCTCTTTTATCAAGAAATGCATGGAAAACAGTGTGCGTCTTATCATTGGAGTTGTCTTGTTAGGAAAATGAGTTAGGAGACAATTAAACGGTGTTTCTACATTAAGTTAGTGTGTCTCTTTTAGATCGGAATTGAATTAGCCCCCTAGCTTATTCAGCAACAGAGATAATCACGATCGTAGCTCTTTTAGCAAGAAATGCGTGGAAAACAGTGTGCGTCTTATCATTGAGGTTGTCTTGTTAGGAAAATGAGTTAGGAGACAAAATAATTGTGTTTCTACATTAAGTTCGTGTGTCTCTTTAGATCGGAGTTAAATAGCCCCCTAGCTCATTCAGCAACAGAGATAATCACGATCTTAGCTCTTTTAGCAAGAAATGCATGGAAAACAGTGTGCGTCTTATCATTGAGGTTGTCTTGTTAGGAAAATGAGTTAGGAGACAAAATAACAGTGTTTCTACATTAAGTTAGTGTGTCTCTTTTAGATCGGAGTTGAATTAGCCCCCTAGCTCATTCAGCAACAGAGATAATCACGATCTTAGCTCTTTTATCAAGAAATGCATGGAAAACAGTGTGCGTCTTATCATTGGAGTTGTCTTGTTAGGAAAATGAGTTAGGAGACAATTTAACGGTGTTTCTACATTAAGTTAGTGTGTCTCTTTTAGATCGGAATTGAATTAGCCCCCTAGCTCATTCAGCAACAGAGATAATCACGATCTTAGCTCTTTTAGCAAGAAATGCATGGAAAACAGTGTGCGTCTTATCATTGAGGTTGTCTTGTTAGGAAAATGAGTTAGGAGACAAAATAACGCAGTTTCTACATTAAGTTAGTGTGTCTCTTTTAGATCAGAGTTGAATAGCCCCCTAGCTCATTCAGCAACAGAGATAATCACGATCTTAGCTCTTTTAGCAAGAAATGCATGGAAAACAGTGTTCGTCTTATCATTGAGGTTGTCTTGTTAGGAAAATGAGTTAGGAGACAAAATAACGGTGTTTCTACATTGAGTTAGTGTGTCTCTTTAGATCGGAGTTAAATAGCGCCCTAGCTCATTCAGCAACAGAGATAATCACGATCTTAGCTCTTTTAGCAAGAAATGCATGGAAAACAGTGTTCGTCTTATCATTGAGGTTGTCTTGTTAGGAAAATGAGTTAGGAGACAAAATAACGGTGTTTCTACATTAAGTTAGTGTGTCTCTTTTAGATCGGAGTTGAATTAGCCCCCTAGCTCATTCAGCAACAGAGATAATCACGATCTTAGCTCTTTTAGCAAGAAATGCATGGAAAACAGTGTGCGTCTTATCATTGAGGTTGTCTTGTTAGGAAAATGAGTTAGGAGACAAAATAACGGTGTTTCTACATTAAGTTAATGTGCCGCTTTTAGATCGGAGTTGAATTAGCCCCCTAGCTCATTCAGCAACAGAGAGATAATCACGATCTTAGCTCTTTTAGCAAGAAATGCATGGAAAACAGTGTGCGTCTTATCATTGAGGTTGTCTTGTTAGGAAAATGAATTAGGAGACAAATTAACGGTGTTTCTACATTAAGTTAATGTGTCTATTTTAGATCGGAGTTGAATTAGCCCCCTTGCTCATTCAGCAACAGAGATAATCACGATCTTAGCTCTTTTAGCAAGAAATGCATGGAAAACAGTGTGCGTCTTATCATTGAGGTTGTCTTGTTAGGAAAAGGAGTTAGGAGACAAAATAACGGTGTTTCTACATTAAGTTAGTGTGTCTCTTTTAGAACGGAGTTGAATTAGCCCCCTAGCTCATTCAGCAACAGAGATAATCACGATCTTAGCTCTTTTAGCAAGAAATGCATGGAAAACAGTGTGCGTCTTATCATTGAGGTTGTCTTGTTAGGAAAATGAGTTAGGAGACAAAATAACGGTGTTTCTACATTAAGTTAGTGTGTCTCTTTTAGATCGGAGTTGAATTAGCCCCCTAGCTCATTCAGCAACAGAGATAATCACGATCTTAGCTCTTTTAGCAAGAAATGCATGGAAAACAGTGTGTGTCTTATCATTGAGGTTGTCTTGTTAGGAAAATGAGTTAGGAGACAAATTAACGGTGTTTCTACATTAAGTTAGTGTGTCTCTTTTAGATCGGAGTTGAAATAGCCCCCTAGCTCATTCAGCAACAGAGATAATCACGATCTTAGCTCTATTAGCAAGAAATGCATGGAAAACAGTGTGGGTCTTATCATTGAGGTTGTCTTGTTAGGAAAATGAGTTAGGAGACAAAATAATTGTGTTTCTACATTAAGTTCGTGTGTCTCTTTAGATCGGAGTTAAATAGCCCCCTAGCTCATTCAGCAACAGAGATAATCACGATCTTAGCTCTTTTAGCAAGAAATGCATGGAAAACAGTGTGCGTCTTATCATTGAGGTTGTCTTGTTAGGAAAATGAGTTAGGAGACAAAATAACGGTGTTTCTACATTAAGTTAGTGTGTCTCTTTTAGATCGGAGTTGAATTAGCCCCCTAGCTCATTCAGCAACAGAGATAATCACGATCTTAGCTCTTTTAGCAAGAAATGCATGGAAAACAGTGTGCGTCTTATCATTGAGGTTGTCTTGTTAGGAAAATGAGTTAGGAGACAAAATAACGGTGTTTCTACATTAAGTTAGTGTGTCTCTTTTAGATCGGAGTTGAATTAGCCCCCTAGCTCATTCAGCAACAGAGATAATCACGATCTTAGCTCTTTTAGCAAGAAATGCATGGAAAACAGTGTGCGTCTTATCATTGGAGTTGTCTTGTTAGGAAAATGAGTTAGGAGACAATTAAACGGTGTTTCTACATTAAGTTAGTGTGTCTCTTTTAGATCGGAATTGAATTAGCCCCCTAGCTTATTCAGCAACAGAGATAATCACGATCGTAGCTCTTTTAGCAAGAAATGCATGGAAAACAGTGTGCGTCTTATCATTGAGGTTGTCTTGTTAGGAAAATGAGTTAGGAGACAAATTAACGGTGTTTCTACATTAAGTTAGTGTGTCTCTTTTAGATCGGAGTTGAATTAGCCCCCTAGCTCATTCAGCAACAGAGATAATCACGATCTTAGCTCTATGAGCAAGAAATGCATGGAAAACAGTGTGCGTCTTATCATTGAGGTTGTCTTGTTAGGAAAATGAGTTAGGAGACAAAATAATTGTGTTTCTACATTAAGTTCGTGTGTCTCTTTAGATCGGAGTTAAATAGCCCCCTAGCTCATTCAGCAACAGAGATAATCACGATCTTAGCTCTTTTAGCAAGAAATGCATGGAAAACAGTGTGCGTCTTATCATTGAGGTTGTCTTGTTAGGAAAATGAGTTAGGAGACAAAATAACAGTGTTTCTACATTAAGTTAGTGTGTCTCTTTTAGATCGGAGTTGAATTAGCCCCCTAGCTCATTCAGCAACAGAGATAATCACGATCTTAGCTCTTTTATCAAGAAATGCATGGAAAACAGTGTGCGTCTTATCATTGGAGTTGTCTTGTTAGGAAAATGAGTTAGGAGACAATTTAACGGTGTTTCTACATTAAGTTAGTGTGTCTCTTTTAGATCGGAATTGAATTAGCCCCCTAGCTCATTCAGCAACAGAGATAATCACGATCTTAGCTCTTTTAGCAAGAAATGCATGGAAAACAGTGTGCGTCTTATCATTGAGGTTGTCTTGTTAGGAAAATGAGTTAGGAGACAAAATAACGCAGTTTCTACATTAAGTTAGTGTGTCTCTTTTAGATCAGAGTTGAATAGCCCCCTAGCTCATTCAGCAACAGAGATAATCACGATCTTAGCTCTTTTAGCAAGAAATGCATGGAAAACAGTGTTCGTCTTATCATTGAGGTTGTCTTGTTAGGAAAATGAGTTAGGAGACAAAATAACGGTGTTTCTACATTGAGTTAGTGTGTCTCTTTAGATCGGAGTTAAATAGCGCCCTAGCTCATTCAGCAACAGAGATAATCACGATCTTAGCTCTTTTAGCAAGAAATGCATGGAAAACAGTGTTCGTCTTATCATTGAGGTTGTCTTGTTAGGAAAATGAGTTAGGAGACAAAATAACGGTGTTTCTACATTAAGTTAGTGTGTCTCTTTTAGATCGGAGTTGAATTAGCCCCCTAGCTCATTCAGCAACAGAGATAATCACGATCTTAGCTCTTTTAGCAAGAAATGCATGGAAAACAGTGTGCGTCTTATCATTGAGGTTGTCTTGTTAGGAAAATGAGTTAGGAGACAAAATAACGGTGTTTCTACATTAAGTTAATGTGCCGCTTTTAGATCGGAGTTGAATTAGCCCCCTAGCTCATTCAGCAACAGAGATAATCACGATCTTAGCTCTTTTAGCAAGAAATGCATGGAAAACAGTGTGCGTCTTATCATTGAGGTTGTCTTGTTAGGAAAATGAATTAGGAGACAAATTAACGGTGTTTCTACATTAAGTTAATGTGTCTATTTTAGATCGGAGTTGAATTAGCCCCCTTGCTCATTCAGCAACAGAGATAATCACGATCTTAGCTCTTTTAGCAAGAAATGCATGGAAAACAGTGTGCGTCTTATCATTGAGGTTGTCTTGTTAGGAAAAGGAGTTAGGAGACAAAATAACGGTGTTTCTACATTAAGTTAGTGTGTCTCTTTTAGATCGGAGTTGAATTAGCCCCCTAGCTCATTCAGCAACAGAGATAATCACGATCTTAGCTCTTTTAGCAAGAAATGCATGGAAAACAGTGTGCGTCTTATCATTGAGGTTGTCTTGTTAGGAAAATGAGTTAGGAGACAAAATAACGGTGTTTCTACATTAAGTTAGTGTGTCTCTTTTAGATCGGAGTTGAATTAGCCCCCTAGCTCATTCAGCAACAGAGATAATCACGATCTTAGCTCTTTTAGCAAGAAATGCATGGAAAACAGTGTGCGTCTTATCATTGAGGTTGTCTTGTTAGGAAAATGAGTTAGGAGACAAATTAACGGTGTTTCTACATTAAGTTAGTGTGTCTCTTTTAGATCGGAGTTGAAATAGCCCCCTAGCTCATTCAGCAACAGAGATAAACACGATCTTAGCTCTATTAGCAAGAAATGCATGGAAAACAGTGTGGGTCTTATCATTGAGGTTGTCTTGTTAGGAAAATGAGTTAGGAGACAAAATAATTGTGTTTCTACATTAAGTTCGTGTGTCTCTTTAGATCGGAGTTAAATAGCCCCCTAGCTCATTCAGCAACAGAGATAATCAAGATCTTAGCTCTTTTAGCAAGAAATGCATGGAAAACAGTGTGCGTCTTATCATTGAGGTTGTCTTGTTAGGAAAATGAGTTAGGAGACAAAATAACGGTGTTTCTACATTAAGTTAGTGTGTCTCTTTTAGATCGGAGTTGAATTAGCCCCCTAGCTCATTCAGCAACAGAGATAATCACGATCTTAGCTCTTTTAGCAAGAAATGCATGGAAAACAGTGTGCGTCTTATCATTGAGGTTGTCTTGTTAGGAAAATGAGTTAGGAGACAAAATAACGGTGTTTCTACATTAAGTTAGTGTGTCTCTTTTAGATCGGAGTTGAATTAGCCCCCTAGCTCATTCAGCAACAGAGATAATCACGATCTTAGCTCTTTTATCAAGAAATGCATGGAAAACAGTGTGCGTCTTATCATTGGAGTTGTCTTGTTAGGAAAATGAGTTAGGAGACAATTAAACGGTGTTTCTACATTAAGTTAGTGTGTCTCTTTTAGATCGGAATTGAATTAGCCCCCTAGCTCATTCAGCAACAGAGATAATCACGATCGTAGCTCTTTTAGCAAGAAATGCATGGAAAACAGTGTGCGTCTTATCATTGAGGTTGTCTTGTTAGGAAAATGAGTTAGGAGACAAATTAACGGTGTTTCTACATTAAGTTAGTGTGTCTCTTTTAGATCGGAGTTGAATTAGTCCCCTAGCTCATTCAGCAACAGAGATAATCACGATCTTAGCTCTATTAGCAAGAAATGCATGGAAAACAGTGTGCGTCTTATCATTGAGGTTGTCTTGTTAGGAAAATGAATTAGGAGACAAATTAACGGTGTTTCTACATTAAGTTAATGTGTCTATTTTAGATCGGAGTTGAATTAGCCCCCTTGCTCATTCAGCAACAGAGATAATCATGATCTTAGCTCTTTTAGCAAGAAATGCATGGAAAACAGTGTGCGTCTTATCATTGAGGTTGTCTTGTTAGGAAAAGGAGTTAGGAGACAAAATAACGGTGTTTCTACATTAAGTTAGTGTGTCTCTTTTAGATCGGAGTTGAATTAGCCCCCTAGCTCATTCAGCAACAGAGATAATCACGATCTTAGCTCTTTTAGCAAGAAATGCATGGAAAACAGTGTGCGTCTTATCATTGAGGTTGTCTTGTTAGGAAAATGAGTTAGGAGACAAAATAACGGTGTTTCTACATTAAGTTAGTGTGTCTCTTTTAGATCGGAGTTGAATTAGCCCCCTAGCTCATTCAGCAACAGAGATAATCACGATCTTAGCTCTTTTAGCAAGAAATGCATGGAAAACAGTGTGCGTCTTATCATTGAGGTTGTCTTGTTAGGAAAATGAGTTAGGAGACAAATTAACGGTGTTTCTACATTAAGTTAGTGTGTCTCTTTTAGATCGGAGTTGAAATAGCCCCCTAGCTCATTCAGCAACAGAGATAATCACGATCTTAGCTCTATTAGCAAGAAAAGCATGGAAAACAGTGTGGGTCTTATCATTGAGGTTGTCTTGTTAGGAAAATGAGTTAGGAGACAAAATAATTGTGTTTCTACATTAAGTTCGTGTGTCTCTTTAGATCGGAGTTAAATAGCCCCCTAGCTCATTCAGCAACAGAGATAATCACGATCTTAGCTCTTTTAGCAAGAAATGCATGGAAAACAGTGTGCGTCTTATCATTGAGGTTGTCTTGTTAGGAAAATGAGTTAGGAGACAAAATAACGGTGTTTCTACATTAAGTTAGTGTGTCTCTTTTAGATCGGAGTTGAATTAGCCCCCTAGCTCATTCAGCAACAGAGATAATCACGATCTTAGCTCTTTTAGCAAGAAATGCATGGAAAACAGTGTGCGTCTTATCATTGAGGTTGTCTTGTTAGGAAAATGAGTTAGGAGACAAAATAACGGTGTTTCTACATTAAGTTAGTGTGTCTCTTTTAGATCGGAATTGAATTAGCCCCCTAGCTCATTCAGCAACAGAGATAATCACGATCGTAGCTCTTTTAGCAAGAAATGCATGGAAAACAGTGTGCGTCTTATCATTGAGGTTGTCTTGTTAGGAAAATGAGTTAGGAGACAAATTAACGGTGTTTCTACATTAAGTTAGTGTGTCTCTTTTAGATCGGAGTTGAATTAGTCCCCTAGCTCATTCAGCAACAGAGATAATCACGATCTTAGCTCTTTTAGCAAGAAATGCATGGAAAACAGTGTGCGTCTTATCATTGAGGTTGTCTTGTTAGGAAAATGAGTTAGGAGACAAAATAACGCAGTTTCTACATTAAGTTAGTGTGTCTCTTTTAGATCGGAATTGAATTAGCCCCCTAGCTCATTCAGCAACAGAGATAATCACGATCTTAGCTCTTTTAGCAAGAAATGCATGGAAAACAGTGTGCGTCTTATCATTGAGGTTGTCTTGTTAGGAAAATGAGTTAGGAGACAAAATAACGCAGTTTCTACATTAAGTTAGTGTGTCTCTTTTAGTTCAGAGTTGAATAGCCCCCTAGCTCATTCAGCAACAGAGATAATCACGATCTTAGCTCTTTTAGCAAGAAATGCATGGAAAACAGTGTTCGTCTTATCATTGAGGTTGTCTTGTTAGGAAAATGAGTTAGGAGACAAAATAACGGTGTTTCTACATTGAGTTAGTGTGTCTCTTTAGATCGGAGTTAAATAGCGCCCTAGCTCATTCAGCAACAGAGATAATCACGATCTTAGCTCTTTTAGCAAGAAATGCATGGAAAACAGTGTTCGTCTTATCATTGAGGTTGTCTTGTTAGGAAAATGAGTTAGGAGACAAAATAACGGTGTTTCTACATTAAGTTAGTGTGTCTCTTTTAGATCGGAGTTGAATTAGCCCCCTAGCTCATTCAGCAACAGAGATAATCATGATCTTAGCTCTTTTAGCAAGAAATGCATGGAAAACAGTGTGCGTCTTATCATTGAGGTTGTCTTGTTAGGAAAATGAGTTAGGAGACAAAATAACGGTGTTTCTACATTAAGTTAGTGTGTCTCTTTTAGATCGGAGTTGAATAGCCCCCTAGCTCATTCAGCAACAGAGATAATCAAGATCTTAGCTCTTTTAGCAAGAAATGCATGAAAAACAGTGTGCGTCTTATCATTGAGGTTGTCTTGTTAGGAAAATGAGTTAGGAGACAAATTAACGGTGTTTCTACATTAAGTTAGTGTGTCTCTTTTAGATCGGAGTTGAATTAGCCCCCTAGCTCATTCAGCAACAGAGATAATCACGATCTTAGCTCTATTAGCAAGAAATGCATGGAAAACAGTGTGCGTCTTATCATTGAGGTTGTCTTGTTAGGAAAATGAGTTAGGAGACAAAATAATTGTGTTTCTACATTAAGTTAGTGTGTCTCTTTAGATCGGAGTTAAATAGCCCCCTAGCTCATTCAGCAACAGAGATAATCACGATCTTAGCTCTTTTAGCAAGAAATGCATGGAAAACAGTGTGCGTCTTATCATTGAGGTTGTCTTGTTAGGAAAATGAGTTAGGAGACAAATTAACGGTGTTTCTACATTAAGTTAGTGAGTCTCTCTTAGATTAGAGTTGAATAGCCTCCTAGCTCATTCAGCAACAGAGATAATCACGATCTTAGCTCTTTTAGCAAGAAATACATGGAAAACAGTGTTCGTCTTATCATTGAGGTTGTCTTGTTAGGAAAATGAGTTAGGAGACAAAATAACGGTGTTTCTACATTAAGTTAGTGTATCTCTTTTAGATCGGATTTGAATAGCCCCCTAGCTGATTCAGCAATAAAAATAATCACTATCTTAGCTCTTTTAGCAAGAAATGCATGGAAAACAGTGTTCGTCTTATAATTGAGGTTGTCTTGTTGTGAAAATGAGTTAGGAGACAAAATAACGGTGTTTCTACATTAAGTTAGTGTGTCTCTTTTAGATCGGAGTTGAATAGCCCCCTAGCTCATTCAGCAACAGAGATAATCATGATCTTAGCTCTTTTAGCAAGAAATGCATGGAAAACAGTGTTCGTCTTATCATTGAGGTTGTCTTGTTAGGAAAATGAGTTAGGAGACAAAATAACGGTGTTTCTACATTAAGTTAGTGTGTCTCTTTTAGATCGGAGTTGAATAGCCCCCTAGCTCATTCAGCAACAAAGATAATCACAATCTTAGCTCTTTTAGCAAGAAATGCATGGAAAACAGTGTTCGTCTTATCATTGAGGTTGTCTTGTTAGGAAAATGAGTTAGGAGACAAAATAACGGTGTTTCTACATAGAGCTAGTGTGTCTCTTTTAGATCGGAGTTGAATTAGCCCCCTAGCTCATTCAGCAAAAGAGATAATCACGATCTTAGCTCTTTTAGCAAGAAATGCATGGAAAACAGTGTTCGTCTTATCATTGAGGTTGTCTTGTTAGGAAAATGAGTTAGGAGACAAAATAACGGTGTTTCTACATTAAGTTAGTGTGTCTCTTTTAGATCGGAATTGAATTAGCCCCCTAGCTCATTCAGCAACAGAGATAATCACGATCTTAGCTCTTTTAGCAAGAAATGCATGGAAAACAGTGTGCGTCTTATCATTGAGGTTGTCTTGTTAGGAAAATGAGTTAGGAGACAAAATAACGCAGTTTCTACATTAAGTTAGTGTGTCTCTTTTAGTTCAGAGTTGAATAGCCCCCTAGCTCATTCAGCAACAGAGATAATCACGATCTTAGCTCTTTTAGCAAGAAATGCATGGAAAACAGTGTTCGTCTTATCATTGAGGTTGTCTTGTTAGGAAAATGAGTTAGGAGACAAAATAACGGTGTTTCTACATTGAGTTAGTGTGTCTCTTTAGATCGGAGTTAAATAGCGCCCTAGCTCATTCAGCAACAGAGATAATCACGATCTTAGCTCTTTTAGCAAGAAATGCATGGAAAACAGTGTTCGTCTTATCATTGAGGTTGTCTTGTTAGGAAAATGAGTTAGGAGACAAAATAACGGTGTTTCTACATTAAGTTAGTGTGTCTCTTTTAGATCGGAGTTGAATTAGCCCCCTAGCTCATTCAGCAACAGAGATAATCATGATCTTAGCTCTTTTAGCAAGAAATGCATGGAAAACAGTGTGCGTCTTATCATTGAGGTTGTCTTGTTAGGAAAATGAGTTAGGAGACAAAATAACGGTGTTTCTACATTAAGTTAGTGTGTCTCTTTTAGATCGGAGTTGAATAGCCCCCTAGCTCATTCAGCAACAGAGATAATCAAGATCTTAGCTCTTTTAGCAAGAAATGCATGAAAAACAGTGTGCGTCTTATCATTGAGGTTGTCTTGTTAGGAAAATGAGTTAGGAGACAAATTAACGGTGTTTCTACATTAAGTTAGTGTGTCTCTTTTAGATCGGAGTTGAATTAGCCCCCTAGCTCATTCAGCAACAGAGATAATCACGATCTTAGCTCTATTAGCAAGAAATGCATGGAAAACAGTGTGCGTCTTATCATTGAGGTTGTCTTGTTAGGAAAATGAATTAGGAGACAAATTAACGGTGTTTCTACATTAAGTTAATGTGTCTATTTTAGATCGGAGTTGAATTAGCCCCCTTGCTCATTCAGCAACAGAGATAATCACGATCTTAGCTCTTTTAGCAAGAAATGCATGGAAAACAGTGTGCGTCTTATCATTGAGGTTGTCTTGTTAGGAAAAGGAGTTAGGAGACAAAATAACGGTGTTTCTACATTAAGTTAGTGTGTCTCTTTTAGATCGGAGTTGAATTAGCCCCCTAGCTCATTCAGCAACAGAGATAATCACGATCTTAGCTCTTTTAGCAAGAAATGCATGGAAAACAGTGTGCGTCTTATCATTGAGGTTGTCTTGTTAGGAAAATGAGTTAGGAGACAAAATAACGGTGTTTCTACATTAAGTTAGTGTGTCTCTTTTAGATCGGAGTTGAATTAGCCCCCTAGCTCATTCAGCAACAGAGATAATCACGATCTTAGCTCTTTTAGCAAGAAATGCATGGAAAACAGTGTGCGTCTTATCATTGAGGTTGTCTTGTTAGGAAAATGAGTTAGGAGACAAATTAACGGTGTTTCTACATTAAGTTAGTGTGTCTCTTTTAGATCGGAGTTGAAATAGCCCCCTAGCTCATTCAGCAACAGAGATAATCACGATCTTAGCTCTATTAGCAAGAAAAGCATGGAAAACAGTGTGGGTCTTATCATTGAGGTTGTCTTGTTAGGAAAATGAGTTAGGAGACAAAATAATTGTGTTTCTACATTAAGTTCGTGTGTCTCTTTAGATCGGAGTTAAATAGCCCCCTAGCTCATTCAGCAACAGAGATAATCACGATCTTAGCTCTTTTAGCAAGAAATGCATGGAAAACAGTGTGCGTCTTATCATTGAGGTTGTCTTGTTAGGAAAATGAGTTAGGAGACAAAATAACGGTGTTTCTACATTAAGTTAGTGTGTCTCTTTTAGATCGGAGTTGAATTAGCCCCCTAGCTCATTCAGCAACAGAGATAATCACGATCTTAGCTCTTTTAGCAAGAAATGCATGGAAAACAGTGTGCGTCTTATCATTGAGGTTGTCTTGTTAGGAAAATGAGTTAGGAGACAAAATAACGGTGTTTCTACATTAAGTTAGTGTGTCTCTTTTAGATCGGAATTGAATTAGCCCCCTAGCTCATTCAGCAACAGAGATAATCACGATCGTAGCTCTTTTAGCAAGAAATGCATGGAAAACAGTGTGCGTCTTATCATTGAGGTTGTCTTGTTAGGAAAATGAGTTAGGAGACAAATTAACGGTGTTTCTACATTAAGTTAGTGTGTCTCTTTTAGATCGGAGTTGAATTAGTCCCCTAGCTCATTCAGCAACAGAGATAATCACGATCTTAGCTCTATTAGCAAGAAATGCATGGAAAACAGTGTGCGTCTTATCATTGAGGTTGTCTTGTTAGGAAAATGAGTTAGGAGACAAAATAATTGTGTTTCTACATTAAGTTCGTGTGTCTCTTTAGATCGGAGTTAAATAGCCCCCTAGCTCATTCAGCAACAGAGATAATCACGATCTTAGCTCTTTTAGCAAGAAATGCATGGAAAACAGTGTGCGTCTTATCATTGAGGTTGTCTTGTTAGGAAAATGAGTTAGGAGACAAAATAACGGTGTTTCTACATTAAGTTAGTGTGTCTCTTTTAGATCGGAGTTGAATTAGCCCCCTAGCTCATTCAGCAACAGAGATAATCACGATCTTAACTCTTTTATCAAGAAATGCATGGAAAACAGTGTGCGTCTTATCATTGGAGTTGTCTTGTTAGGAAAATGAGTTAGGAGACAATTTAACGGTGTTTCTACATTAAGTTAGTGTGTCTCTTTTAGATCGGAATTGAATTAGCCCCCTAGCTCATTCAGCAACAGAGATAATCACGATCTTAGCTCTTTTAGCAAGAAATGCATGGAAAACAGTGTGCGTCTTATCATTGAGGTTGTCTTGTTAGGAAAATGAGTTAGGAGACAAAATAACGCAGTTTCTACATTAAGTTAGTGTGTCTCTTTTAGTTCAGAGTTGAATAGCCCCCTAGCTCATTCAGCAACAGAGATAATCACGATCTTAGCTCTTTTAGCAAGAAATGCATGGAAAACAGTGTTCGTCTTATCATTGAGGTTGTCTTGTTAGGAAAATGAGTTAGGAGACAAAATAACGGTGTTTCTACATTGAGTTAGTGTGTCTCTTTAGATCGGAGTTAAATAGCGCCCTAGCTCATTCAGCAACAGAGATAATCACGATCTTAGCTCTTTTAGCAAGAAATGCATGGAAAACAGTGTTCGTCTTATCATTGAGGTTGTCTTGTTAGGAAAATGAGTTAGGAGACAAAATAACGGTGTTTCTACATTAAGTTAGTGTGTCTCTTTTAGATCGGAGTTGAATTAGCCCCCTATCTCATTCAGCAACAGAGATAATCATGATCTTAGCTCTTTTAGCAAGAAATGCATAGAAAACAGTGTGCGTCTTATCATTGAGGTTGTCTTGTTAGGAAAATGAGTTAGGAGACAAAATAACGGTGTTTCTACATTAAGTTAGTGTGTCTCTTTTAGATCGGAGTTGAATAGCCCCCTAGCTCATTCAGCAACAGAGATAATCAAGATCTTAGCTCTTTTAGCAAGAAATGCATGAAAAACAGTGTGCGTCTTATCATTGAGGTTGTCTTGTTAGGAAAATGAGTTAGGAGACAAATTAACGGTGTTTCTACATTAAGTTAGTGTGTCTCTTTTAGATCGGAGTTGAATTAGCCCCCTAGCTCATTCAGCAACAGAGATAATCACGATCTTAGCTCTATTAGCAAGAAATGCATGGAAAACAGTGTGCGTCTTATCATTGAGGTTGTCTTGTTAGGAAAATGAGTTAGGAGACAAAATAATTGTGTTTCTACATTAAGTTAGTGTGTCTCTTTAGATCGGAGTTAAATAGCCCCCTAGCTCATTCAGCAACAGAGATAATCACGATCTTAGCTCTTTTAGCAAGAAATGCATGGAAAACAGTGTGCGTCTTATCATTGAGGTTGTCTTGTTAGGAAAATGAGTTAGGAGACAAATTAACGGTGTTTCTACATTAAGTTAGTGAGTCTCTCTTAGATTAGAGTTGAATAGCCTCCTAGCTCATTCAGCAACAGAGATAATCACGATCTTAGCTCTTTTAGCAAGAAATACATGGAAAACAGTGTTCGTCTTATCATTGAGGTTGTCTTGTTAGGAAAATGAGTTAGGAGACAAAATAACGGTGTTTCTACATTAAGTTAGTGTATCTCTTTTAGATCGGATTTGAATAGCCCCCTAGCTGATTCAGCAATAAAAATAATCACTATCTTAGCTCTTTTAGCAAGAAATGCATGGAAAACAGTGTTCGTCTTATAATTGAGGTTGTCTTGTTGTGAAAATGAGTTAGGAGACAAAATAACGGTGTTTCTACATTAAGTTAGTGTGTCTCTTTTAGATCGGAGTTGAATAGCCCCCTAGCTCATTCAGCAACAGAGATAATCATGATCTTAGCTCTTTTAGCAAGAAATGCATGGAAAACAGTGTTCGTCTTATCATTGAGGTTGTCTTGTTAGGAAAATGAGTTAGGAGACAAAATAACGGTGTTTCTACATTAAGTTAGTGTGTCTCTTTTAGATCGGAGTTGAATAGCCCCCTAGCTCATTCAGCAACAAAGATAATCACAATCTTAGCTCTTTTAGCAAGAAATGCATGGAAAACAGTGTTCGTCTTATCATTGAGGTTGTCTTGTTAGGAAAATGAGTTAGGAGACAAAATAACGGTGTTTCTACATAAAGCTAGTGTGTCTCTTTTAGATCGGAGTTGAATTAGCCCCCTAGCTCATTCAGCAAAAGAGATAATCACGATCTTAGCTCTTTTAGCAAGAAATGCATGGAAAACAGTGTTCGTCTTATCATTGAGGTTGTCTTGTTAGGAAAATGAGTTAGGAGACAAAATAACGGTGTTTCTACATTAAGTTAGTGTGTCTCTTTTAGATCGGAATTGAATTAGCCCCCTAGCTCATTCAGCAACAGAGATAATCACGATCTTAGCTCTTTTAGCAAGAAATGCATGGAAAACAGTGTGCGTCTTATCATTGAGGTTGTCTTGTTAGGAAAATGAGTTAGGAGACAAAATAACGCAGTTTCTACATTAAGTTAGTGTGTCTCTTTTAGTTCAGAGTTGAATAGCCCCCTAGCTCATTCAGCAACAGAGATAATCACGATCTTAGCTCTTTTAGCAAGAAATGCATGGAAAACAGTGTTCGTCTTATCATTGAGGTTGTCTTGTTAGGAAAATGAGTTAGGAGACAAAATAACGGTGTTTCTACATTGAGTTAGTGTGTCTCTTTAGATCGGAGTTAAATAGCGCCCTAGCTCATTCAGCAACAGAGATAATCACGATCTTAGCTCTTTTAGCAAGAAATGCATGGAAAACAGTGTTCGTCTTATCATTGAGGTTGTCTTGTTAGGAAAATGAGTTAGGAGACAAAATAACGGTGTTTCTACATTAAGTTAGTGTGTCTCTTTTAGATCGGAGTTGAATTAGCCCCCTAGCTCATTCAGCAACAGAGATAATCATGATCTTAGCTCTTTTAGCAAGAAATGCATGGAAAACAGTGTGCGTCTTATCATTGAGGTTGTCTTGTTAGGAAAATGAGTTAGGAGACAAAATAACGGTGTTTCTACATTAAGTTAGTGTGTCTCTTTTAGATCGGAGTTGAATAGCCCCCTAGCTCATTCAGCAACAGAGATAATCAAGATCTTAGCTCTTTTAGCAAGAAATGCATGAAAAACAGTGTGCGTCTTATCATTGAGGTTGTCTTGTTAGGAAAATGAGTTAGGAGACAAATTAACGGTGTTTCTACATTAAGTTAGTGTGTCTCTTTTAGATCGGAGTTGAATTAGCCCCCTAGCTCATTCAGCAACAGAGATAATCACGATCTTAGCTCTATTAGCAAGAAATGCATGGAAAACAGTGTGCGTCTTATCATTGAGGTTGTCTTGTTAGGAAAATGAGTTAGGAGACAAAATAATTGTGTTTCTACATTAAGTTAGTGTGTCTCTTTAGATCGGAGTTAAATAGCCCCCTAGCTCATTCAGCAACAGAGATAATCACGATCTTAGCT
The DNA here is from genome assembly GCF_040894005.1 of Engystomops pustulosus. NCBI lineage: Eukaryota > Metazoa > Chordata > Amphibia > Anura > Leptodactylidae > Engystomops > Engystomops pustulosus. Next base: position 55,297,724 of record NC_092418.1, on the reverse strand, counting down.
CTTTTAGCAAGAAATGCATGGAAAACAGTGTGCGTCTTATCATTGAGGTTGTCTTGTTAGGAAAATGAGTTAGGAGACAAATTAACGGTGTTTCTACATTAAGTTAGTGAGTCTCTCTTAGATTAGAGTTGAATAGCCTCCTAGCTCATTCAGCAACAGAGATAATCACGATCTTAGCTCTTTTAGCAAGAAATACATGGAAAACAGTGTTCGTCTTATCATTGAGGTTGTCTTGTTAGGAAAATGAGTTAGGAGACAAAATAACGGTGTTTCTACATTAAGTTAGTGTATCTCTTTTAGATCGGATTTGAATAGCCCCCTAGCTGATTCAGCAATAAAAATAATCACTATCTTAGCTCTTTTAGCAAGAAATGCATGGAAAACAGTGTTCGTCTTATAATTGAGGTTGTCTTGTTGTGAAAATGAGTTAGGAGACAAAATAACGGTGTTCCTACATTAAGTTAGTGTGTCTCTTTTAGATCGGAGTTGAATAGCCCCCTAGCTCATTCAGCAACAGAGATAATCATGATCTTAGCTCTTTTAGCAAGAAATGCATGGAAAACAGTGTTCGTCTTTTCATTGAGGTTGTCTTGTTAGGAAAATGAGTTAGGAGACAAAATAACGGTGTTTCTACATTAAGTTAGTGTGTCTCTTTTAGATCGGAGTTGAATAGCCCCCTAGCTCATTCAGCAACAAAGATAATCACAATCTTAGCTCTTTTAGCAAGAAATGCATGGAAAACAGTGTTCGTCTTATCATTGAGGTTGTCTTGTTAGGAAAATGAGTTAGGAGACAAAATAACGGTGTTTCTACATAAAGCTAGTGTGTCTCTTTTAGATCGGAGTTGAATTAGCCCCCTAGCTCATTCAGCAAAAGAGATAATCACGATCTTAGCTCTTTTAGCAAGAAATGCATGGAAAACAGTGTTCGTCTTATCATTGAGGTTGTCTTGTTAGGAAAATGAGTTAGGAGACAAAATAACGGTGTTTCTACATTAAGTTAGTGTGTCTCTTTTAGATCGGAGTTGAATAGCCCCCTAGCTCATTCAGCAACAAAGATAATCACAATCTTAGCTCTTTTAGCAAGAAATGCATGGAAAACAGTGTTCGTCTTATCATTGAGGTTGTCTTGTTAGGAAAATGAGTTAGGAGACAAAATAACGGTGTTTCTACATAAAGTTAGTGTGTCTCTTTTAGATCGGAGTTGAATTAGCCCCCTAGCTCATTCAGCAAAAGAGATAATCACGATCTTAGCTCTTTTAGCAAGAAATGCATGGAAAACAGTGTTCGTCTTATCATTGAGGTTGTCTTGTTAGGAAAATGAGTTAGGAGACAAAATAACGGTGTTTCTACATTAAGTTAGTGTGTCTCTTTTAGATCGGAGTTGAATTAGCCCCCTAGCTCATTCAGCAACAGAGATAATCACGATCTTAGCTCTTTTAGCAAGAAATGCATGGAAAACAGTGTGCGTCTTATCATTGAGGTTGTCTTGTTAGGAAAATGAGTTAGGAGACAAAATAACGGTGTTTCTACATTAAGTTAGTGTGTCTCTTTTAGATCGGAGTTGAATTAGCCCCCTAGCTCATTCAGCAACAGAGATAATCACGATCATAGCTCTTTTAGCAAGAAATGCATGGAAAACAGTGTGCGTCTAATCATTGAGGTTGTCTTGTTAGGAAAATGAGTTAGGAGACAAAATAACGGTGTTTCTACATTAAGTTAATGTGCCGCTTTTAGATCGGAGTTGAATTAGCCCCCTAGCTCATTCAGCAACAGAGATAATCACGATCTTAGCTCTTTTAGCAAGAAATGCATGGAAAACAGTGTGCGTCTTATCATTGAGGTTGTCTTGTTAGGAAAATGAATTAGGAGACAAATTAACGGTGTTTCTACATTAAGTTAATGTGTCTATTTTAGATCGGAGTTGAATTAGCCCCCTTGCTCATTCAGCAACAGAGATAATCACGATCTTAGCTCTTTTAGCAAGAAATGCATGGAAAACAGTGTGCGTCTTATCATTGAGGTTGTCTTGTTAGGAAAAGGAGTTAGGAGACAAAATAACGGTGTTTCTACATTAAGTTAGTGTGTCTCTTTTAGATCGGAGTTGAATTAGCCCCCTAGCTCATTCAGCAACAGAGATAATCACGATCTTAGCTCTTTTAGCAAGAAATGCATGGAAAACAGTGTGCGTCTTATCATTGAGGTTGTCTTGTTAGGAAAATGAGTTAGGAGACAAAATAACGGTGTTTCTACATTAAGTTAGTGTGTCTCTTTTAGATCGGAGTTGAATTAGCCCCCTAGCTCATTCAGCAACAGAGATAATCACGATCTTAGCTCTTTTAGCAAGAAATGCATGGAAAACAGTGTGCGTCTTATCATTGAGGTTGTCTTGTTAGGAAAATGAGTTAGGAGACAAATTAACGGTGTTTCTACATTAAGTTAGTGTGTCTCTTTTAGATCGGAGTTGAATTAGCCCCCTAGCTCATTCAGCAACAGAGATAATCATGATCTTAGCTCTATTAGCAAGAAATGCATGGAAAACAGTGTGGGTCTTATCATTGAGGTTGTCTTGTTAGGAAAATGAGTTAGGAGACAAAATAATTGTGTTTCTACATTAAGTTCGTGTGTCTCTTTAGATCGGAGTTAAATAGCCCCCTAGCTCATTCAGCAACAGAGATAATCACGATCTTAGCTCTTTTAGCAAGAAATGCATGGAAAACAGTGTTCGTCTTATCATTGAGGTTGTCTTGTTAGGAAAATGAGTTAGGAGACAAAATAACGGTGTTTCTACATTAAGTTAGTGTGTCTCTTTTAGATCGGAGTTGAATTAGCCCCCTAGCTCATTCAGCAACAGAGATAATCACGATCTTAGCTCTTTTATCAAGAAATGCATGGAAAACAGTGTGCGTCTTATCATTGGAGTTGTCTTGTTAGGAAAATGAGTTAGGGGACAATTAAACGGTGTTTCTACATTAAGTTAGTGTGTCTCTTTTAGATCGGAATTGAATTAGCCCCCTAGCTCATTCAGCAACAGAGATAATCACGATCGTAGCTCTTTTAGCAAGAAATGCATGGAAAACAGTGTGCGTCTTATCATTGAGGTTGTCTTGTTAGGAAAATGAGTTAGGAGACAAATTAACGGTGTTTCTACATTAAGTTAGTGTGTCTCTTTTAGATCGGAGTTGAATTAGTCCCCTAGCTCATTCAGCAACAGAGATAATCACGATCTTAGCTCTTTTAGCAAGAAATGCATGGAAAACAGTGTTCGTCTTATCATTGAGGTTGTCTTGTTAGGAAAATAAGTTAGGAGACAAAATAACGGTGTTTCTACATTGAGTTAGTGTGTCTCTTTAGATCGGAGTTAAATAGCGCCCTAGCTCATTCAGCAACAGAGATAATCACGATCTTAGCTCTTTTAGCAAGAAATGCATGGAAAACAGTGTTCGTCTTATCATTGAGGTTGTCTTGTTAGGAAAATGAGTTAGGAGACAAAATAACGGTGTTTCTACATTAAGTTAGTGTGTCTCTTTTAGATCGGAGTTGAATTAGCCCCCTAGCTCATTCAGCAACAGAGATAATCACGATCTTAGCTCTTTTAGCAAGAAATGCATGGAAAACAGTGTGCGTCTTATCATTGAGGTTGTCTTGTTAGGAAAATGAGTTAGGAGACAAAATAACGGTGTTTCTACATTAAGTTAGTGTGTCTCTTTTAGATCGGAGTTGAATAGCCCCCTAGCTCATTCAGCAACAGAGATAATCACGATCTTAGCTCTTTTAGCAAGAAATGCATGAAAAACAGTGTGCGTCTTATCATTGAGGTTGTCTTGTTAGGAAAATGAGTTAGGAGACAAATTAACGGTGTTTCTACATTAAGTTAGTGTGTCTCTTTTAGATCGGAGTTGAATTAGCCCCCTAGCTCATTCAGCAACAGAGATAATCACGATCTTAGCTCTATTAGCAAGAAATGCATGGAAAACAGTGTGCGTCTTATCATTGAGGTTGTCTTGTTAGGAAAATGAGTTAGGAGACAAAATAATTGTGTTTCTACATTAAGTTAGTGTGTCTCTTTAGATCGGAGTTAAATAGCCCCCTAGCTCATTCAGCAACAGAGATAATCACGATCTTAGCTCTTTTAGCAAGAAATGCATGGAAAACAGTGTGCGTCTTATCATTGAGGTTGTCTTGTTAGGAAAATGAGTTAGGAGACAAATTAACGGTGTTTCTACATTAAGTTAGTGAGTCTCTCTTAGATTAGAGTTGAATAGCCTCCTAGCTCATTCAGCAACAGAGATAATCACGATCTTAGCTCTTTTAGCAAGAAATACATGGAAAACAGTGTTCGTCTTATCATTGAGGTTGTCTTGTTAGGAAAATGAGTTAGGAGACAAAATAACGGTGTTTCTACATTAAGTTAGTGTGTCTCTTTTAGATCGGAGTTGAATAGCCCCCTAGCTCATTCAGCAACAAAGATAATCACAATCTTAGCTCTTTTAGCAAGAAATGCATGGAAAACAGTGTTCGTCTTATCATTGAGGTTGTCTTGTTAGGAAAATGAGTTAGGAGACAAAATAACGGTGTTTCTACATAAAGCTAGTGTGTCTCTTTTAGATCGGAGTTGAATTAGCCCCCTAGCTCATTCAGCAAAAGAGATAATCACGATCTTAGCTCTTTTAGCAAGAAATGCATGGAAAACAGTGTTCGTCTTATCATTGAGGTTGTCTTGTTAGGAAAATGAGTTAGGAGACAAAATAACGGTGTTTCTACATTAAGTTAGTGTGTCTCTTTTAGATCGGAGTTGAATAGCCCCCTAGCTCATTCAGCAACAAAGATAATCACAATCTTAGCTCTTTTAGCAAGAAATGCATGGAAAACAGTGTTCGTCTTATCATTGAGGTTGTCTTGTTAGGAAAATGAGTTAGGAGACAAAATAACGGTGTTTCTACATAAAGTTAGTGTGTCTCTTTTAGATCGGAGTTGAATTAGCCCCCTAGCTCATTCAGCAAAAGAGATAATCACGATCTTAGCTCTTTTAGCAAGAAATGCATGGAAAACAGTGTTCGTCTTATCATTGAGGTTGTCTTGTTAGGAAAATGAGTTAGGAGACAAAATAACGGTGTTTCTACATTAAGTTAGTGTGTCTCTTTTAGATCGGAGTTGAATTAGCCCCCTAGCTCATTCAGCAACAGAGATAATCACGATCTTAGCTCTTTTAGCAAGAAATGCATGGAAAACAGTGTGCGTCTTATCATTGAGGTTGTCTTGTTAGGAAAATGAGTTAGGAGACAAAATAACGGTGTTTCTACATTAAGTTAGTGTGTCTCTTTTAGATCGGAGTTGAATTAGCCCCCTAGCTCATTCAGCAACAGAGATAATCACGATCATAGCTCTTTTAGCAAGAAATGCATGGAAAACAGTGTGCGTCTAATCATTGAGGTTGTCTTGTTAGGAAAATGAGTTAGGAGACAAAATAACGGTGTTTCTACATTAAGTTAATGTGCCGCTTTTAGATCGGAGTTGAATTAGCCCCCTAGCTCATTCAGCAACAGAGATAATCACGATCTTAGCTCTTTTAGCAAGAAATGCATGGAAAACAGTGTGCGTCTTATCATTGAGGTTGTCTTGTTAGGAAAATGAATTAGGAGACAAATTAACGGTGTTTCTACATTAAGTTAATGTGTCTATTTTAGATCGGAGTTGAATTAGCCCCCTTGCTCATTCAGCAACAGAGATAATCACGATCTTAGCTCTTTTAGCAAGAAATGCATGGAAAACAGTGTGCGTCTTATCATTGAGGTTGTCTTGTTAGGAAAAGGAGTTAGGAGACAAAATAACGGTGTTTCTACATTAAGTTAGTGTGTCTCTTTTAGATCGGAGTTGAATTAGCCCCCTAGCTCATTCAGCAACAGAGATAATCACGATCTTAGCTCTTTTAGCAAGAAATGCATGGAAAACAGTGTGCGTCTTATCATTGAGGTTGTCTTGTTAGGAAAATGAGTTAGGAGACAAAATAACGGTGTTTCTACATTAAGTTAGTGTGTCTCTTTTAGATCGGAGTTGAATTAGCCCCCTAGCTCATTCAGCAACAGAGATAATCACGATCTTAGCTCTTTTAGCAAGAAATGCATGGAAAACAGTGTGCGTCTTATCATTGAGGTTGTCTTGTTAGGAAAATGAGTTAGGAGACAAATTAACGGTGTTTCTACATTAAGTTAGTGTGTCTCTTTTAGATCGGAGTTGAATTAGCCCCCTAGCTCATTCAGCAACAGAGATAATCACGATCTTAGCTCTATTAGCAAGAAATGCATGGAAAACAGTGTGGGTCTTATCATTGAGGTTGTCTTGTTAGGAAAATGAGTTAGGAGACAAAATAATTGTGTTTCTACATTAAGTTCGTGTGTCTCTTTAGATCGGAGTTAAATAGCCCCCTAGCTCATTCAGCAACAGAGATAATCACGATCTTAGCTCTTTTAGCAAGAAATGCATGGAAAACAGTGTGCGTCTTATCATTGAGGTTGTCTTGTTAGGAAAATGAGTTAGGAGACAAAATAACGGTGTTTCTACATTAAGTTAGTGTGTCTCTTTTAGATCGGAGTTGAATTAGCCCCCTAGCTCATTCAGCAACAGAGATAATCACGATCTTAGCTCTTTTAGCAAGAAATGCATGGAAAACAGTGTGCGTCTTATCATTGAGGTTGTCTTGTTAGGAAAATGAGTTAGGAGACAAAATAACGGTGTTTCTACATTAAGTTAGTGTGTCTCTTTTAGATCGGAGTTGAATTAGCCCCCTAGCTCATTCAGCAACAGAGATAATCACGATCTTAGCTCTTTTATCAAGAAATGCATGGAAAACAGTGTGCGTCTTATCATTGGAGTTGTCTTGTTAGGAAAATGAGTTAGGAGACAATTAAACGGTGTTTCTACATTAAGTTAGTGTGTCTCTTTTAGATCGGAATTGAATTAGCCCCCTAGCTCATTCAGCAACAGAGATAATCACGATCGTAGCTCTTTTAGCAAGAAATGCATGGAAAACAGTGTGCGTCTTATCATTGAGGTTGTCTTGTTAGGAAAATGAGTTAGGAGACAAATTAACGGTGTTTCTACATTAAGTTAGTGTGTCTCTTTTAGATCGGAGTTGAATTAGTCCCCTAGCTCATTCAGCAACAGAGATAATCACGATCTTAGCTCTTTTAGCAAGAAATGCATGGAAAACAGTGTTCGTCTTATCATTGAGGTTGTCTTGTTAGGAAAATAAGTTAGGAGACAAAATAACGGTGTTTCTACATTGAGTTAGTGTGTCTCTTTAGATCGGAGTTAAATAGCGCCCTAGCTCATTCAGCAACAGAGATAATCACGATCTTAGCTCTTTTAGCAAGAAATGCATGGAAAACAGTGTGCGTCTTATCATTGAGGTTGTCTTGTTAGGAAAATGAGTTAGGAGACAAAATAACGGTGTTTCTACATTAAGTTAGTGTGTCTCTTTTAGATCGGAGTTGAATAGCCCCCTAGCTCATTCAGCAACAGAGATAATCACGATCTTAGCTCTTTTAGCAAGAAATGCATGAAAAACAGTGTGCGTCTTATCATTGAGGTTGTCTTGTTAGGAAAATGAGTTAGGAGACAAATTAACGGTGTTTCTACATTAAGTTAGTGTGTCTCTTTTAGATCGGAGTTGAATTAGCCCCCTAGCTCATTCAGCAACAGAGATAATCACGATCTTAGCTCTATTAGCAAGAAATGCATGGAAAACAGTGTGCGTCTTATCATTGAGGTTGTCTTGTTAGGAAAATGAGTTAGGAGACAAAATAATTGTGTTTCTACATTAAGTTAGTGTGTCTCTTTAGATCGGAGTTAAATAGCCCCCTAGCTCATTCAGCAACAGAGATAATCACGATCTTAGCTCTTTTAGCAAGAAATGCATGGAAAACAGTGTGCGTCTTATCATTGAGGTTGTCTTGTTAGGAAAATGAGTTAGGAGACAAATTAACGGTGTTTCTACATTAAGTTAGTGAGTCTCTCTTAGATTAGAGTTGAATAGCCTCCTAGCTCATTCAGCAACAGAGATAATCACGATCTTAGCTCTTTTAGCAAGAAATACATGGAAAACAGTGTTCGTCTTATCATTGAGGTTGTCTTGTTAGGAAAATGAGTTAGGAGACAAAATAACGGTGTTTCTACATTAAGTTAGTGTATCTCTTTTAGATCGGATTTGAATAGCCCCCTAGCTCATTCAGCAATAAAAATAATCACTATCTTAGCTCTTTTAGCAAGAAATGCATGGAAAACAGTGTTCGTCTTATCATTGAGGTTGTCTTGTTGTGAAAATGAGTTAGGAGACAAAATAACGGTGTTTCTACATTAAGTTAGTGTGTCTCTTTTAGATCGGAGTTGAATAGCCCCCTAGCTCATTCAGCAACAGAGATAATCATGATCTTAGCTCTTTTAGCAAGAAATGCATGGAAAACAGTGTTCGTCTTATCATTGAGGTTGTCTTGTTAGGAAAATGAGTTAGGAGACAAAATAACGGTGTTTCTACATTAAGTTAGTGTGTCTCTTTTAGATCGGAGTTGAATAGCCCCCTAGCTCATTCAGCAACAAAGATAATCACAATCTTAGCTCTTTTAGCAAGAAATGCATGGAAAACAGTGTTCGTCTTATCATTGAGGTTGTCTTGTTAGGAAAATGAGTTAGGAGACAAAATAACGGTGTTTCTACATAAAGTTAGTGTGTCTCTTTTAGATCGGAGTTGAATTAGCCCCCTAGCTCATTCAGCAAAAGAGATAATCACGATCTTAGCTCTTTTAGCAAGAAATGCATGGAAAACAGTGTTCGTCTTATCATTGAGGTTGTCTTGTTAGGAAAATGAGTTAGGAGACAAAATAACGGTGTTTCTACATTAAGTTAGTGTGTCTCTTTTAGATCGGAGTTGAATTAGCCCCCTAGCTCATTCAGCAACAGAGATAATCACGATCATAGCTCTTTTAGCAAGAAATGCATGGAAAACAGTGTGCGTCTTATCATTGAGGTTGTCTTGTTAGGAAAATGAGTTAGGAGACAAAATAACGGTGTTTCTACATTAAGGTTAATGTGCCTCTTTTAGATCGGAGTTGAATTAGCCCCCTAGCTCATTCAGCAACAGAGATAATCACGATCTTAGCTCTTTTAGCAAGAAATGCATGGAAAACAGTGTGCGTCTTATCATTGAGGTTGTCTTGTTAGGAAAATGAATTAGGAGACAAATTAACGGTGTTTCTACATTAAGTTAATGTGTCTCTTTTAGATCGGAGTTGAATTAGCCCCCTTGCTCATTCAGCAACAGAGATAATCACGATCTTAGCTCTTTTAGCAAGAAATGCATGGAAAACAGTGTGCGTCTTATCATTGAGGTTGTCTTGTTAGGAAAAGGAGTTAGGAGACAAATTAACGGTGTTTCTACATTAAGTTAGTGTGTCTCTTTTAGATCGGAGTTGAATTAGCCCCCTAGCTCATTCAGCAACAGAGATAATCACGATCTTAGCTCTTTTAGCAAGAAATGCATGGAAAACAGTGTGCGTCTTATCATTGAGGTTGTCTTGTTAGGAAAATGAGTTAGGAGACAAAATAACGGTGTTTCTACATTAAGTTAGTGTGTCTCTTTTAGATCGGAGTTGAATTAGCCCCCTAGCTCATTCAGCAACAGAGATAATCACGATCTTAGCTCTTTTAGCAAGAAATGCATGGAAAACAGTGTGCATCTTATCATTGAGGTTGTCTTGTTAGGAAAATGAGTTAGGAGACAAATTAACGGTGTTTCTACATTAAGTTAGTGTGTCTCTTTTAGATCGGAGTTGAATTAGCCCCCTAGCTCATTCAGCAACAGAGATAATCACGATCTTAGCTCTATTAGCAAGAAATGCATGGAAAACAGTGTGGGTCTTATCATTGAGGTTGTCTTGTTAGGAAAATGAGTTAGGAGACAAAATAATTGTGTTTCTACATTAAGTTCGTGTGTCTCTTTAGATCGGAGTTAAATAGCCCCCTAGCTCATTCAGCAACAGAGATAATCACGATCTTAGCTCTTTTAGCAAGAAATGCATGGAAAACAGTGTGCGTCTTATCATTGAGGTTGTCTTGTTAGGAAAATGAGTTAGGAGACAAAATAACGGTGTTTCTACATTAAGTTAGTGTGTCTCTTTTAGATCGGAGTTGAATTAGCCCCCTAGCTCATTCAGCAACAGAGATAATCACGATCTTAGCTCTTTTAGCAAGAAATGCATGGAAAACAGTGTGCGTCTTATCATTGAGGTTGTCTTGTTAGGAAAATGAGTTAGGAGACAAAATAACGGTGTTTCTACATTAATTTAGTGTGTCTCTTTTAGATCGGAGTTGAATTAGCCCCCTAGCTCATTCAGCAACAGAGATAATCACGATCTTAGCTCTTTTATCAAGAAATGCATGGAAAACAGTGTGCGTCTTATCATTGGAGTTGTCTTGTTAGGAAAATGAGTTAGGAGACAATTAAACGGTGTTTCTACATTAAGTTAGTGTGTCTCTTTTAGATCGGAATTGAATTAGCCCCCTAGCTCATTCAGCAACAGAGATAATCACGATCGTAGCTCTTTTAGCAAGAAATGCATGGAAAACAGTGTGCGTCTTATCATTGAGGTTGTCTTGTTAGGAAAATGAGTTAGGAGACAAATTAACGGTGTTTCTACATTAAGTTAGTGTGTCTCTTTTAGATCGGAGTTGAATTAGTCCCCTAGCTCATTCAGCAACAGAGATAATCACGATCTTAGCTCTATTAGCAAGAAATGCATGGAAAACAGTGTGCGTCTTATCATTGAGGTTGTCTTGTTAGGAAAATGAGTTAGGAGACAAAATAATTGTGTTTCTACATTAAGTTCGTGTGTCTCTTTAGATCGGAGTTAAATAGCCCCCTAGCTCATTCAGCAACAGAGATAATCACGATCTTAGCTCTTTTAGCAAGAATTGCATGGAAAACAGTGTGCGTCTTATCATTGAGGTTGTCTTGTTAGGAAAATGAGTTAGGAGACAAAATAACGGTGTTTCTACATTAAGTTAGTGTGTCTCTTTTAGATCGGAGTTGAATTAGCCCCCTAGCTCATTTAGCAACAGAGATAATCACGATCTTAGCTCTTTTAGCAAGAAATGCATGGAAAACAGTGTGCGTCTTATCATTGAGGTTGTCTTGTTAGGAAAATGAGTTAGGAGACAAAATAACGCAGTTTCTACATTAAGTTAGTGTGTCTCTTTTAGATCAGAGTTGAATAGCCCCCTAGCTCATTCAGCAACAGAGATAATCACGATCTTAGCTCTTTTAGCAAGAAATGCATGGAAAACAGTGTTCGTCTTATCATTGAGGTTGTCTTGTTAGGAAAATGAGTTAGGAGACAAAATAACGGTGTTTCTACATTGAGTTAGTGTGTCTCTTTAGATCGGAGTTAAATAGCGCCCTAGCTCATTCAGCAACAGAGATAATCACGATCTTAGCTCTTTTAGCAAGAAATGCATGGAAAACAGTGTTCGTCTTATCATTGAGGTTGTCTTGTTAGGAAAATGAGTTAGGAGACAAAATAACGGTGTTTCTACATTAAGTTAGTGTGTCTCTTTTAGATCGGAGTTGAATTAGCCCCCTAGCTCATTCAGCAACAGAGATAATCACGATCTTAGCTCTTTTAGCAAGAAATGCATGGAAAACAGTGTGCGTCTTATCATTGAGGTTGTCTTGTTAGGAAAATGAGTTAGGAGACAAAATAACGGTGTTTCTACATTAAGTTAGTGTGTCTCTTTTAGATCGGAGTTGAATTAGCCCCCTAGCTCATTCAGCAACAGAGATAATCACGATCTTAGCTCTTTTAGCAAGAAATGCATGGAAAACAGTGTGCGTCTTATCATTGAGGTTGTCTTGTTAGGAAAATGAGTTAGGAGACAAAATAACGGTGTTTCTACATAAAGTTAGTGTGTCTCTTTTAGATCGGAGTTGAATTAGCCCCCTAGCTCATTCAGCAAAAGAGATAATCACGATCTTAGCTCTTTTAGCAAGAAATGCATGGAAAACAGTGTTCGTCTTATCATTGAGGTTGTCTTGTTAGGAAAATGAGTTAGGAGACAAAATAACGGTGTTTCTACATTAAGTTAGTGTGTCTCTTTTAGATCGGAGTTGAATTAGCCCCCTAGCTCATTCAGCAACAGAGATAATCACGATCTTAGCTCTTTTAGCAAGAAATGCATGGAAAACAGTGTTCGTCTTATCATTGAGGTTGTCTTGTTAGGAAAATGAGTTAGGAGACAAAATAACGGTGTTTCTACATTAAGTTAGTGTGTCTCTTTTAGATCGGAGTTGAATTAGCCCCCTAGCTCATTCAGCAACAGAGATAATCACGATCTTAGCTCTTTTAGCAAGAAATGCATGGAAAACAGTGTGCGTCTTATCATTGAGGTTGTCTTGTTAGGAAAATGAGTTAGGAGACAAAATAACGGTGATTCTACATTAAGTTAGTGTGTCTCTTTTAGATCGGAGTTGAATTAGCCCCCTAGCTCATTCAGCAACAGAGATAATCACGATCATAGCTCTTTTAGCAAGAAATGCATGGAAAACAGTGTGCGTCTTATCATTGAGGTTGTCTTGTTAGGAAAATGAGTTAGGAGACAAAATAACGGTGTTTCTACATTAAGGTTAATGTGCCTCTTTTAGATCGGAGTTGAATTAGCCCCCTAGCTCATTCAGCAACAGAGATAATCACGATCTTAGCTCTTTTAGCAAGAAATGCATGGAAAACAGTGTGCGTCTTATCATTGAGGTTGTCTTGTTAGGAAAATGAGTTAGGAGACAAAATAACGGTGTTTCTACATTAAGTTAGTGTGTCTCTTTTAGATCGGAGTTGAATTAGCCCCCTAGCTCATTCAGCAACAGAGATAATCACGATCTTAGCTCTTTTAGCAAGAAATGCATGGAAAACAGTGTGCGTCTTATCATTGAGGTTGTCTTGTTAGGAAAATGAGTTAGGAGACAAAATAACGGTGTTTCTACATTAAGTTAGTGTGTCTCTTTTAGATCGGAGTTGAATTAGCCCCCTAGCTCATTCAGCAACAGAGATAATCACGATCTTAGCTCTTTTAGCAAGAAATGCATGGAAAACAGTGTGCGTCTTATCATTGAGGTTGTCTTGTTAGGAAAATGAGTTAGGAGACAAATTAACGGTGTTTCTACATTAAGTTAGTGTGTCTCTTTTAGATCGGAGTTGAATTAGCCCCCTAGCTCATTCAGCAACAGAGATAATCACGATCTTAGCTCTATTAGCAAGAAATGCATGGAAAACAGTGTGGGTCTTATCATTGAGGTTGTCTTGTTAGGAAAATGAGTTAGGAGACAAAATAATTGTGTTTCTACATTAAGTTCGTGTGTCTCTTTAGATCGGAGTTAAATAGCCCCCTAGCTCATTCAGCAACAGAGATAATCACGATCTTAGCTCTTTTAGCAAGAAATGCATGGAAAACAGTGTGCGTCTTATCATTGAGGTTGTCTTGTTAGGAAAATGAGTTAGGAGACAAAATAACGGTGTTTCTACATTAAGTTAGTGTGTCTCTTTTAGATCGGAGTTGAATTAGCCCCCTAGCTCATTCAGCAACAGAGATAATCACGATCTTAGCTCTTTTAGCAAGAAATGCATGGAAAACAGTGTGCGTCTTATCATTGAGGTTGTCTTGTTAGGAAAATGAGTTAGGAGACAAAATAACGGTGTTTCTACATTAAGTTAGTGTGTCTCTTTTAGATCGGAGTTGAATTAGCCCCCTAGCTCATTCAGCAACAGAGATAATCACGATCTTAGCTCTTTTATCAAGAAATGCATGGAAAACAGTGTGCGTCTTATCATTGGAGTTGTCTTGTTAGGAAAATGAGTTAGGAGACAATTAAACGGTGTTTCTACATTAAGTTAGTGTGTCTCTTTTAGATCGGAATTGAATTAGCCCCCTAGCTCATTCAGCAACAGAGATAATCACGATCATAGCTCTTTTAGCAAGAAATGCATGGAAAACAGTGTGCGTCTTATCATTGAGGTTGTCTTGTTAGGAAAATGAGTTAGGAGACAAATTAACGGTGTTTCTACATTAAGTTAGTGTGTCTCTTTTAGATCGGAGTTGAATTAGCCCCCTTGCTCATTCAGCAACAGAGATTATCACGATCTTAGCTCTATTAGCAAGAAATGCATGGAAAACAGTGTGCGTCTTATCATTGAGGTTGTCTTGTTAGGAAAATGAGTTAGGAGACAAAATAATTGTGTTTCTACATTAAGTTTGTGTGTCTCTTTAGATCGGAGTTAAATAGCCCCCTAGCTCATTCAGCAACAGAGATAATCACGATCTTAGCTCTTTTATCAAGAAATGCATGGAAAACAGTGTGCGTCTTATCATTGGAGTTGTCTTGTTAGGAAAATGAGTTAGGAGACAATTAAACGGTGTTTCTACATTAAGTTAGTGTGTCTCTTTTAGATCGGAATTGAATTAGCCCCCTAGCTCATTCAGCAACAGAGATAATCACGATCGTAGCTCTTTTAGCAAGAAATGCATGGAAAACAGTGTGCGTCTTATCATTGAGGTTGTCTTGTTAGGAAAATGAGTTAGGAGACAAATTAACGGTGTTTCTACATTAAGTTAGTGTGTCTCTTTTAGATCGGAGTTGAATTAGCCCCCTAGCTCATTCAGCAACAGAGATAATCACGATCTTAGCTCTATTAGCAAGAAATGCATGGAAAACAGTGTGCGTCTTATCATTGAGGTTGTCTTGTTAGGAAAATGAGTTAGGAGACAAAATAACGGTGTTTCTACATTAAGTTAGTGTGTCTCTTTTAGATCGGAGTTGAATAGCCCCCTAGCTCATTCAGCAACAGAGATAATCACGATCTTAGCTCTTTTAGCAAGAAATGCATGGAAAACAGTGTACGTCTTATCATTGAGGTTGTCTTGTTAGGAAAATGAGTTAGGAGACAAATTAACGGTGTTTCTACATTAAGTTAGTGTGTCTCTTTTAGATCGGAGTTGAATTAGCCCCCTAGCTCATTCAGCAACTGAGATAATCACGATCTTAGCTCTGTTAGCAAGAAATGCATGGAAAACAGTGAGCGTCTTATCATTGAGGTTGTCTTGTTAGGAAAATGAGTTAGGAGACAAAATAATTGTGTTTCTACATTAAGTTAGTGTGTTTCTTTAGATCGGAGTTAAATAGCCCCCTAGCTCATTCAGCAACAGAGATAATCACGATCTTAGCTCTTTTAGCAAGAAATGCATGGAAAACAGTGTGCGTCTTATCATTGAGGTTGTCTTGTTAGGAAAATGAGTTAGGAGACAAATTAACGGTGTTTCTACATTAAGTTAGTGAGTCTCTCTTAGATTAGAGTTGAATAGCCTCCTAGCTCATTCAGCAACAGAGATAATCACGATCTTAGCTCTTTTAGCAAGAAATACATGGAAAACAGTGTTCGTCTTATCATTGAGGTTGTCTTGTTAGGAAAATGAGTTAGGAGACAAAATAACGGTGTTTCTACATTAAGTTAGTGTATCTCTTTTAGATCGGATTTGAATAGCCCCCTAGCTCATTCAGCAATAAAAATAATCACTATCTTAGCTCTTTTAGCAAGAAAAGCATGGAAAACAGTGTTCGTCTTATAATTGAGGTTGTCTTGTTGTGAAAATGAGTTAGGAGACAAAATAACGGTGTTTCTACATTAAGTTAGTGTGTCTCTTTTAGATCGGAGTTGAATATCCCCCTAGCTCATTCAGCAACAGAGATAATCACGATCTTAGCTCTTTTAGCAAGAAATGCATGGAAAACAGTGTTCGTCTTATCATTGAGGTTGTCTTGTTAGGAAAATGAGTTAGGAGACAAAATAACGGTGTTTCTACATTAAGTTAGTGTGTCTCTTTTAGATCGAAGTTGAATTAGCCCCATAGCTCATTCAGCAACAGAGATAATCACGATCTTAGCTCTTTTAGCAAGAAATGCATGGAAAACAGTGTGCGTCTTATCATTGAGGTTGTCTTGTTAGGAAAATGAGTTAGGAGACAAAATAACGGTGTTTTTACATTAAGTTAGTGTGTCTCTTTTAGATCGGAGTTGAATTAGCCCCCTAGCTCATTCAGCAACAGAGATAATCACGATCTTAGCTCTTTTAGCAAGAAATGCATGGAAAACAGTGTGCGTCTTATCATTGAGGTTGTCTTGTTAGGAAAATGAGTTAGGAGACAAATTAACGGTGTTTCTACATTAAGTTAGTGTGTCTCTTTTAGATCGGAGTTGAATTAGCCCCCTAGCTCATTCAGCAACAGAGATAATCACGATCTTAGCTCTTTTAGCAAGAAATGCATGGAAAACAGTGTGCGTCTTATCATTGAGGTTGTCTTGTTAGGAAAATGAATTAGGAGACAAATTAACGGTGTTTCTACATTAAGTTAATGTGTCTCTTTTAGATCGGAGTTGAATTAGCCCCCTTGCTCATTCAGCAACAGAGATAATCACGATCTTAGCTCTTTTAGCAAGAAATGCATGGAAAACAGTGTGCGTCTTATCATTGAGGTTGTCTTGTTAGGAAAAGGAGTTAGGAGACAAAATAACGGTGTTTCTACATTAAGTTAGTGTGTCTCTTTTAGATCGGAGTTGAATTAGCCCCCTAGCTCATTCAGCAACAGAGATAATCACGATCTTAGCTCTTTTAGCAAGAAATGCATGGAAAACAGTGTGCGTCTTATCATTGAGGTTGTCTTGTTAGGAAAATGAGTTAGGAGACAAAATAACGGTGTTTCTACATTAAGTTAGTGTGTCTCTTTTAGATCGGAGTTGAATTAGCCCCCTAGCTCATTCAGCAACAGAGATAATCACGATCTTAGCTCTTTTAGCAAGAAATGCATGGAAAACAGTGTGCGTCTTATCATTGAGGTTGTCTTGTTAGGAAAATGAGTTAGGAGACAAATTAACGGTGTTTCTACATTAAGTTAGTGTGTCTCTTTTAGATCGGAGTTGAATTAGCCCCCTAGCTCATTCAGCAACAGAGATAATCACGATCTTAGCTCTATTAGCAAGAAATGCATGGAAAACAGTGTGGGTCTTATCATTGAGGTTGTCTTGTTAGGAAAATGAGTTAGGAGACAAAATAATTGTGTTTCTACATTAAGTTCGTGTGTCTCTTTAGATCGGAGTTAAATAGCCCCCTAGCTCATTCAGCAACAGAGATAATCACGATCTTAGCTCTTTTAGCAAGAAATGCATGGAAAACAGTGTGCGTCTTATCATTGAGGTTGTCTTGTTAGGAAAATGAGTTAGGAGACAAAATAACGGTGTTTCTACATTAAGTTAGTGTGTCTCTTTTAGATCGGAGTTGAATTAGCCCCCTAGCTCATTCAGCAACAGAGATAATCACGATCTTAGCTCTTTTATCAAGAAATGCATGGAAAACAGTGTGCGTCTTATCATTGGAGTTGTCTTGTTAGGAAAATGAGTTAGGAGACAATTAAACGGTGTTTCTACATTAAGTTAGTGTGTCTCTTTTAGATCGGAATTGAATTAGCCCCCTAGCTTATTCAGCAACAGAGATAATCACGATCGTAGCTCTTTTAGCAAGAAATGCGTGGAAAACAGTGTGCGTCTTATCATTGAGGTTGTCTTGTTAGGAAAATGAGTTAGGAGACAAATTAACGGTGTTTCTACATTAAGTTAGTGTGTCTCTTTTAGATCGGAGTTGAATTAGCCCCCTAGCTCATTCAGCAACAGAGATAATCACGATCTTAGCTCTATTAGTAAGAAATGCATGGAAAACAGTGTGCGTCTTATCATTGAGGTTGTCTTGTTAGGAAAATGAGTTAGGAGACAAAATAATTGTGTTTCTACATTAAGTTCGTGTGTCTCTTTAGATCGGAGTTAAATAGCCCCCTAGCTCATTCAGCAACAGAGATAATCACGATCTTAGCTCTTTTAGCAAGAAATGCATGGAAAACAGTGTGCGTCTTATCATTGAGGTTGTCTTGTTAGGAAAATGAGTTAGGAGACAAAATAACAGTGTTTCTACATTAAGTTAGTGTGTCTCTTTTAGATCGGAGTTGAATTAGCCCCCTAGCTCATTCAGCAACAGAGATAATCACGATCTTAGCTCTTTTATCAAGAAATGCATGGAAAACAGTGTGCGTCTTATCATTGGAGTTGTCTTGTTAGGAAAATGAGTTAGGAGACAATTTAACGGTGTTTCTACATTAAGTTAGTGTGTCTCTTTTAGATCGGAATTGAATTAGCCCCCTAGCTCATTCAGCAACAGAGATAATCACGATCTTAGCTCTTTTAGCAAGAAATGCATGGAAAACAGTGTGCGTCTTATCATTGAGGTTGTCTTGTTAGGAAAATGAGTTAGGAGACAAAATAACGGTGTTTCTACATTGAGTTAGTGTGTCTCTTTAGATCGGAGTTAAATAGCGCCCTAGCTCATTCAGCAACAGAGATAATCACGATCTTAGCTCTTTTAGCAAGAAATGCATGGAAAACAGTGTTCGTCTTATCATTGAGGTTGTCTTGTTAGGAAAATGAGTTAGGAGACAAAATAACGGTGTTTCTACATTAAGTTAGTGTGTCTCTTTTAGATCGGAGTTGAATTAGCCCCCTAGCTCATTCAGCAACAGAGATAATCACGATCTTAGCTCTTTTAGCAAGAAATGCATGGAAAACAGTGTGCGTCTTATCATTGAGGTTGTCTTGTTAGGAAAATGAGTTAGGAGACAATTAAACGGTGTTTCTACATTAAGTTAGTGTGTCTCTTTTAGATCGGAATTGAATTAGCCCCCTAGCTTATTCAGCAACAGAGATAATCACGATCGTAGCTCTTTTAGCAAGAAATGCATGGAAAACAGTGTGCGTCTTATCATTGAGGTTGTCTTGTTAGGAAAATGAGTTAGGAGACAAATTAACGGTGTTTCTACATTAAGTTAATGTGTCTATTTTAGATCGGAGTTGAATTAGCCCCCTTGCTCATTCAGCAACAGAGATAATCACGATCTTAGCTCTTTTAGCAAGAAATGCATGGAAAACAGTGTGCGTCTTATCATTGAGGTTGTCTTGTTAGGAAAAGGAGTTAGGAGACAAAATAACGCAGTTTCTACATTAAGTTAGTGTGTCTCTTTTAGATCAGAGTTGAATAGCCCCCTAGCTCATTCAGCAACAGAGATAATCACGATCTTAGCTCTTTTAGCAAGAAATGCATGGAAAACAGTGTTCGTCTTATCATTGAGGTTGTCTTGTTAGGAAAATGAGTTAGGAGACAAAATAACGGTGTTTCTACATTGAGTTAGTGTGTCTCTTTAGATCGGAGTTAAATAGCGCCCTAGCTCATTCAGCAACAGAGATAATCACGATCTTAGCTCTTTTAGCAAGAAATGCATGGAAAACAGTGTTCGTCTTATCATTGAGGTTGTCTTGTTAGGAAAATGAGTTAGGAGACAAAATAACGGTGTTTCTACATTAAGTTAGTGTGTCTCTTTTAGATCGGAGTTGAATTAGCCCCCTAGCTCATTCAGCAACAGAGATAATCACGATCTTAGCTCTTTTAGCAAGAAATGCATGGAAAACAGTGTGCGTCTTATCATTGAGGTTGTCTTGTTAGGAAAATGAGTTAGGAGACAAAATAACGGTGTTTCTACATTAAGTTAATGTGCCGCTTTTAGATCGGAGTTGAATTAGCCCCCTAGCTCATTCAGCAACAGAGAGATAATCACGATCTTAGCTCTTTTAGCAAGAAATGCATGGAAAACAGTGTGCGTCTTATCATTGAGGTTGTCTTGTTAGGAAAATGAATTAGGAGACAAATTAACGGTGTTTCTACATTAAGTTAATGTGTCTATTTTAGATCGGAGTTGAATTAGCCCCCTTGCTCATTCAGCAACAGAGATAATCACGATCTTAGCTCTTTTAGCAAGAAATGCATGGAAAACAGTGTGCGTCTTATCATTGAGGTTGTCTTGTTAGGAAAAGGAGTTAGGAGACAAAATAACGGTGTTTCTACATTAAGTTAGTGTGTCTCTTTTAGAACGGAGTTGAATTAGCCCCCTAGCTCATTCAGCAACAGAGATAATCACGATCTTAGCTCTTTTAGCAAGAAATGCATGGAAAACAGTGTGCGTCTTATCATTGAGGTTGTCTTGTTAGGAAAATGAGTTAGGAGACAAAATAACGGTGTTTCTACATTAAGTTAGTGTGTCTCTTTTAGATCGGAGTTGAATTAGCCCCCTAGCTCATTCAGCAACAGAGATAATCACGATCTTAGCTCTTTTAGCAAGAAATGCATGGAAAACAGTGTGCGTCTTATCATTGAGGTTGTCTTGTTAGGAAAATGAGTTAGGAGACAAATTAACGGTGTTTCTACATTAAGTTAGTGTGCCTCTTTTAGATCGGAGTTGAAATAGCCCCCTAGCTCATTCAGCAACAGAGATAATCACGATCTTAGCTCTATTAGCAAGAAATGCATGGAAAACAGTGTGGGTCTTATCATTGAGGTTGTCTTGTTAGGAAAATGAGTTAGGAGACAAAATAATTGTGTTTCTACATTAAGTTCGTGTGTCTCTTTAGATCGGAGTTAAATAGCCCCCTAGCTCATTCAGCAACAGAGATAATCACGATCTTAGCTCTTTTAGCAAGAAATGCATGGAAAACAGTGTGCGTCTTATCATTGAGGTTGTCTTGTTAGGAAAATGAGTTAGGAGACAAAATAACAGTGTTTCTACATTAAGTTAGTGTGTCTCTTTTAGATCGGAGTTGAATTAGCCCCCTAGCTCATTCAGCAACAGAGATAATCACGATCTTAGCTCTTTTAGCAAGAAATGCATGGAAAACAGTGTGCGTCTTATCATTGGAGTTGTCTTGTTAGGAAAATGAGTTAGGAGACAATTTAACGGTGTTTCTACATTAAGTTAGTGTGTCTCTTTTAGATCGGAATTGAATTAGCCCCCTAGCTCATTCAGCAACAGAGATAATCACGATCTTAGCTCTTTTAGCAAGAAATGCATGGAAAACAGTGTGCGTCTTATCATTGAGGTTGTCTTGTTAGGAAAATGAGTTAGGAGACAAAATAACGCAGTTTCTACATTAAGTTAGTGTGTCTCTTTTAGATCAGAGTTGAATAGCCCCCTAGCTCATTCAGCAACAGAGATAATCACGATCTTAGCTCTTTTAGCAAGAAATGCATGGAAAACAGTGTTCGTCTTATCATTGAGGTTGTCTTGTTAGGAAAATGAGTTAGGAGACAAAATAACGGTGTTTCTACATTGAGTTAGTGTGTCTCTTTAGATCGGAGTTAAATAGCGCCCTAGCTCATTCAGCAACAGAGATAATCACGATCTTAGCTCTTTTAGCAAGAAATGCATGGAAAACAGTGTTCGTCTTATCATTGAGGTTGTCTTGTTAGGAAAATGAGTTAGGAGACAAAATAACGGTGTTTCTACATTAAGTTAGTGTGTCTCTTTTAGATCGGAGTTGAATTAGCCCCCTAGCTCATTCAGCAACAGAGATAATCACGATCTTAGCTCTTTTAGCAAGAAATGCATGGAAAACAGTGTGCGTCTTATCATTGAGGTTGTCTTGTTAGGAAAATGAGTTAGGAGACAAAATAACGGTGTTTCTACATTAAGTTAATGTGCCGCTTTTAGATCGGAGTTGAATTAGCCCCCTAGCTCATTCAGCAACAGAGATAATCACGATCTTAGCTCTTTTAGCAAGAAATGCATGGAAAACAGTGTGCGTCTTATCATTGAGGTTGTCTTGTTAGGAAAATGAATTAGGAGACAAATTAACGGTGTTTCTACATTAAGTTAATGTGTCTATTTTAGATCGGAGTTGAATTAGCCCCCTTGCTCATTCAGCAACAGAGATAATCACGATCTTAGCTCTTTTAGCAAGAAATGCATGGAAAACAGTGTGCGTCTTATCATTGAGGTTGTCTTGTTAGGAAAAGGAGTTAGGAGACAAA